>NW_008751706.1:1859429-1875106 GCF_000715545.1 Opisthorchis viverrini
TCACAAGCTCAAACTAAATTCTCGCAGCACTCGCAACCCAACAAAGACCAAGGAAAACCTACCAGTGGCTATCGAGGTGAATCCTCATTTGAAGCACAATGATATGGAGCATTAACAAAACAACACCGATCAGAATTTATTTGAAACTCCTCCAATTAGCCAAATTAATATTTTGACAACCACAGTAACCGTCAAGCATCTTAATTCACATTCAACACTGCTACCGTGTGACAGTCTGAGGGGGGCTCACTGAATGGTTTCCCCCCTTTTTAATAACCTGGCCAAATTGGCGACCTGCTCACTTGGCCCGATGAGGTTTTGTGTCAAAAGCGAAACGTTGTCGAAGTAAAAACTACCGATAGTTTATCAAGCTCTTCTGAAACGATGACTTCTCAATCGTTCCAAACCTTATCTATGGGCGATCGAAAAGTGAGATCTAACCTTGAAGACTTTAAAGTAAAATATCTCAGGGGACAAACGGATGAGTTGACAATTTGGACAATGCTCAGTTAGGTTTGAAGCAAATGCGTGTGCCTGGCCTTCTAAGGGGTTTTTATCGATTGTAAACGTCGCGCTGGCTTAATGAACATATGATGTTCGGCAATGACTGCTCTCTTCTGAGAAAGATCTCTTTAGACAGCAGAAACCACGAGTCAAACCATCAGCTTTCGAGGATTTGTGCAACGCAGAACCACCAAAAGTAGAAGTTCGTTTTGTCAAACACTTGATATAAAATACTTTAGGTTCCATGCAGCCTTCGACAGCCTCGACCCCATGCTTGTCCCTCTTCGACAGGCCACCCTCTTAAAGTTGATCACTACCTGGTACCTTGAAGTTCACTTCAGCCCGTAGAGCTCGGTTGCATGATGGCTTTCATCCATATCGGGATTCGGCAGGTGGCTATAGAGAGATCGAACACGTGACCCATTGATCGATTCAAATGGGTGTCAACGTGAGACAGTCATCAGTCAGACTAAGATTCACAAAAAATGCCAAATCGTAAAAGTTGGTTTTCGTGAGCAACGAGGAAGATTGCGTGTGCCCAGTGATCAAGTGGAAAACTTCGCAAGCACTGTTTTAAACGTAGTGACGAGTTTTTCATAAAGGAAACTACTCACAAAGTTGCTGAAAACTCTTCGACAGCCCATGACCGGTTTTGCCCTCCTTGGTGCGATTTTAATTCGCAAATGAGTGTATTTCTCGAAAACAGTCCAATTTGGGTCCAAGTAGATCAAAAGGTTGACGGAAACTTGAGGACTGCGTCTACCTGATGAGCCCCAAGAAGGCTTAAACCGGTCGTGGGTTGTCGAAGAGTTTTCAGCATCCTTGTGAGTAGTTTCCTTCGAGAAAATAGTGACAAATTGTTGGAGACCGATTGACGTTTGTAGAGTGAGTGCCGATCCTGGAGCCTGCTACAAGCCTATTTAATAAGAGGCCATTAAACGATGAACTCCTCCCATAGTGGAGATACAGATTCGAACATTATCTCATCTCTGCCTCAAAAATTAACCCGATACAAGCAAGAGTCTGTTGTCATTATGGTTAAACTTTGTGAATTGCTCACTTGTTTTGACTTCTAATATGACGGCGTTGTTCGTGGACGAAAAAGATCCTGTTTGTCGTGGGTACAAAGTGCCTGTCGAGAAAGGTCACACTACCACTGGGCTAACGAGCCAATCAGTCACTCGCAGTCTAATATTATCATTTAATTTTAAAGAGCACGGTCACAAACATAAAAAGTGAATGCAAGCGACGAATGTGGAAGTGTGACAGAAGAATATGAGATAAAAGCGAGAAACCTCTTTTTCTAATTCATGTCACCAACAGTTCCAGTCAGATGAGATAAATCCAAACGTATGTAAAAATTTGGTATGGAAACACGCGTCTAAAGACCAACAACCGAAGAAAGGACAAACAATGTTGGAGGCTCTTCAAGGCGCGGTAGGCACTAGCACAGTCAAGACTCGCACATCAGGCACAAATTGTCCGTCATCCTGGACCTGATGTGAGATTAAACGGCAAAAATGTACATTCAACGCCATGTGCCGTGTGTACGCAGAGAGCCCATAATGGCAAGCAAACACAAGTGACCTTAGGAAGTCCCAGTCCAATAACAGTCTTGTTGGATTGAGGAAAGCAGACCCCTCGATAAGAGATGATCATCGGTTGATGAACCAAAAAGGCAACATCTTAACCGATTGCATGTAGGGCTGAGATTATGGCGAAGGAATACTCATCAGCACCATACTTCTGCTCCTCTCCTCATTCCACACAGTCGCTCCGCGCCCATTCGAGACTATGCTGTCGTCTATTACGGTTGCCAGGTGATCCCGAACAGCGATTAGGTCAGGTTGGATGAAGGGCGTCGAAGTAGGTGCTCTCAACAAGTTATCACGGTACTACTCCTTGGGATTTTTTGGGTGAGTATGGGCCCTTAATCACCCACGAACCTTATTTCGTTCGTAAACGCCAGATAGCTGGAGACAGACACTCATTTTCAGACTGACATTCAACTGTATTTCTTGTTTTTTAGTACTTCGGCTTTTAATTTCCACTCAATCTGAAAAACAAGCTAGACTCCGGTACATGCAGTTAGGAAACAAGATTAAAAAGAGAACTTCAGATACGTTACCGGCTGATTTTTTTCACTATGGAATTTTTACGTTCAGGTCAAAACTCTATTTTTATTTAATGTGCAATAAAGGATATTCTGCATACCAGGAAAATTAAAAAAAACACTTGCAAAGTATACTCAGTCGCATACTAATTTAGTTTTAACGTAAGACATAAGTGAATTCTAGGTGCATCTCTCACTTATGACAGCCTTTCATTCTGAAGGAAAGTAAAACCGGTGGAGAGCTATCAAAAAGTTTTCATAAACTTTCGAACAAGAAACGTAAATGTTCTTAGAACGCACTACCAGAACAAGTAAAAGTAAAAATCAGCTTGAGTTCACAAAGGAGAAGCTGAACACAGGTTGCGAGACTCATTTGAACAGATTGGGGCTTTCGACATCAGAGGGTGGAGTGGCTCATGTATCGGATTTCAGGTAGAATCCAAATCACCGACCTGGGCTGAAAACTTTTAGTCATCCTCCATCCACAGGACTGATTTGTCATTGCAGGTATCTTCTAAAAAGTTGAACGGGTATTTCACGAACCACGACATCAATCCAATAAATATTTAGTTGTATCTGAGCTTCTTAAAACATTTCATGTGTATAAAATGATCTTTTCTGACTTTGATCTTGTGACAGTTACAAATCAGTTCCGATTATAAGGAACTGAGCGTGAGATAAACATCCAGGTGTGATTACATAATGTCTCATCCACTGACACATGTCTGGCAAATATCAGTAAAATTTCAATTGAAAACATTGCATCTTTTCGTACTTGACATTGCTATGATGTGTAATCACATCTAAAGGTACCACACTACACTTTCAGCAATTCTACCAAGGTGTGTTTCGTCCAAGCAACAAAGTATTGCGATTTCTTGTACTACATACCGAATCAAACATGAGGCGGTCTGATGTAGCACATCTAATCGAAGTGGATCACCATAAATGAAAGATTCAGCTGGATTTAGACGTGTCTAATGTCTAATGTCTGAGCGATAAACCACACGTAATGTAAGCTGGACGATATGCACAAAGTTCGACTTGGATCATGTTCGGTTTTTCGTCATCATCATCATCGTCATCGTCATCATCCTCACCAGCACCATCATCATTATCAGCTGTAAGGACCGTTTACTTGCTGTACAGCAATTGTAGCTGCCACAGTTTCGTTCACCGATTATTTGGGAGGTGGGGTAGGTAGCTGTGTATTTAAGGAGGAAGCTGATAAATTAGTGCTTACGTGCAGCACTGTAGGTGGACTGTTAATCGGGGGGATTGGAAAGGGAGCTATGCAGTGAAAACAACAGCTTGGATGCATGAGCGCCATTGACAGCGTGACTGGGCCATTTCTGACAATGTCTCTAGCCATTGATGTAGCCCGTCTCGGAGTCCCCATCCAGGAAGACGGCAATGACCAGCGCAGCTGAGTTTGTTGGTAATGGCTTTTATACTTCGCTGCCAAGTCATTGTTTGTTTGTTTCCACCCCTTAGGTGGTTGTGCTGGGAAGAGCCCAATTACACTCTGCCAGGTGGGAGGCCTTTTGGAAGCGCACCGTCTATCGACCGTTCCAGTAACCTATAATCTACGCAAATCGAAGTACGACATTATCACGACAATACACCTAAGTGATTCAGTGGAAATTCTGATTGCTTTTCGCATCTCCATCATCCAGAAACATCATCCGCTTTGCATGGACGCGACCGGGCCATGTCTGACAACGTCCCTAACCATTGATATGGACCGTCTCGGGGTCCTCATCCAGGAAGACGGCAGTGACCAGTGCCGCCATTTACAGAACGGTTTAGCCTGACTTAAAACTTAGCTTAAACTCACGCTGGGCCTTGATGAAAGTAGCCGCCGGTTAGGCTACTTCATCATTAAGGGAAGACGAATTTCAGGGCCCAGTCAATTACACTGCACTGGAGACTGAATATGTTACAATATCCCTTAGCCAAAAGAGCAATTTAAACGGTAGCGTCTGGTGATTAGAGTACGCATATTGTGTTGCTGTTGCGTGCGCCATTTAAACTCACACAGAGTAAGAAATCTGCCTAAGAAATCTGGCACCAATTAGGATTTTGTTTAAGGGAAGGTTTACATTCATACAAATTGCGTTTTTCTATCACAAAGTGTTCTGTCAAGTCAGTCCACACTAAAACATGTGTGATTTGATCTTCTCTAGCAACGGAGGTACCAAAATGTTTACAAACTTCCTCAGAACTCTGTTTGTAACCAAGAGCTAGCGTAATCCACGTGAAAAATAGCAACTGTTGCTCGGCGAAGTAGCGCGCGTGGTGTTGTCACAGCTCGTGGGTTCTTTCACCTGGCAAAAAATTTATTCCGACCTAAAATTTATTCAAATCTCGGTCATCGGCAAACCACTTTGCTAGAAAACTGTGCTGTGATCAAGGCTAGTTAGGTGGTAGACGAAAAAACTCTCACTCAAACGTTCCATGAAAGTGACAATGCTTGTGTAGTTTTTTCTCTCGCACTAATTTACTCAGTTCACTTCTGTTTGTTCGACCGGAGTCGCACACGGTCGTGACCATTCGGCATAAACAACGACTAATGTGAGGCAACCAAAAATCCAAACTTGGTTCAACTGAAACGTAAAGTTAACGGAAACTCAGGGAATGCGTCTACCCTGATGAGCCTAAGAAGGGTGAAACAGATCCTCGTCCGTCGAAGAGACTTCCTCAATCGTATGAGCAAGGTACTCCGTCAAATCGAATTCCACAAAGTGTTCTGTCAAGTCAGTCCACACTAAAACATGTGTGATTTGATCTTCTCTAGCAACGGAGGTACCAAAATGTTTACAAACTTCCTCAGAACTCTGTTTGTAACCAAGAGCTAGCGTAATCCACGTGAAAAACAGCAACTGCTGCTCGGCGAAGTAGCGCGCGTGGTGTTGTCACAGCTCGTGGGTTCTTTCACCTGGCGAAAAATTTATTCCGACCTAAAATTTATTCAAATCTCGGTCATCGGCAAACCACTTTGCTAGAAAACTGTGCTGTGATCAAGGCTAGTTAGGTGGTAGACGAAAAAACTCTCACTCAAACGTTCCATGAAAGTGACAATGCTTGTGTAGTTTTTTCTCTCGCACTAATTTACTCAGTTCACTTCTGTTTGTTCGACCGGAGTCGCACACGGTCGTGACCATTCGGCATAAACAACGACTAATGTGAGGCAACCAAAAATCCAAACGTGGTTCAATTGAAGCGTAAAGTTAACGGAAACTCAGGGAATGCGTCTACCCTGATGAGCCTAAGAAGGGTGAAACAGATCCTCGTCCGTCGAAGAGACTTCCTCAATCGTATGAGCAAGGTACTCCGTCAAATCGAATTCGCCTGTTGTCCGTCCCTGCGATGGGGCTGTATTTATTGTGAGCGGTAGACTGAAATCGGTGAGTGTGATCGTTAGATTGGGTGGGGATCAGATGTTCAGTTAAACCATCAAACTCCCTCACGGTTCTTCATGCGTTTGTGAGAGTGAAATCAGGCATTCTAGTTTATCTGCTACATCACCATTTTGGTGCATTTTGATGCTAAGTGGTCACCACTGAAACCTACAAAAGTATCGGACTAGAATCGTTCAGCTTTAGCACCCTTTCGGTGCCTAACTGCCATGCCACCCAAAGGTTGCACGAGGGCTGGGATACTGCCAGGTTGCCCAAGCCTAGACAGGGGAAGTCGAGTGGCGGAGGGCGGGTTCGAACCACGGACCTTCCGGTCAGTAAATTCGCGCTCTAACCACTTGGGCCATCTCGCCCATCGGACTAGAAGGCGTCAGCGTGAACTCTCTTTGCATGGAGAGATAGAAATATAACAATACTCAAAGCTTTATAGGTGAGTTGCACCTGCCCAGTGAGAAGGGTTCACCTTCCAATTTACTCATCTGACATCCCTTTTCTGGCATCCACTTCACCAAAATCTTCTAATTGAAGAAGAATAAGAAACGTTCAGCTGTAGCACCCTTCCGGTGCCTAACTGCCATACCATCCGAAGGTTGCACGAGGGCTGGGTTACTGCTTGGTTGCCCAAGTCTAGACAGGGGAAGTCGAGAGGCAGAGGTCGGGTTTGAACCATGGACCTTCCGGTCAGTAAATTCGCGCGCCCTAACCACTTGGGCCATCTCACCCCAATCTTCCAGTTATTGGTAGACAGTTGTTTTATTTAGTTTAATCATCAAACACTCCCGAAACCGAAGGTAAATTACGCCCTGAAGTTGTGAGCTACTTGTTTCAAAGTGCCCGTTATCATTTCTCCGTACAGAAGACTGAAGATGTCTTGCTCCAACAATAGCTGTATATACCAGCCACCGTAAATGATACCGGCTCTCCATTAAAGACCTCTGTAACGTAACTGTACGATCCTGTGCTAAGGCCGTGATCTCAAAGCAAGCAATTGGTTACTTAGCCTAAACGCACGATCTATCTGACAGGTAACGTGTAGTCTAATTCACCAACGGACGGTCAGTAATACTTGCGACGAAACCGAATTCTACGAACTTCACCTGCGTTTGTTCAGTAGTCGCAATTGGACGTGGGCAAACCGTGGGTCTATAGGAAATTAACAGTAAATCATGAAGAGAATCAAAGAAAGGCTTACGGTTAGATTGAACCTTGGGCAGTTAGCAACACAAGATGGCACACGAAGGGCAGTGTGCTATCGGACAAATAAACCGAGAAAAATGTTGCTCAGTTCAAAGTGGGACAAATAATCAACAACAAACCCAGAAATGAATGTGAACACATAGACTATAGAAAAACGGTTGACGTAGAGTTGATTTGTATAAAATAGAACGCTTCAGTTTTGAAACCTGAGCAGTCACCTGAAGAACAGGGAAACAAATAATTACGCCACGTAATTAACACTAACAGAATCATCATTCACATACTACACATTCATTCATTCGCACGCATGCACGACAACACGAGCAAAGACTACTGTAAACAGATAAACAATGGAGCCATTCTATGGAATATGTGGTGTACCACAGGCGTACATCCCTACGTTTAAACAAACACATCATATTGAACCGGTGATCGCATATTCTAACTACGCAAAAGCGCGTCCTGCAAAAATCACATCATAAAACTTACGTTTGATGTAGGTTTTCGGAAGCGAATGTTGTCAGCCTTTTATGACTGGCACATCTCTAGATTGTGTGAGAGTTGGACTGTCCGGTAGTAACCATCCCGGTCAAGTTGATTTCTTATAGTAATGCGAAACCCACTGAGTGGGGCGATTTTAGCCAATCTCACTTCAGCTGTAGTTCCGGTTGGATACGCTAACCAGGCTGAACTAACCTCCCCGAGACAAGTCAACCTTTGTCAGATGGCTGTCTGCTATCTTTGTCTTTTGAAGTATGTGCTAAATCTGACTGTATGCACCGGCAACCCTTCGGCTGTTCTGTCATTCCCCCGCCTGTTGGAATGCAGGCACACTTACCGCTCCGTTCAAAATGAGGTTGTTAGTGATCAAAGACTGAATATTTCCTGAAAAAAAACCACACCATACCATACTGGGGCAGGATAGTATGTACGGGCTTAATATCACTGAAAACGGTTACCTGAAACCTAATTCATCATTGATATGTTTCACTTGGAACGGCGATTAGCAGCCGACGGCTTGGTAACAGTTTTCACATCTGAGACACAAACAGGTCGCTAAACTAATCCACTCTCTACTGTAATATTCTTGAGAACGGCTACAAGGTAGACCTATTGGTTCTCATTTGTTTTGAACGACTTGGCATTTTTTTCATCAAGGAAACAAAAAAAACCACACCATACCATACTGGGGCAGGATAGTATGTACAGGCTTAATATCACTGAAAACGGTTACCTGAAACCTAATTCATCATTGATATGTTTCACTTGGAACGGCGATTAGCAGCCGACGGCGTGGTAACGGTTTTCACGTCTGAGACACAAACAGGTCGATAAACTAATTCACTCTCTACTGTAATATTCTTGAAAACAGCTACAAGGTAGACCGATTGGTTCTCATTTGTTTCGAACGACTTGGCATCTTTTTCATCAAGGACACAACTCACAAGTTTGCTGAAAACCCTTCGGCAGCCCACGACCGGTTTCGCTGTTCTTCGAACTCAACAGTCCCCGAGTTTCCGTCAACCTCATGTTCTACTCGAACCTAAATTGGACTGCTTGCGAGAAACACACTCAATTGCAAATCTATTTGGTTTTCACGAGAGGCTCAACTGAATCTCTCGTTTGGGACAGAAGTGATCTCGGATTTTGGTTTGTGACCGGCTCTATGGAAAAATTGCTTAACTAATCGAGACAGTTTTTCTACAGTTTGCCTACCACGACAGTGGTTCATTTCTTGGTTTAACATCGTGCGTATGGCAATTTCACTAAACACTGACCTGTGAACGATTTCTGTGCATAGGACACGACCGAACTGAAGTGGTTGTACAAAATTCTTACTTCAGAACGAACTTAAAACCCATTCAATAATGAGGTTCTATCAGGATGGTACAAAGTTTTTTTTCAAGTTCTACGATATCAGCTCGCGTTACTCGTCTGATCACCGTTTTTTTTTGGATACGCTGGTTTAGACTCTCATCCACTCATTGCTTGTGCAACGAACGATACACAAGGTTGTGTAATTTTGACATTGTCAGATTCCCGATAAGATAATCCACGAAAAACATATTGTGAGATCACGTCACTGCGTTCCTAATGGAATCCCGTGGGAAAGTCACCCCGCACTCTCTGCCCAAGTGACAGACAAAAATTGATGTCCTGTGAAGCGTTGCTTGATTCAACTCAGAAGCTGAAACATTCGATAATCCCAACAGGCTCATCTGCTTGGAAGTTAAGCAACAGATTGCGAATCATCGGAGCGTAAAATTAGTAAAAACAACCTACAATAGACTTAAACGAGTGATAAAGACCACCTGGGTCACTTCCTGAAAATTACTATGCCGTGTTAGCACAAACTGAGTTCAGCTAAAGATGGATGACCATTTGGCGTATCTCAGCTCGATAAATCCCCCGTTTCCTAGTAAACAGAATGGGGTTGGAGTCACACTCTTAGAATAGGTTTCAGTGTGTGCTATCTACCGGTTATTTGGGAATACCAGTCGCAAGAATCCGAATTCTTTCAGAAACTTTTGGATTTCTGTTGTGAAGAGCATACTGTCTAAAATTACCTAGTGTTGTTACCAGGATGGTCAGATTCCTGAATGTTACCTCA
Organism: Opisthorchis viverrini; assembly: GCF_000715545.1. Taxonomy (NCBI): domain Eukaryota; kingdom Metazoa; phylum Platyhelminthes; class Trematoda; order Opisthorchiida; family Opisthorchiidae; genus Opisthorchis; species Opisthorchis viverrini. Next base: position 1,869,274 of record NW_008751706.1, read on the forward strand.
GAACGCCCGAAACCAACTGCTTCATCAAAATCTCAACAGTAAAGCCGGCAAGCATCCAAACCAGTCAATCATTCAGTCAATTCAGCAAAAGCTGATGAGTGCTCATGCACACCACAGAAGCACGACAGTATGTGATCTGCGTTCGGGCATCTCATAGAGGCACGATCGATGTTGATGGGTGTTCACTAACGCCTATCAGACAGCCTGGATCATTGTCAGAAAGTCCCCTTTAAATAGCGTGGGGCCGTTGTAACTTTTGCTCCCGCACTCGCACGCACTCACGCTCTCGCACTAGTTTGTTCGCAACATAGTGGTTGTGTTCCCTTCTGTGAGTTTTTTCTCCGGCATTAGGCACTGGAGCGGGTCAGCAGCAGATACCCCAGATTGACGAATCAGCATATATAACAGTAATAAAATGCAAACTTGGGTTGGCCAATACATCCTCTTGTTCTTTCTCCGACACCGCGAACTTCGAAGCTTGGAATCTCTCATCACGTTTCGTGCGTACTCTAACGTACACAGAAGAAGGAAAGCTTCAAGAACAAGAACTCCACGATTTAAAAACTACAACAGACAAGAGAAAAACAACACTGACGACTTCTACAAATGTTTATGACACAAGTTTTGAGTGACGGAGTTTTCGATAAAGTTAGATTAGAGTAGCGCCATTATGTAGAAAAACAAATTTCAGAGAGGTCCGTCCAATGAAATACTACACTGACTTTGTAGTGTTCGGAGCTGCCATGCCATGCCACACAAAAGAGGCACGAGGGCTGGGATACTGGCAGGTCGCCCAAGCCTAGACCGAGGAAGTCGAGAGACAGAGGCCGAGTTCGAACCACGGACCTTCCGGTAAGAAAATTCGCGCTCTAACCACTTGATCCATCTCGCCCCCTCCTTTGTAGGATTAATGGAAAAGAACACTGCAGAGGGGAACCAATCGAACCTTATGGAGAAGAGTGCAGCTGACGCAAGTTTGAATGAACAGGTGCCAAAATACTGTGGACCGAATGTGGATAAGCAAAATACGTCTCAGTGATGTTAGATGGACTGAGGACTGACCCTAAGTGATGCGGCATATACGGGTCCGATTAAATTTCTTTGGCTACGGTTCAGGAGTGCGAACTACGGATAAAAGAGCCCATCCCAGACGTAGAAACAGTAGCTTACCAAAAAATGTTCGGAATGGTGAATTTCTAATCGGCGTATGTGGCGATTCGTCTGACGTGGATAGAAAGGTTTAGACCCGAAAGCAGACGTAAAACTAGGTAAATTGAGGAATATATTCTGTAGCGATATCCGCTGGGAAGTCCCAAGATGGAAATGGTAGCATAGTTCGCAACATCGTCATAGTGAATTTTGACCAGATTGGTGTTCTCAGTATCTGCTATTTGATGATGGTCGTTTAGAGCCCGAATACAGCGTAGTGCGGTGGAGACCAATACTCATACTCGTGGATAGAAGCACAATTGGTAAATTTATGAATACTAAAGATATATACATAGTCCTTGTATAAAACGAAAATCGAGCGAGGGAGAACAGAGCTTCCAGGGTGATTGAAGTGTCGTTCCATCAGCTGGCACAAATATTGATCAGTCGCCCAACCAACCTGTGATCCAACAGATTAAATCCATGAGGGGAATCCAAACACCGGCGGTTTGGAGAAGAATTCAGCGGGCTATACTCCACCAGAGCTCTAAAGCAATCAAGAGGCACTACTTTGTATTGAGTGTTGCTTGGCCTAGCAAGTTTGTTAAATTTTTAGGCCTTAAAAGACTACTGAATAATCACGACTGTTTCTAACTTTTCCTCAAGAGTGAACTGATAATTGCCACGATTGAAACTTTGACTTTTCTAAAATCGATAACTTCTCATTTTGCGTTAATTTCGTTTCACTAAGCTTGTAGTCCCTTGTATTGGATTGGATATGGAATAAAACTCATTTCGAAGATTCTTCGTCCTATAGGCAGCGCTAGTACTTTTCTGTTCAGTAGTGATTTGAGCGTTTCTAAAACGTTTGGATGACGTAAACAAAATAAAATCCGCTGGAGATGAGTGAAAACCATTCAATGAGATTTGGAAAACATGCGCTAGACTGAAATATGCCCGTAACCCAAAGGTATCTCAAGGGGGAAAGTACCGCTAGAATCTCGTTCGCAGGTACATTTTTGAAAGAGAATAGAGGGAATCGCTTTAGGAATGTGGTAGATAACGAGGCACAACATGTGTGACTTTGGGAGAGACTGGTCCAAGGAAAGATTAGCTTTCTCCTAAGTGAAGAGGGCATAAGAAAACCGAGATGGCAAACAGGCTAATGAAAGAATGATCCATTAAACAGTGACTGAGTTTTGTGAATGATCACCGTCTGTCGTCCGATTCATGGCAGAAAAGCGAAAGGTTCTTGCAGAAACATAACTGTAACCAAGATATTGCTCGCAGTAACATCCATTTAACTTCAAAGAGCTAGATGAGTCTTATTCAGGTTTGATATCTGCCAGCACTGAGCTCGAGAAAGCTCAAACGTACTGACCGGAAGGTCCGTGTTTTAGCCCAACCCCGGCATCTCAACTGCCCTCGGCTAGGCTTGGGCAACCTGGCATCCGTGCTCCCACAGGGTGGCATGGCAGCTACGCATAAAAATGGTGTCAGTGTTGAAGAACGAAATTTGCTGTTATCAACTTCAGTTACTCTTCAGTGTCTACAAGACCCAAGAATCTTCGTTTATCCGGTGTAATTTGTTCTCCTGGAACAAGAGCTGACGAGTTACGCCACCGAATTACACTGACAAGGTCATAAAAATTGTCAAAATGCTCATTTTGTTCCTCAAGCCGTTTCTTAAAGTGGATTTCACAGAAAGGTGGACTTCTGCATTCCTCTGACAAAACATTCTGGATTTTTTAATGAGAATTTTTTTACGAAAAAGGTTACTGTGCCACATTTGTTATCCAAGTGACAAAGATCAGGTAACTTCTACAGCACTAAACATGACCGTCTACTCTGTCAATAAATCAATGAAGAAGAAACAACGCAGAGGAATTTCCGTGCGATCAATAGGTATTACTGCATACCACATCATCTCAACTTCAGTTTTTGAGATAATAACAGTGGCACTTCTCTCATGCGTTGTCCGTGGGGCACAAACCACGAGGAAGAGGATCAAACGCTTCCTGTTCGAGTGAAAACAGATGGTAAGAAAGTCAATGGGAGTAGAAAACAGATTATAACCTCACCCTACAGAAGGGGGCTACTTCGTTAGGGCTGAAGCAGAGACGATTAGAAGCAGGTAGCAACAGGGAACGAAACAAGAAAAAAGGGTGATTGACGAGCCAGGAGGTGACTATTCCAAAAACAAAACGAGATGATCGTTTGACCACTGCTGACGATTGCGACGGGCGTACTTTCATCATCATCATCATCATCATCATCATCATCATCATCATCATCATCATCATCATCATCATCATCATCAGAATCATCAGCATCATCGCCATCATCATCATCATCATCATCATCGACGTCAATTCACCAGTAGTACATGCTGTTGTTTAACAATCACGAAAGTACGAGAGAGGACTTTAGCGAATTGTGGAATGAAAACGGAAGAGTGATGAATTAATACGAAGAAGCCTTATGTCATTAACATCATCGTCATCATCATCATCATCATCCGTATCATCATCATCATCATCCGAATCATCATCATCATCATCATCATCATTATCCTCATCATCATCATCATTATAGTCGTCTTCATCAGTATCGGCAGCGGTACACGAATTCGTGCGTAATTTTTGTTGAATCACTTCGGTAGTTCAGCTGTAAACACGTTGCATTGATGTACATTCTATGAGACACAATGCACACTATGAAAGAGATACGGACTATTGACAAACATTCACTGAATGTGCTGCACAAAGGCCGCCTCGTGTTTCAGCTGGTAAGATATTCGCGATATCGCAGTATATTTTCATAAAGGAACTTAACCCCGAGGTTGCTGAAAACTCATCGACTCTGTCCAGTCCTTGCTGAATCAGCCCCGAAACAGAGGAGCTTTACGACGAAGTTGGGTGATGACCTAGGTCTTAAGACATTGAATTGCCTGAACGTATACAAGTGTCGAAGTATAAAAGTGCATAGCCAAGGGGATTTCGATAAAATTTGCCAATGTGTAACTGTGTGTACAAATATAAATAAATAATTCAGTATGACGACGGGGTGAGAATTTGTGGATTTCCACTTTATTGACTTTCCTAAACCTTCTAAGTGAAAAGAATTAAATATCCGTTTGAGATTCTGAAGCAACCTTTAATGAGTGGTGGGCGAGTTGGATCCACGTGAGCGAAGTTTCGTTTTACTCTTTGAACTGACATTTACTGAACGTCGAGTCAATGATCACCCAAGGATTAATGACTACTGACTATTCTACTCCTAAAGCGAACATTATCTACAGCGTTTCAAAGAAACCCACTTGAAGCATTAGTGCACCAAACGGTACCGATGACACAAATAGGTGGCAAGTATTTTCAATCAATTGGGAAAGGTTTGAAACCGTTTGAGAAGTCATCGTTTCAGAAGAGCTTGATGAACAATCGGTGTATTTTTGGGCAACGTTTCGCTCCTGACACAAAAACTTCATCAGGCCAAGCTTTTGTGTCGAAAGCAAAACGTTGCCCAAAAAACCGATTGTTTATCAAGCTCTTCTGAAAGGTGGTAAGTATCATCTTCGAGAACTTAAATCAAAATGCCGTCCGACATTCAGCGACCCACACATCATTAAGGCATCGCCTGTTTGAACGATGACAGTCCTGTACAGTCCTGGATACATTCATCGGGTATGCGACTGCTTAAATGTGAATCGGAAACAATTCTCATTGTTCCGATAGCGACCTTATCGTCCCTCATTGTGAAACTGAGTTGTCCTAAAAGATGGAAACTTCTATCTTGCACGCAACACCGTGCACCCCTTTCCAGAGTCGCTACCACTCCTTCACTTACCGTTTGGATGCGTCGCACAGGCATAAGCCTACCTGCCACTTAAATCTGGTGTACTAGTGACCCCATTGTCACTTTCAGGTCACCTGTTCCGTGTTGCAGAATCCTGGAGCACATTGCAATTATCGCTCGAGTGTGACGACCAAGAAACACATTTGCTGTCGAAATTATGGGAAAATCCATTTGAAATGAGCAAGCGAAGGGTAATCCGCAAGGGTAATCGGTCAATCGATCGTCACAACCAGGACAATTAATGGGTCGTCGTTCGATGAATCGGGCACACCAATCACATCCCTCAAGTGTGAATACGTTCGCCCATTCAGACGTGATAATTCAGATGCGGCCAACATGCGTGGGTGGAGCAGTAATTACATGTTCGCCTCGCATGTCAGATGTCGGGGGTTCAAATCCTGGCACAGCCATTGGATATACACTGCTGATGAGCTCTAATCAGAGCCAAACTTGAGTCCAGTGCTTCCCTCTGGTGTGGACTCACTGGAATAATTACGCCAGAACAGGAGGACGACCGCTCAAACGAGAGTGGTGGGGCCACGAACAAAAATACCTGTTCCGCAAAACCCTAAAATTGTAAACGAGAAAAATCTGGCCAGTTATTGGCTTGCTTTAACAAAGCCCGAGCACAAAGGTGTATTTCTCCATTTGACTATTTCAGACTTGTAGACAAGTGTACACGTAATCACTTTTACACGCTGCTGACCACTACTGAATGCAAAAGATGGAGCCGTTTTATGTAGTGTCTGCACTAGCCCTTGAGACGTAAATATGTGTCCTGTGACTTCGACTCATGTAGCACGGGACTTGTACCCGCGTGAATCAAATC
>NW_008751706.1:1875260-1884812 GCF_000715545.1 Opisthorchis viverrini
GGTGACGCTCTATATGGATTTACAACACAAACTCCTACATGCAAGTCTGCATTTGAGGAGGAAATTCACCATTTGGTCTACATATCATATTTTGGTTTGTTCTTTTGTATTGTACTGTGATGTACTGTACAGTATTGTACTGTAATACACTGATCTGTTGTAGTATCATTGTGGCAATCTTCATGCAGCTTTGGTACTTCGAATTCTTGACCTTAGGTCTTGGGAAGAGTTGACAGTTTACAGAGCGTCTTGGTCACGTGCTCTCTGCATGAGCCAAACAGCATCCCAACCGTGTCATTCGAAACGGTTGCACAGTGTGAGGTGTAATAATAACCGTCTGGGGCTACGCAACTTGCGGGAGTACCTCCGGAGCAGAATCGGACTGGCTGTTCACCATTGTACTCATTCCAAACCATGGGAGCGCCGGTGTGCTACCAACTATTTTCTAGCCTGGAACTGTAAGTCTCCTACTCCTGTCAGTCAACACCTGCCAGACTCCACAAGAAGGCAGCATCAATAGCGATTCAGCCACTGGTTCACTGCCAGACCTATCCATCCTCACGTAATGGTGCGGCAGTGAGCATTTCCTAACGTAGGTAGGTAGGTAGGTAGGTAGGTAGGTAGGTAGGTAGGTAGGTAGGTAGGTAGGTAGGTAGGTAGGTAGGTAGGTAGGTAGGTAGGTAGGTAGGTAGGTAGGTAGGTAGGTAGGTAGGTAGGTAGGTAGGTAGGTAGGTAGGTAGGTAGGTAGGTAGGTAGGTAGGTAGGTAGGTAGGTAGGTAGGTAGGTAGGTAGGTAGGTAGGTAGGTAGGTAGGTAGGTAGGTAGGTAGGTAGGTAGGTAGGTAGGTAGGTAGGTAGGTAGGTAGGTAGGTAGGTAGGTAGGTAGGTAGGTAGGTAGGTAGGTAGGTAGGTAGGTAGGTAGGTAGGTAGGTAGGTAGGTAGGTAGGTAGGTAGGTAGGTAGGTAGGTAGGTAGGTAGGTAGGTAGGTAGTTAGATGTTAGATTACCTCAGCGGATGAAGTTGACCTTTTAATTTAGTATCATTTCCTCCAAAATACACATTTCGTTTCGGCATCTTTCTAGACATTCTTCGTTGACACCCCTGTAATTGGATTCGATAAAGGTTACCCCTTCTTTCTTGTAGACGCGCCGTATGCAAGGAAAGCTTTTCAATTTGGATTTCAACACTTAGGGCTACTTGGTACTTATGTTTGTGTTTTGAGAACTACGTGTTCTACTCACATTCTTTTACGAGTTACTTATTACTAGCTCTATTTAAAAACATTTCAAATGTGCAAAGGCAGTCAACATGGCTCATAATTATTCATCGCGTGACGGTGGATCTGTGGATAACGCAAGATTAGATTTATGTTCCACTGTCACGTGATGTCCAATGCATTTGCATCGGTACCCTTGTACAGTGATGTCTAACAGATAGACAGCACATTCAAGTTCGCATGGCAAATCAGCACGTGTCCTTTGCTTGTTCATGTCCAGATCAGGACAACTCGAATGCAAGTTGAGTGCTCCTTCAATGGTCAATGTTTCCGTTTCTAATCATAAATGCATGTTTGTGTCTAGCCTAGCCCAAGATTTGCGTTTGATTAGCGGACTGTTGTCTGTGAGCTGCGTTATCAATCGAATCGTTTTGTCGCCAAACCACCGAGGTGAATTTCTGCTAATGTCGACAGAACAGAGTAAACGCTGTGACAAATTCCTTTCCACCTGTTACCGAGCTGTCTACGGAAGTTTGTGTTAGGCAGAAATTCACACGGATCCCGCTATACAGCAAGTCTTCAGTCGCGGCTACGGCCGATAAGCCTAGCTCGCACGAGACTGGTCAAGAATTCGGGATGCTTGCCGGTTGGCATCAAGACGAGATCTGATCGGTCGAGAATCAGAGCCCAACAGCCAATCATGACCCAGTGTTGGCCAAATGCCGGTTGTCAGTGACGAATCCAGAACGCGTCAGAAATTCCAGAAAGTTATAACCGCCTACGCCATATATACGGAGCGCTGTACAAATGTCCCTGACTTCTTTTCGGGCATTAATAGACCTTGCGCACCTTTGGTGGTTGTTTTGACGTGAACGCTAGCTTGGTAGGCTTAGACCGAGAACTAAGCTGAGGAAGCTACCGTTACTACAGTTTGGACGTGCGTTAGGTCTGAAGCCGTAATTGTTGCTTTACGCAGTACGAACACAAAAGCCTTTATTGCGTTGAGGTTGTTCGTGATAAAAGTAGGATTGCGCTAACCTCTTTCTGCCGGTTAGGTACCATTAGCTTTTACCGTCATATAGCTACGAATAACGACAAGGATGACGATGACCCTATCACCAAAGTTTTACGTCGCACCTATGCTCACAAACACGTGGAATCATGAAGACTAAAGGTAAATTTGCTCCCAAATTTTACCACGATATTTGGTATTTGTGAACTGACCTGACAGAATTCACCGCAGTGAAGGAAATACGAAACAAATAGCCTTGCCTTTCTGAAAAAAGTCCTCGTTAGAATTACCCAAGTAATAGTGACATTTTTGTGACCTCCCGCAGGGACGCCAACAGTGCAGATATTTTTTATGGTCACTCCTTGGGAGAAACAGCTTATTTGAACCGGATGATCTCGTAAACGATCAAACGACTTTCGATGGAAGTCATTTCTGCGCAGTGACAACAGACCAAGAAGAACTGCAAGCGATCGACGGTGAATCAAGCACTACCCGTGTGCTTCGCAAACCTCGTCAGACATGGAAACCGAAATTTGCCGCATGACGTCTTTTAAAAACTTGGATATTTGATACACTAAGACTGGGATAAGTTTGCTTTGGGTAAAAAATGAGCTTTTTATCTCCAGTTGAAAATATTCTACGCATACACTGTACCGTTTGATGGCTCCAGCCTAAACATTACTAAAATACTAGCGAATTAATAACTACAGTTCGAGGAATTGGGTGTTGATCAGGTGGCTGTTGATCTGTTCGCCGAGCTTAGCAATTGGCTTGCAAACGTCTCGTCACCATACGAGGAGACCCCATGAGTGCACCCAACGAAACTTTTGCAAGCCAATCGCCAAGCTCGGCGAACAGATCAACAATCACCTGATCAACAATCACTAAACTCACCTGAGCTACCAATATTTCAACACATTTCAGTTTGAGGAATCTCGGAACACACGGAGCTATTTTCCGAGGGAGTCACTTGATCGCTTTCCAAATAACTGTTCCTGGTGATAATATGTAAAAAAAACACTAGCTGCATGATGACCGTGCAAACATGTTTACTTTAAGCTGTTCTGCCCGCTGGATATCAAATTTCCCAACATCAATCAAGAGGACAGCTTCTGTATGCAATAGCAGAAGGCTTATATGTGTTAGCATAGCTGACTTAGACCCGATTTCCATTTTTCAGAAAAATCGCCTTACCGATTCAATCCAGCTTTCCGTTGGCGAGATTACCAAAGTTGAGACGAATCATTGTTAATTGGGATATCGAATAATCGACTGGTTTGACAAATCCAGTTGTCAAAAATTCGCACTCACGCTAAGAAACCTCGGACTAACCTGGGTAGACTTTATTTCAGTGGAGGCACCTGCAGATGAGTGGACACACAAGATTATGTTTGGTTGAATGAGCACAGCAAGCGCCCAAGGTGAAATCAGTCTTACAGTGTAGCGCGCTCCTTCAGGGATGGAAGTAGAATGACACCAGTTCGCAATTTCATTCAGTTTACACGAGAAACTCCCAAGTTTGAAACGCTGACAACCAAGGAAGCTACTATTAGAAACTTGCCTGTATTCAGAATCACTAACTGAGGTCTTAGCAAGGCCATACCTGTCACCAGCTGCCTGCGGTTTTGGGTAAAAATTCGTGGGTTTTGGTGGTGAGAAAACGTTTTGCAGGAAAAAACAGAGATATCCGAAGTTTCACAGAACCATCGCATAAGCATTTCCTTCCCCAAAACGTACATCTCATACTCCGTAATCAACTTCCCGATTCAAACAACTCGCCGAACTCTATAAAGGGATATTTGCTCTTATTAAGGCGCGCGATTTGGATATATAGCATAACCAAAATATAAAAAACGCAAGAAACATATGGACTGCTAATTCAAACATTTAAGTTTCATGATAATCGTTGAGCAAGTAGAATACATCTCTTGTGCGAATGGTGCGCAACAATATTTATTTCCGTCCACAGATGAATGAGTGCTCAGTTCCAAACCACAGAACAACCATATCCAATTGTCCAAGGGTTCGAATTAGTACGCCAAAACATTAGTCAATAGGCTACACACTGTTACTACCGCCGAGCAGTCAGAAATCAACGCAATATCGGATCAATCGGATCTGGGACTGGATTGAGACTGACACCGTTGCGACTTCACGAGTGCCTCGTTTTAATGGATTCTAATCGTCGGATCAGACACTAAACGGGCAGTAAATATTTGTTGGGTAGGATGGTGTGGAACGGTTTGTCTGATGAACAGAGCTGAGCAATAATCAGTGTTTACCGCCAAAAACAAAACAAACACTCAGTGTGACATCAAGCAATCATAGTCCTCATGTGTTGGAGCTTTTAGGCTTTCGGTTGAGAACAAAACACTGAGGTGAAAGAACGAAATAGAAGTCAGTACGACCCAGAGGAGGTTTAGGGGATTGTGGACAGATTCCCCTCAGAATCACTCAGTGTTGGCACCAAGAGAATAAGGTCCGGATATGGGAATATTCGACAAGAATCTTTATGATACAATTAATGATACACTCAATCCGTAGGTCACCATTTTCACTCACGTACGATCGAAACTCTTTGTTCTCTTAAAGTTGTTCCTGTGAAACATCACGTACCACGCAAAGTTCTGGACAGAAAAACAAAACAAAAACAAAAACAAAAGTCCTAGAAGATGTGTTTTTTATTATATCTGTAACAGAAGGGTTCGCCAATGAAAATGGAAGGGGTTCCTTCACCTTTTTATGAGCGTTCAGCTGGAGCACCCTTCCGGTGCCTAGATGCCATGCCACACGAAGGAATCACGAGGGCTGGGATACTGCCAGGTTGCCCAAGTCTAGACAGGGGGAGGCGAGTGGCGGAGGTCGGATTCGAACCACGAATCTTCCGGTCAGTAAATTTGCGTTCTAACCACTCGGGCCATCTCGCCGTACTTTAGCATTACTCGTCTGATGTTCCTACCAGACCCATGCAATTTTCCGAGTCATCGATGGTCACAAACTCAGGCAGTTTCCGAAGATCGGTATGTAGCGGCCACTTCTCCTATCCACAACGTAGAACAAATTGAACTGCAGCATTGTGCACTCTAGCCTTGAGGGTTAAGCTGATGTCACATGGACCTCAAAAATATCGGTCTTGCAAACGATTCCATAGCCTTCGGGAAATGATCCTCTTTAGCCTTTCCCCTAGAACTTGTGCAGCTACCCAAGTAGTCGAAATTTTCCACCACACTGCAAGCGTGGGGTCCTGGTTTGCTNTTTGAGTAGGGAGGTGAGGACACTACATTGCCTCGAAAATCATACCAGCTGGCCATAAACGAGAGATAGAGTTGGGTTCCTGGTGAGTCCCAAAGCATCAAAATCAAATTGGTATGCAAATGAGTTTATTTCATTAATTTCGTGCAATGTGGTTCCAAGTAGAAAATAGGGTTACGGAAACTCGAGGACTGCGCCCACTTGATGATCCCTAAGAAGGACGAAACCGGTTCTGGGCTGTCGAAGAGTTTCCAGCAGCCTAATGAGTATCGTATTACAATGTTTTGGGATATCTCGAATATCATCGCAACTGATACATGAGGTGGCCTGGCGTAGCGCATGCAGTTGCTTAAGAACATCGTAAATGGAGATCCAACCTCATTCCAGGTGAGTCTCCCGTCAAAACAAAGTTGGTGTTGAGTAAGCATCTGTGACTGAAACTCCACCCCTCTCTGTGGTGATCTCTGTTCCCTCACACAAACCGCAGACAAGACGCAGACAAGAATAAGGCTTTTCAAAAGCAGCACCGTTTGACACCAAGTACACATTGTGACGAAAAAAGCGTCAAATAAGCCTCAGATTAGTTGCACTTTGTTGCATAAATCCGCCAGTATAGTCTCAGAGTTACTGATATGGATCCCAGCAAGTCTCCATGTGAAATGGAGAGTAAGTGGGCGTGTGTACACCTAATTTATGGTTGGCGAATAGAGCTCTCGTGAGAATAGAGTAGAGGCCGATAAAATTTGGACACGAGTAAATAATAGCAATATATTCTAGTTTTATAGACTGCCAGGAAGATCGAACATAGACGCAACAGAACAGAACTCAAGAGGACGATGTTGGTCGGTTCCGTAGGTACTCTGTCTGAAAAACAACTTTGCTACACTATATTTTAGAAGTAAATTTCCTTTCAGGGATACGTGACGTGAACTGAGAACAAGCATCGCAACAATGAAGCAGAAAGTGTCACATCCTGTTAGACCCGCATCTGTTCACCCAAGAATGAGTGGTGTTTATTCCTAAAATAACTGTTGCCAGATGGGCGGTAGTCAACATTTTCCATCTGCTGAATACCGAATTGTATGGAACATTAAAACAAGATGATAAGAACATGAGAAGCGGTTTTTTGCGCAACATTTGCCGCAACAGATGTTCGGGGACCTTTGAAAAGACGGTAACTTCCATTCTTGGTGTGGGAGACATTCAGTCTCGAATTTTATTGTATGAAACTCAGTTCCTGGTAAACTTTACTCTGAAGAATGATACTAGTTTTAGCCAATCAAATACATGTTCAATTAGTCCTTCAAACCACTTGTAAACTCAACAGACTTTCTAGACTCAGTTTCTTTGGCGGTGGGGTTATTCGAGATCTTTGAACTGTTGAACGCCATGGCAGGCGTAGTTAGTGGCGTTTATTTCCGTCTCCATCACCATCCATTTCTATGGTCTCTTTGTGGATCCCCCCGGCAAGTCTATGGTTCTATAAAACTTATCCCTCTACTAAATGGCTGTATTGATGTCTGTAGACAGTTGGGGAACGTATGCTCCAAACTGAAGACCAGAACTGAACTCCTAACCACTGAGCATNTAGTCTCTGCAGTGACACTGAAACATGTACAGAATGTTCCAAATTCGGTTGAACGAGTGTTCTGCACGAGCGAACATAGCAGAACATACATTGGGAACCTGTTGCTCGAATAACAAATACCGAAGTGTAAGAAAGTATTCCTTCTGATTCGCTTTACTGATCGAAAGGTCCGTGGTTAGCATCCAACCTCTGCTTGGTAAAACTGGCAATATCTCAGTTCTCATGCTTTCTCCGAGTGGCATGGCAGCTAGTCACTGAGAGGGTGTTACAGCTGAACGAAAAGTGTAAGTGCGAGCGCATGAGTACACGATGAACTCAGTAAAAGCTTCCCTACAGAAGGTGATGCCCATCCTCTCCGTTGCCTTTCAGATTTATCCAAGACGAAACTGCAACTCAAATGGTGGATGGGTTTTGAAAAACTGGTAATGAGAAATTTGACAATCTGGAGTATACAGAAAACCGCCTCATACCAACATTCGGCACGCGTCTAGCATCTTGTAGGTGCAAGGCAGGGACGTATATTCTGTGGCCCTCGAAGATCAAACACCAGAGTTTGTGAAGTGATTCACAGACCTCGATGATTGCGCGTCTTCCTTGATGCACGTAACGTCTTGATGCTACATGGATCTGCCTCCAAGTAACTCGATGTCACACGAGGCGCGTACATTATTTGCAGACGTATTAAATAGGGAAACAAAGTCGTTCAATCTTACGAGACTAGCTTCAGTGGAGACTGATTTTTGTCGATCCACTGAATTACATTTCAGCAGTGAATTTCCCTTCCACAGAGGCCACCCCACAGCTTCAACCAATTTACGATAAAGCGGTTATTGATTATTGATCTGTTGGCTGGTCAGTTGAGCTGCAACCGTTCAAATCAAGGAAGCAAAATCGTAGAGATACGAACCGACGGGGTCCTCTCCTAGATTGCTGATGGAACGGTTTCAAGTCTGTTGTCAAACTTGGCAAAAAGATCAACAACAGCCTGATTAATATCTGCTCATTACCTCATTTTTACAGGTCCAATTAGTGTGATCTCTTTAATGGAGGATAGGTGCCACAAATCATTCCTTCTTTGTTCTGTCACACCACTCTCGTTTGAACGGTCGTGCTCCTGTTATTCCGGTGAGTCCACACCAAAGGGAAGCACTTGACCCGAGTTTCGCTCTTATTAGAGCGCATCAGCAGTGCGTATTAAATGGCTATGCCGGGATTCGAACCCCTGACGTCTGACATGCGGGGGGAGAGTGTAACCACTACTCCACTCATGCACGCGTCTGAATTCTCACGTCTGAATGGGCGAACGTGTTCACATTTGAGCACTGTTCTCACTATTACAGATCAGCTAATATAAGTCTTCCAAACTAGCAAACGCGATGCGTACTGGAGCCTCTTTTACAATAAAATCACACGGAGCTTCAAGCAGTGACAGTGTCTGAGTGACGCCGGCAGTGCCCTGCCGCAAGCGAAACCCCCGGAACTCTGCAGAGCCGTGGGGACCTCAATGGAATTACAGCCCAACGCAAACCAGCAAATATACGGAATTTTCGATCGATGGGAAATTTTCGGTTGCGAACGAATTTTGAAAAAATCTGAGAGCAGTTGCAAAGTGTATGTTGGCTGGTGATAATGCAGCGTCTTATTTCATTGAACTTCAGTTTTTTCTATACGAAAAATATCGGAAAATCCAATATAGCTTTCCGTTAGCGAGTTTACCAAAGTTGAGACGAATCATTGTTAATTGGGATAGCGAATCACTGACTGGTTTGACAAATCAAATTACCACACATTCGTACTCACTCTAAGAAACTGTGGGCTACACTGGGCAGGCTTGGTAGTTCAGTTCTGTGGAGGCAGATAGCCAAGCACCTGCAGATGAATGGACANATGTTTGGTTAATGAGCACAGTAAGCGCCCAAGGGGAAATCAGTCTTACAGCGTAGCGCGCTCCTTCAAGTGTGGAAGTCGAGCGACACCAGTTCGCATTCCCATTCAGTTTACACGAGAAATTCCCAAGTTTAAAAGGCCGATGACCAAGGGAGCTACTATTAGAAACTTGCCTGACTTGAGAGTCACAAACTGAGGTCTTAGCGAGGCCGTAGTTCTCACCAGATACCTGCGTTTTTGGTGGTAAGAAAACGCTTTGAAGGAAAAACAGAGATGTCAGAAGTTTCACAGAACCATCGCATAAGCATTTCCTGCCCCATAACGTACATCTCATACACCGTACTCAACTTCCCGATTCAAACAACTCGCCGAACTCTATAAAGGGATATTTGCTCTTATTAAGGCGCGCGATTTGGATATATAGCATAACCGAAATATAAAAAACGCAAGAAACATATGGACTGCTAATTCAAACATTTAAGTTTCATGATAATCGTTGAGCAAGTAGAATACATCTCTTGTGCGAATGGTGCGCATCGAGGTTTACTTCCGTCCCCAGATGAATGTGCGCTCAGTTCCAAACCACAGAACAACCATAT
>NW_008751706.1:1884821-1885376 GCF_000715545.1 Opisthorchis viverrini
CAGTAAATATTTGTTGGGTAGGATGGTGTCGAACGGTTAGTCTGATGAACAGAGCTGAGCAATAATCAGTGTTTACCGCCAAAAACAAAACAAACACTCAGTGTGACATCAAGCAATCATAGTCCTCATGTGTTGGAGCTTTTAGGCTTTCGGTTGAGAACAAAACACTGAGGTGAAAGAACGAAATAGAAGTCAGTACGACCCAGAGGAGGTTTAGGGGATTGTGGACAGATTCCCCTCAGAATCACTCAGTGTTGGCACCAAGAGAATAAGGTCCGGATATGGGAATATTCGACAAGAATCTTTATGATACAATTAATGATACACTCAATCCGTAGGTCACCATTTTCACTCACGTACGATCGAAACTCTTTGTTCTCTTAAAGTTGTTCCTGTGAAACATCACGTACCACGCGAAGTTCTGGACAGAATAACAAAAGAAAAACAAAAACAAAAGTCCTAGAAGATGTGATTTTTATTATATCTGTAACAGAAGGGTTCGCCAATGAAAATGGAAGGGGTTCCTTCACCTTTTTATGAGCGTTCAGCTGGAGC
>NW_008751706.1:1890619-1892132 GCF_000715545.1 Opisthorchis viverrini
AAAAGCTGCTCTGGTCTTCCCACTCCGGACGGAAATGTCATCTTTCGTGAGACCACCGTGACTGGTACAGCTGCCCAGGTAAACAAATTTGTTTACTACCTCAATCGGTTCATCCGCAAGCATGAGGCTAGGGTTCGAGCCCACCCAGTCTTGAAGTAGCACTTTAGACTTTGCAGGTGTGACGCGCATGCCGAACCGCAAAGCAGAATTATTTAGTCAATTAAAGCTTCATCTCTTTATTATGGCTGTCTTCTGGACCTGATGGAGCTATAAATTCTTGCACAGAGGCTAAAGACAGATTCAAAAAGTTGTCAAAAACTCTTCGAAAGTTCACAACCACTTTTCCCCTTCTTCCGACTAGTCGGGTAGGCCCAGTCCCGAGGCTCCCTTAGACGTAGGCTTCACTCGAATCCTGACTGGACAAACCTTGACAAGTACTTTCATTTTCAGAGTAATTTGTTTTTTTTTTGGCTGGAGGCCAAACTGGGGCCCAGTTGAATCTCTCGTTTATGATATCAACTGAACGTGCTGCACGGATTCCGCACTTCTTGTCTCATTCAGCAAAGTACATTACAGTGACCCTCTAATAGTCAGTCGGAAAAATCAATAATTGTTTGAATGCTAATCAATAACTTTATCAGATGTTGGTCGCCAAATCCGGTTGTTCGCTATTCCCACCAGTTATTCAAGTAAACCCCAAGTTCGATAAAGTCCTCTGGAGAATATTAAAATGGTATGCCCAACTTTACTCCTGAAGTATGTTGCAGTTCGATAAATAATTCTCACTGGAACTGTGGTCAACAAAGTTGGCTGACGCAGTTGGCTACTAGTGTAATGGTGATACTACTGATGGGGAGGCATGNGTTGAATGTGAGAAAGCTTTACATCGATATTCACGTGATCAACATACTGTTACATTCCGTACACGCACTAAGAACACCAGACTCTCATTATTGACCCAAAACCAAACGATTTGTTAATATTTCTAAGGAATAGGTTATCTTCTGTGTCAAGAAGACTACCGTGGGAGATCGATTTTTTATCCTTTTATTATTGTTCCTCATTTTAATAACAAACTTTACGCAACAACGGTTCAACCAAATGAAAGGACCACTTCCTTTAAGTTATTTTAGAAAGACATCCAGGGAAGGGACACGTTTGGAGAGATGATTGGTGAATTATTCCTAGTGATCTTTTTTCTCCCACAGAAGCTGTAACAAGTTTGTCTGTTCACGAGGGACTACTTGAAGAGACGCGCCAAATTTGGTCTCCTTCGCGAGTGGTCTGTTATCGGAAATACTTAATTGAATTGAATCAACGACTGAGGTTTCATTATCTACTTATTTCGCGGGAAATATTGACTCAATCAGACTCTACAAAAGCTGACCACGTTTGCCTCCCCAAATCGAAATCAAATTCAGTGTTATCACAGACTTTGCTTTTTCTGCGAGGGGTGCATTCGTTTTCTACCTAAATATATCTAGAAACCACGGTGAATTTATTCTGTCCTGTA
>NW_008751706.1:1896869-1898417 GCF_000715545.1 Opisthorchis viverrini
CTCCGCATCGAAGGCCTTCTTCCTTTCACTAGTAGACCAATTGAGGTCTCTTGAGAAACTTTCCTTTCTGCCGGTACAATCAAAAGAGCTGGAAGTTCACTGTCGCCTCAACTGAAGCCAGCCGATAGCTCTCACCTGATAGATGAGCGACTTTACATTATTTTTGTTGACGATCCTTGTCTGTGTGCATTTTCTTGCTAATTCGGTATTCCATCGTTCAAGCTCAACTGGTTTGTCGATACCCCATCTTTGGGAAGATCAAATGCAACAGGCCTTTCTGATCGCATCAATTTGCTTTGCCCAAGAGGCAACATAATTGGGCTTATGATCCCCCACCAACAAACTCAATGATAGAGCGATGTCTAGCATTCCCCACGCAGTGATGCGTGCGTAAAGCGCGCATCCCGGCGAAAAATTAGATTTGTGCTTAAAGCGCTCGGTTTGTGAAAATGAGGCAGTATCACAGCATGTGAAAACATGTGTAATTCACGGAATAATAGGTCGACGATAAGTCCAAATGTTCTCCACAACAAAGAAGAATGAGTGAGGCGGATATTTTAATTTGACCTGCTTTCGTCGAGTCCTGCTAACCTAGCTGGACTACATTACGACAAAAAAACGAAGAAACCAAAACAAACTTGCGTTTCTCAGCTGGGTCACTCTACTTTGTTGGTTTTTCAGATGGAGAAAGGTCATCTGCGAGTCAGTTTGGCGGATTCTCGTCCAGCAACAATCGTGGTCAAGAAGACCAAGTACTTTTAGGAGAAAACTTTCCATTAGAGAGGACGGATTTGATTGGCCAAGTGGAAGAGCAGGTTAACAGGTCAAAAGNTCAAGATGTGTGAAAATCGATCAGGGATGTTCAAGTATGGTCTAGGCAAATTGGACAGTAAAACAGCACCGATTTTATAAGTAGTAAATTACGTGCACGTTTTGGGAGAAATTTCACATCAACGACAAAACAGTTCTCATGGATGGGTAGACATCTCAATACTGGTTGCGTTCCTTCTATCTCTGACCTTTCTTGGCGTGTGTTTTGTTTGCGTTTGTTTACGTTTCGCATCTCACACAGTATCAGGAGTGCCTAGTTGAAATCGAAAGTGGTTTTGGAAGTGGCCCACTAGGAGGGATGACAGGAATCGCAACTGTTTTTCATCAAAGTCTCGTCGCGGTCACCTGGCTGTTGATAGTCTCATATAGACAGTTAGTATACAACACTGTATCCGAGTCAGATTATCTACAAATGTACACCATCCAAATCGGTTTTAGACAATTGGCTTTTTGCAGCAATTTACCCTAAAAAGACCTCAACTTTTGAATTTATTAGAGATCACCATATCCTAATTGTGGTAGAGTTTTGCCTTATTGAACCTGGTATCCGGTATTCCGGTTGTTGAAATCACTAGCTTAACACGCACTATTACAAGGGGAAAATTTTTGATCTGCGGCAAATCTCCAGAAATTTGATTAAGCGACGTTTCATACTTGTGGCTGTTCTTCAGCTGAGGGATATCTCCGTCATATCGATTTCGTAATGCAACACCGTTA
>NW_008751706.1:1902985-1904639 GCF_000715545.1 Opisthorchis viverrini
CGGCCACAATTACATTAGACAAATCAGTCAAAATGATGTTCCTATGTTTTGTGCTCACAAGAGGCTTGCTTAAAACCCATTTTCCAAAAGAAACTCGCTCATGCTGTTTTGTTCAGAGCGGTTAACAGTCAAGACTAGTTCGCACTCGCATCACTCTTATTTGAACGGTTGTCCTCCTGTCCTAGCATAATTATTCTGGTGAGACCTCACCAAAGGTAGGAACGGCTGAACTCGAGTTTCGCTCTTATTAGTGCACATTCAGTAACCGTTCTGGGGGTTGAATTCCAAACACCTGACATGCGAGGCGAGCGTTAAACCACTACTCCACTATGGACAAAATACCTATCCCGCAAAACCCCAAAACTGCAACCAAAATGTTGCCCAATGAGTTTCAAGCGTGTCACCTAATTGGGAAGTCCTGATTGGTGGGTCAATCGATCGTCACAACCAGGACAGTTACTGGGTCGTCGTTCGATGAGTCGGGCACACCAATCACATCGCACAAGTTCGCCTGTTCAGACGGGAAAATTCAAATGCGTTCAACGTGCGTTGGTGGAGTAGTGGTTACACTCTCCCCCCGCATGTCAGATGTCCGGGGTTCAAATCCCAGCACGACCATTGAATATGCACTGCTGATGAGCTCTAATATGAGCGAAACTCGAGTCCGGTGTTATGGACTCACCGGAATAATTACGCCAGAACAGGAGCGCGACCATTCAAAGCAGAGTGGTGTCACTATGACCAAACACTTCAACACCGATTACAGCTGTTTAACTAATTGAGTGACCGAAAAAAGTTCTAGGTATTATGTCTCGCGCTAAATTAAGGTTGATATGTGAGCTGACATAAGCGAGACAACTTCCGCTATCACACAGTGCAGTGGATCTAAGGCTGGAGAGGAATAGTCCCGTCTGTCTTCTGTATAGCCTAAGTTTAATTTATACGAAACTCTAATTCAGAGGTTTGACGAGCCTTGTCGCTGATAGTTGAACCTAGAGGCTGTCAATGATCTATTGGTGAGTACGGATGCCTCGTGTTCGTACGATCCCCAATAATCCCGAAAGTTTAGTTGGGCCTCCTGAATTATCCCTACTAACAAGTGGATGTGTGACGTCAACAAACCGTGGCCCCGCTTATGCGCTGTTAGGGGACGGAGATTAATTCAGATTCCTAGACCTATCATCAAGTGAGTCGAAACCGGTCCCGATGATTACCAGGCAGGAGTTGCACCAAGCTAGCGGTGAAAAACCATAGTGCCTGATTCAATGTGTTATCAACCAAGTTTTGTGAGATTGTGGTGTCCGATAGTTCGCACGACTGTGTGCCTGTTCGTCAATACATCGAAGAACTGATTCCTGAACGTGTGATCGTTGTGTACGCACCCTAACAGATTGGACCACCTGTTTGGCTGCGTGCGCACAGTTAATCCATACGTGTTGTCTAAGTTACTTTGACCTTACAATTTAGGTCCAGACACGGTAGTCCATCTCGGCACAGTCCGGCTCGACTTCACTTTTTCCGGTGTGAACCCGCACGAGGGAACGTCTGGCGGCAACAGACAAAAGTACAGACGCTGTAAAAGTGTAAGTCCTGGCCCAAGGCAGAATGAGAATAACTGCAGTCAGTCAATCCATCATCATCATCATCATCATCA
>NW_008751706.1:1907916-1930239 GCF_000715545.1 Opisthorchis viverrini
TCATAGATAACGGATGACTTTAATGTGAGAATGCCCCTCCGAGGTGAAATGAGATTTTCGATTTCTGTGAAAAAAATACGTTGAAATCATACACACATTCGAGGTGTACTAAGGCAAAAAAAGACGTAAAATACACTCAGTTTGCCTACCAATTTGGTTTTGGTGAGAGACTCACCAGGAATCCAGCTAAATCTCATGTCATGTATTTTTGAAGAGCATGTTCACAAACATAAACAGCGGATGCAAGTAACGAATGCGGAAGTGTGACGGTGAAATATGAGATAAAAGAGAGGAACGTCTCTTTCGAATTCATGCCACCAACAGTTCCAGTCAAATGAGATGAATCCCAACGTGTATGAAAATTTGGTATGGAAACACGCGTCTGAAGACCAAGAACCTAAGAAAGGACAAACAATGTTGAGTGCTCCTCAAGGCGCAGTAAGCACAGTCAAGACTCGCACATCAGGCACAAAGTGTCCGTCATACTGGGTCTGGTTTGAGATTAAATGGCAAAAATGTACATTATTTAGCCGCATGTACTGCACAAATGTCGCCTGCTGTTTCAGTCGGCATGATAGTCGATATATCGCCATACATTTCATAGAGGTAATACACTAAAAATGAGGTTTCTGGAAACGCTTCGCAAGAGTTATTCGTCAACCTTATGATTGGTGTATTACCTCCATAAGGAAGATGCCATAAAGTGTCAAAACGTACAAGAAATACAGAGTCAAGACTCAGGAAATAGTCCGGGAGATAATGATCAACTGGTGTTCTGTTCCCTGGGCTTGGAAATTTGTATGTAAACAGTAGCGCAGAAGATTTGTGATGCGTTTATGTTTACCAGTTATTAGGATAACCAGCTCCGATTACATAGCCAATGGAATAACCGTTTTCGTTGAGACAGATTTCATTGGTTGTTCTTCACTCGCCCTTGACAGATGAGTTGTATTCTTAGTATTGCTTTTTTGACCCGCTTGTACTCGATAGTGAACAATAGATCAGCCGGTTGGCACGTTCATTGATTTTTTTTCTGGTTTGGCCAAACGCACCAGTCTATCGATCGGCTATCCAGACCGGGGTTCACGGTAATAAGAAGGCTTTGAGGGAGTGTGGCCCATAACACCAGTCCATCATTGTTCAGAAGTGCGCAGTTTTGATGGCACAAATGATGGTTGTTGATTGACCCTATTGATTGCTGCTGATATGGAATGATATGAGAGCGAAGAATTCACAGTGGCGAAAGTTATTGTTTGATATGTCATTTCTGAGGTGCGTAAATCGATTGACTACACCAAGTAAAAATATGGTGTTCCTCTTTTACATCAGCATATTCAGCACTCTTCTGTAACCGTAATTCTGTTTGATTTGTTCTTATATGAAATGTCTAATTTACAGTATTCTAATTTGACTTGGAGAAGCGTGAATGTAGACAATAGTTTGATGCTTTGTCTTCAGCAAAATCGATAAACCATTGCCAAATTTCAAATGCTTACCAATCAACAGACTTGAAATAAGCTACCGAGCATCTGTTTTTCAGAATCTGACCAAAAAACGACCCCTGAGACCCTCTCAGCTAAACTGTGTTTGCACCGGCGACAACCAACCGTGTTCCGACAGATTCCTGATGTTTGCACGGAAACACACATGCCATGCCCATTCCAGAATTAGGGTTGAACCCTAACGTCCAGTTACTTGTAGTACCTTCATCAACACAACTGTGACCGGGAAACGCAAACAGGCGAACACGTAAACAAATAACTATGCAACTGCAAAAGGTGTTTCCAAATTCTGGACACAGCACAGTTACTGACCACGATCGGACGAAAGAGCCATGTCAGAATCGCCAACACCAGCGTAAATTTGCAAAATTGTCAGGACACGCCCAGACATGAAAAAAGCGCACGTGCAGAGAGTGACGCATCCCCAAGGTCACCATCGGTACGACACGTTCGGAAAGCAGGTGTGTTGGCAGAGCCCACCAAACACAGCTTAACAACATAAGATCAGTGGAGTGGGGGTGAAATTGTTCACGACCGGAACGCCGCTATTGGCTGTACAGAACGACCATATTTAGCCCTGTAGTCATCTTATATATATATATATATATATCCTTATCCTTATCGCGTAGTCTGGCAGGCTCAGTGCAGGTGTAACCAATAGACGGCCACTCAAATAGTTTGATCAGTATTGTGACCATGGGCCTGTCCAAAATGTTGGTTCAAATTGGGATTAAACCCGCCAGTGATTGAGCAATCACTTGATTCGTTATATAAGGACAAATTTAGCTATCTTCATAAGGGAAACTATTCACAAGGTTGCTTAAAACTCTTCGACAGCCCATGACCAGTTTCGCCATTCTTCGAGCTAATCAGGTAGCCGCAGTCCCCGAGATTCCGTCAACCTTATGTTCTACTTGAACCCAAATTGCACTGTTTTCGAGAAATACACTCATTTACAAATTAATTTGGTCTTAAGGAGATACTCAACTGAATCTCTCGTTTTTGGTATTCTAGGATATACTGCGATATCTCGAAGATTGTGCCAACTGAAACATGAGGCGGCCTGTGTGCAGCATATTCATTTGTAGAGTATCAGAAACGGGAGATTCAGTTGCGTCTCTCGTGAAAACCAAACTGATTTACAAATGAGTGTATTTCTCACAAATTTAGCTAGTTCGATGCTAGCACAAAAAACCACAGCGAAAAAACTGAACATGCAAGGGTGAACTTTGGATAATTCGAAGAACGAAGAGGACCCGTTCAAGAAAACGGACCCAGCAAGGAAAAGCCAGTCAACACATGGATTCTGTCACTAAAAAATCAATGACTCTAAATCCTGCCGAGTGAGAGCTAATTACACTGCGCACTTGGCCGAACGTGCTCAGGGGAGGTCGCGAATTCTAATCTCCCCAGACTTTCGTGAGTTGCGGATTGCTGGCTATTCCCAACAAAGATGAAACATTTGTATAGTCCTTGTTGATTGAAGATACCCTAATTTCATCACAGTACTAACAACACGACCCAGCCAACTATTCCACAACGCAGTACGCAGGAAAACTGAATGGAACTGTGTCTAAGTGCCTAAAGAAAATTGCTTAAGTATCCCCATAGATTGAATAAGAACACAGTGACGAACAATAATGTTTTCGGGGTCTCGTCATCAGGTCAGTACATATGTAATGGTTGAAAGAGGAGCGAAAAGTGATATACGCAGCGGAGATTGGTTAGTGAAATGCAAAACGTGGAGACGCGAATGATTGGTTGTTTGCGTTCCACCCCCCTATGTCGCATCTAGTTGGATGCTGTGAAACAGTCTAAATGGACATTGAGTGACTTGGCCGGTTGATTGGTGTCACACAACCAAGGCAGACTCAGCGTTCGTACGAAACGTTTTTGACGGCATGGTACCGGGTTTCACAGGCGTATAGCGAATGCCTGGGCTGTAGTCAAGCAACGTCGTCGAATAGATATTGGCGGTCTATTTGGCACACGGCAAATGACTTGAAATGACTCATTTGGTATGACTACGTGCCCGGCGTCAATTAGGTGGGACGCAATTGAGCTTCCGGCTGAACCGTTGAGGTCAATGGTATTCCGGTACGAGAGGTGCTCGAGTACTCTCTTAGAAAGTCACTGTGTCGTGCGCCCAACATACTCCGCTGAACAACAACAGGAGGAAGAATACACAACCAAAAGAAAAGCAAATATAAATTTGGTGCCCCCCCCCAAAGAGCGGGGATATTACTCAAATTGAAGGCTCTCTCCCTTGAAAAGTATAAGATTTTAGTCATGCTTTTGTGAATTGATCTTAAAGGGAGCACACTGTACAGTCATTCTATCAACATACCGGAAACAAAATTTGACAAAGCCACGTCGTAGAAGGGTTAGAAAATGGCATTTCATGTGTTTTGTTGTCAGTACAGTACATCTTCACTCTCGCGGAGTAAGATAAAGTATTCCGGGTGTAAACAAATGAAAATAGGGAACGCCTTCGAGTCGACTGTTTGATCTGTTCATTGTGATTTTCACTATAACGTGTACTTCCTCATCCACTCTCTCAGATAAGTTTATACCCTTGCATATTTCTACGCAGTTCGCCCCCTGTCGTTAGGCCGATCTGTAATTCATGGCCGATGTTTCCAAACTGGGTACAAGCATTTCATCGCAATCTTGTTCCGCGAATGTTTTACTTACATTGAGCCGTAATCCTTTGGAAGCTGTAAAATGTATTTGGTTATGTGTTGAAATTTTGGTAACTCGGGTGAGTTTAATGGTTGTTGATCAGGTGGCTGTTGATCTGTTCGCCGAGCTTGGCAATTGGCTTGAAAACGTTTCGTCACCATACGAGGAGACATCATCAGTGCGCAGTTGGTTGGATACTTGTTCCTTGCCCGCGTACGTTTATATAGCATTCGAAGGCCATCTGTTGTCTTCTGACGTGATTGGCTACTTGAAGCGTAACGAATTTAGTGAATCTGTTGGTCCGTTTGTGATGTTTGTCGCGTTGTGGTCTGTATTGGTTGGTTATCCCAACGGCTTCTAATTTTAGTAGCTTGTTCTCTCTGGCCTTGATTCACATTGCGTTGTGATCTGACGTCCCCGGGTACCTAAGTTGGTCCCATTTACCAGCCACTAAGAGCGAGAGAACGCCAGAACCACAGAGCTCAGAGCTGCGAAAGAGACCGGACGAGGAACTCACAGCAGAAGCAGGAAAGCATCATTCAAACGGACTCATCAATTTGACTGAAGGAGGCGCCAAACCAAAGAACCAAATCAAGCGATGGACACGACCAATCAAACTCGGGAATGTCAGACCACAACGCAATGTGAATCAAGGACAGAGAGAACAAGCTACTAAAATTAGAAGCCGTTGGGATAACCAACCAATACAGACCACAACGCGACAAACATCACAAACGGACCAACAGATTCACTAAATTCGTTACGCTTCAAGTAGCCAATCACGTCAGAAGACAACAGATGGCCTTCGAATGCTATATAAACGTACGCGGGCAAGGAACAAGTATCTAACCAACTGCGCACTGATGATGTCTCCTCGTATGGTGACGAAGCTTTTGCAAGCCGATTGCCAAGCTCGGCGAACAGATCAACAGCCACCTGGTCAACAACCAGTAGGATGTACTGATGACTGCAGTAATGTTTCAAGAGTCCTTGCGTAAAAATGTACTCCTGGTAAGGATCGGCTTAGCCTCTCATTCATGTGATATGTAGACGGCGTGAGACCTTTCATCACGCAAAATAATCCTGATTCCAACTTGATGTCATTTGTTCTGTCGGCATACCAAGAACAGTTATAAAATGGAAGCCTCACTTCATCCTCGTATCGATTTCCTGACACTGACGGAATCACTGGCATCAAAAAAAGTCATTTTCCTGAAGACCTGATGCCATTATGATAGCTGAGGTCGTAGGTTAGAGCATTCAGTGGCATACTTAAACCGGACACTTGTAAACCCGAGTGAGCCAACATCTCACTTTGCATGGACGTCTCTTGAGAAGCATCCGGTCTCTGGCAATGCAGCCAAGTCAGATACAGAGCCAATTTGTGTTGCTTTCTCCAAAGACACTTGGGAGTTAGCGGACGCCACTTGGCATCCACCTTTGGGATTATCAATCGAAAGAAAGATACTAATTCAAGAATTGAAGTATCTAGGTCGTTTCCCATAAAACTTTGAAACCCGTTTGGAAACAATTTTCGTCTTTTAAACGGACGAGAACATTCCTCTCTTGATCATGAAAATGCGGAATTTTTTAAATTTCGACCACAATTAATTTGACAAAAATGAGATATTGATTTGAATAAGCTGCGGTCAAACACATGCTTGGAAGTATTCGATGAAAAAAATAGTG
This sequence comes from Opisthorchis viverrini, assembly GCF_000715545.1. Lineage (NCBI taxonomy): Eukaryota > Metazoa > Platyhelminthes > Trematoda > Opisthorchiida > Opisthorchiidae > Opisthorchis > Opisthorchis viverrini. The sequence goes on from NW_008751706.1 coordinate 1,913,790, forward strand.
GACACGAAGGAGTGACTAGACCCCTAAAAGCTTTCATCTGCTTTATGTGAACAAACCGCTCATCTATACAGTTTAATCGTGAGCCACTTAGTGAGATGTATTCACCGTGGATTGCTTGGAAAACTTAACTTTTTTCACCCCAATGTTCCTGTGGTGTAACGATTGTATTGAACCAACCTGCGGCCTATATAAACAAAAATATCAACGTGACAAACCCTTAATTACTGACCACTTAGTATTTGATGCCTACCTCACACTCTGCTGAGTGATGGGTGCCTTCGTACGGCCTGTAATTCCCGGCGGACCAACAGTTACTTTCGAAGACATTCACCAGTTAGAAAAAGATATGAAGGAACTGAGTAAGCTGCTAATGTGTCAAACAATATCACAGATATGAAGTTTTTTCTCAGTTTTAACTGACGCTGAAGATCGCACAAGGGCAGTTCTTTGTTCCCTTTGGTGTGTACAGTGATATGTCATGGCAAACGGCCCTCAAGATATAGTTCTCCTGAAATTACCGGCAAAATAACATTTTTGCAGAAGGATATAATCTTTTAACCAAAGGATACATCCGTGGTAAGTTGTGGAAAGCTTCCCATGCTAAAAAGCAGATTGGCAGCGTGCAGCGCATGGCGCAGATGATGGAACAATGCGATCGTCGACGTCGCATCTGTGCAGATTGTGGTTGTACGGATGTCAACTACTGCCAGGTAGATTTAAAACCTGATGCTGAGGTAAAGCTTGCATCCAATCTTAGACTACACGGGATGAAAACCGTAAAAGCATCTACAATGAGCTTAGGAAAAGACGACAGTCTGGATGGTCTAGAAAAGCCTATCTCATCAGGAAGGTTGTGGTGAGACGAGAACAGTCGTTCATCAATAAAATTCGAAAAGATCTTCTATTGTAAAGACATTCGTTACCACAACTAACTTTGCACGGTCACGTGCAATTTGCCACCGCCAGTTAGAAGACCTTATCCATGCGACTTGTTCTAGCCTTTGGTCTATTCGCTGAGCTGTAAAAAGCGATGTAAGAGATAGCTCTGTTGGTAATTGATCAGGTGGCTGTTGATCTGTTCGCCGTGCTTGGCAACTGATCTGATTTGGTTTCGTCACAATTCGAGGAGACATCTTCAGTGCGCTGTTGGTTGGCGCAGCTACCAGCCCTTCCCTGGTGTTTACGCGCACCATGGACTCGGGTCAGAAGGCTGATATACCGAACAATTTTGCCAAATGCGGAACCGTTGACCGCATTGCGTAGTACTCGGCACTGAGTAGAAACGACCTTTTCCATGAGCACTGGGAAAACATGCTACAGCAACGAACGACAGAAACCGGTCGACAACAAGTACCTCAAGCGCCTAAACACTCTTTAAGTGGTTGGAACTTGGTGCTGGTGAACACTTTTACCTATAAGACGTTACCTGGTTACATTCTGTGATAGAGAGGTTTCCATAGAGTAGAGGTCTCTATATTTTATATATTTGAGTGCACACTGACTGCATGACGTAGTCCAATTTCAGTCCGGCCTACAGAGTTATTTTAGAACATGGAGCCGATTCTAACACAACATTTAAAAAATCTGGTTCACTTTTGTGGTGCTTTCTTTTGGTTGGAAAAACAGCTGTTTTCGATCTGTAGATACTCACACATGGAAGGGATTTCAATGTTGGAAGGTATTCCTTCCGGCGAAATTGGGAAATTCTTTGTGAGAGAGTGAACTTCACCTGAACTTCAGCAAATGGAGTTTCTGTAAAGACAAAACTCGGTTGTAACCACTGATGAGCAGATGGCGGGTCTCAGGACAGTCATTCGTTATAAGGAAACTACAGTGCGAGGGAATAGAGGGATATCCTTAACGCGACCTTGCTAAATTGAATTCAGCAAGTTGTTTGAGGATAACAGGCAAATCTTGATCACCAGTTGAAGGAATTCCGAAAACAATGTTGACAGAACCCTGGATACGCTTTAGGCCGATATCCACACTGCCAGCATTCTCTCTAGAATTACCCGACTGACGACTGGTGATGGCATTGTGAAATATAATGATAAAATCGCACTCAACGTGGAACACTATCAAGATGTTTTTAGATTCATCGAAGAAGGTTCAGAAGTCTCGGGGCACGCAAGGACGAAATGACAGATGTCCAGAGTAGGATTAGAACTCGTGACCCGTCCGCTGTGCTATAGTGGATAGAGGATGACGTCACAAACGCCCTTCGACTACAAATATGCATTTGTGCATTATAGGCCAGCGTCCTGATATGCCAAGAGACATGGAACTCGTCTGCAAAGTAGAGCTTCTGTCCCGCTCATCGCTGCGTGTCTTTCCGTCTCTTGCAAGCTCACATTCTAGGGTCGTCCACATAGGTATTTCATACCTGATGCTGAAATACCACATTAAGCTGACAAAGACAAAATCATATTTTTTTACAACTCAGCGTGCGTGTGCTGTCTCCCATTCACAAATAATTTGTGGCCCAACTCGCCCCATTTAAATGCGCCCTACTGGTACTCATCGTTCACCTCGTGAGCACTCAGTGGTCTAATGCTCTTAGTGCGAAGCAGCGCGCTTAACGATTAAGGCAATCCAAAGAACCGTACTCTGACTTGTCAGCGCGACGATGTTTCCCCTTCAGAGTAGGTTACTTATGTTTGTATCCAGCAGAGGGTGAGCTTCGGTCATCGTTCATTGTTTTTTGTATCTCAGATATACTACACGATGCTTGAGCATTATTCTCTAAAAGTACTCACTTGCTACCCTAGAGCATACGACACGTCAAACGCATGTGATCGTGTGCTGCATACTAAGAAGTTGCTTAGGGTACGACAGATTTGCTTGTGAGTCTAGGTCATTGAAACCGATCGTTGGTTTCTGTCCAAGACCAAGACAATTCATAGATGGGCATTGCATTTTGGTATGTCTAAATTTGACCTTTCGAAAGGCTTTCAAGCAATAATCCATTCCTTTCTGAAAATGCTCATTGTATCACCCGATTTCGGAGCTGATCTACGCAGTATTGACAAAATATGGAGACTCGAAGCCCGACATCAATCTCTGCTAATTGAACTGTTCAGATCCATTCTCTAAACTGTTCATCCACACACCACAGCTAGGACAATTGGATTTGCTTGTATTTCCAACATTCCCAAGTGAACATCGTTAGCTTTTTCGACAACCTTCATTTTACCTGTGTGATAAGTGTAACGTTTTGCTTTTGCACATTCTGGGGCCAAGCAAAGGGTACATTCATTGTCCGACCATATGACTTAATACAACTATGATGGATATTCTGCTGCCTCTTTAGCTAACCTTTATATTCATCCTGCGTTCAGCGAGACGGATTTCTAAACAACGAATACAATGCCAATGTTCATTCCCATTCGTTTCATTTCTATCTAATTATGCGTCTTGATCGGGTGCCACTCTTTCTATTGAGCCGGGCGTTTCATATCGATCGGAACCATTTGAATAGTTAATCAAAGCGCAGACACGAACAGTTTGGATCAAGGCTGCCGACCTCACAGTCCGACCTACAGTCCCTCATTATACACGAACTGAAAGTGGTACAACTAGAGATCACACCAAAAACGAGTGATCGCTCAATTCCACTTGTATCTCGGAAACGACCACAACTGAAAACCTTTGACAATAATTTTTAACGTGAACAGTAGAATCTTTTGATTATATGGATTGTTCTGCAACTATTCGCAACAAGTTGGAAAACTACCTTGGTTCTGTCTGCAAAGAAATAGCAAATCCTAGTTCGAATTAATCACTTGTATAGGACCAATTTGAGCGAGGCGCGATTGGTCGGTTTCCGTTTTATTGATCAAAATAATCCACCAATCAGTCGTGTCACGTATCGCTTCACGTAGTGTCCAATGAGAATGGTCCAAATCTAGATTGGCTGCTGACTCATTTAAATAAATGGCTTGACGGGTAATCCTAACCGGTTAAGGCTACTAACAAAATTTTTTTCGACGGCGCACACTGGGAAACGATGGATGAGATTAATCGATTCCAAGACTAAGGCAGGTTGTTCCTCTCAATAAAAGCCGCAAAATAATGGGGATCTAGATAATACTGTTCAAACTGAAGCTTAGTCCGCCTCTCTATAGGTTACTGCACTCTGGTGCGGGTAAATCACATGAAACAGGCGAAATAGTACCGCGGCTTTGAGCCTCGGGGGAGGATTCAAAAATGGCGAAAAACTTGACGTGATTGTTGGGTTTGAGTAGACTGAACTGACTGTTCTTTCCTTGAACTACAACCATACTAGGATGACTAAAAGGCCGCATGCAGTCAAGGGTCGACGAGTCCTCTTAGTAGAGGCAATACCTCTGGACCAAATCTTTTCTGTCAGTTTCGATGAGGTCGTGAATGTACGACCAAGTTACTTCGACCAAGTCAACAGCTTTTCCATATTTATGGATGAAACAAGAGTGCCTTTCCCGGAGAGAGGAAGTGATACAAAAGGTCGGCCCTAAAACCCACACACTACCAATACCCAGTGGTTCACAGTGACCACCAGCGTTTTTATCCAAACCGCAATGTAAATCACAGTTAGCCGTGAGCCTCTCTTGGATTCTAGTGTGTATTTTTAGGCTCATGTCCTAGTGTAACGGTGAATGCTACTGATGGGGCATGCGAGTAGCATGTGTTCTCGTAAATCCGCTTTGCGTCTCGTGAAAAGTGAGATGTATGACGGATTTTATGCAGTCGCTTTGAAACATTTGCTTGCATTTGAGTAACAGTCAATGAATATCCAAAAAAGTTAGGCAGGACGCGTTCAAGGAGAAGATATTTGTTCATTTTTTGTAAACAAGGTGCATATGAGTGTTTTGCTTCCCTGTCCGATAGTCTGTAAGTATTCAGTTGGTATTTTCTGATAAAGAACTCCGCCTTCTTTTCTTCCACTAGCAAACTGCTCCGTTTCAACCTTATTTCAGCCCCTCTAGGCTAACTTACCTCTTCATACCACTCTAAAAATTCCCATACCACTGGCCTGGTCTGTTCCTCCAGAAAAAATGTGAACTAGACTTTCCTGTCGTATCAGTCAAAGCCACGTGAATTGGAACCGTACCTTAGGATCAATTTTAAGTTTGTGGTACCAGATGGAGCGAACATTTCTATCCGAGGACTGTGCCATATAATAGCATCACGCAGCTAACATGTGGGGAAAAAAACAGTCCAGCACGTGTCGGAAAGCCTTTTGTGTCGCTAAAAGACAGAAAGCTGAAAAAGTATGCAGTAGCCCTTCAATGAGAGGAGATCCAGTGGAATATGTGTAAAGCGGTCTAGTCCGTAGACTAACAGCTGCGTGTAGCTCACAAATCTGGATATATATATATATATATATACTTCGCGTAGCATCCACTGTTGTCTCTAAATCACATGTGAATCCATCAGCATTTTAGAATAAACCATCCTGTTGAAGCGTTCCAAAACCCAGACAGTACGGTTGTCAGACAGACTGATTAGCGATGCTTGGACGCAACAGATCTAGGTTCGATTGGACAGACTTAATGTCCTGTAGTTAACAAGACCGCAAAGTCAGTTTGCACCTGTATGTTGCACGTTGTGACATTCGCAGTCGAACTAACATGGTATCAATGATGTGTGAACAGATAAACTGTGTGTACAAGTATACAAAGTATACAAGTACAAAAGTAAACAAAAGACTCCGTTGTTTAAAATTATGTCAACGGAGTAAGTGAATGAATCAACACCCAATGTGCCACCCACGAGCTCAAGTAAATGGCATGTCTAAATCCCGCCCACTTCACGACAACGTGTTGCTACCTTGGTAACCCATTCTTCTACTTGTCTTGGACGCCCTTTTGTTCAAAACTGGGTGTGATTTTCAAAATTTTACAGCGTCTCCATAACAGAAATAAGTCTACTAAGCACATATTACCGAATTACACTACTTTTCCAGCATAAAACAAGTCTTGACTCAACGTTTTCATGCAGTCCCTAATTTTCCGTGCAGTTCGGTTTCAGGTAGAACATAAGTTTGACAAAAACTCGGGAACTGCGCCTACCTGTTGAGGCCCGAAAAGAGTGAAACCGGTCGCAGGCTGTCGAAGAATTTTCAGCAACCTTATAAGTAGCGCATTAAATCTACACTACTTTTCGTTTCGTTCGTCTTTGGCAACATCTTCTCCCATCCAATCTCCCATGGCACATGAGATGTGGATGAAGGTGCGTGAGCGAAGACAGTTTGAAGAATATCGTAAGTGGGAGATTCCGTTTGGATTGAGTCTCCCGTGAAAACCAAACCGATGGGTAAATGACTGTATGTGTGGAATTTGGTGCCGTTTGACCTCAAGTAGAACATAAAGATGGTGGAAACTGTGGGACTGCGTCTACCTGATGAGACCTGGGCAGAATGAAACACGTCGTGGCTTTCAAGAGTAATTTCCTTGGTCAATACTAAACACTGGAACAAAGAAGGAAATGTTCTTGCTTGAAGAAAACCGGTACTGAGCTTCTTGGACTTGGTACGTGATTCACGTGAACTGCCATCAGCATTTTAGAATAAACCATCCTGTTGAAGCGTTCCAAAACCCAGACAGTACGGTTGTCAGACAGACTGATTAGCGATGCTTGGACGCAACAGATCTAGGTTCGATTGGACAGACTTAATGTCCTGTAGTTAACAAGACCGCAAAGTCAGTTTGCACCTGTATGTTGCACGTTGTGACATTCGCAGTCGAACTAACATGGTATCAATGATGTGTGAACAGATAAACTGTGTGTACAAGTATACAAAGTATACAAGTACAAAAGTAAACAAAAGACTCCGTTGTTTAAAATTATGTCAACGGAGTAAGTGAATGAATCAACACCCAATGTGCCACCCACGAGCTCAAGTAAATGGCATGTCTAAATCCCGCCCACTTCACGACAACGTGTTGCTACCTTGGTAACCCATTCTTCTACTTGTCTTGGACGCCCTTTTGTTCAAAACTGGGTGTGATTTTCAAAATTTTACAGCGTCTCCATAACAGAAATAAGTCTACTAAGCACATATTACCGAATTACACTACTTTTCCAGCATAAAACAAGTCTTGACTCAACGTTTTCATGCAGTCCCTAATTTTCCGTGCAGTTCGGTTTCAGGTAGAACATAAGTTTGACAAAAACTCGGGAACTGCGCCTACCTGTTGAGGCCCGAAAAGAGTGAAACCGGTCGCAGGCTGTCGAAGAATTTTCAGCAACCTTATAAGTAGTGCATTACATCTACACTACTTTTCGTTTCGTTCGTCTTTGGCAACATCTTCTCCCATCCAATCTCCCATGGCACATGAGATGTGGATGAAGGTGCGTGAGCGAAGACAGTTTGAAGAATATCGTAAGTGGGAGATTCCGTTTGGATTGAGTCTCCCGTGAAAACCAAACCGATGGGTAAATGACTGTATGTGTGGAATTTGGTGCCGTTTGACCTCAAGTAGAACATAAAGATGGTGGAAACTGTGGGACTGCGTCTACCTGATGAGACCTGGGCAGAATGAAACACGTCGTGGCTTTCAAGAGTAATTTCCTTGGTCAATACTAAACACTGGAACAAAGAAGGAAATGTTCTTGCTTGAAGAAAACCGGTACTGAGCTTCTTGGACTTGGTACGTGATTCACGTGAACTGACTGATTTCTTCCGCCTGTTGGCAATGGATAATGCCAAGCTGAGAATAAAGATATCCTGAAAATAACGCACAGATTTGTGGATATGCGCGAAAGAACTGAACTGACAGCTAAGCTAAACCACTTCAAACCTCACGAAAGTCAGTTGGATTGGCGATAAATAAGCGAGTGCATAACTCTAGTCAGAGTCCGGGTTGTATAGATAAGAAACACTGGGTTTGAAGGTTATCAGTAGTCTCTTGGTCGGCTACTTTCAAAACTGTGCACAAGAACACAAAATGCACCAATAAAACCGACATTCGAATATAAAAGAAAACTCAACAAATTTTGTATCGTGCTTACTGAACGCCTTGAACTCAAGTACACCTAAATTGTATATCTTTGTAATGTACTACTCATAAGGTTGCTGAAAATCCGTCGACAGCCCACGACCGGTTTCGCCCTTTTTAGGGCCCAGCAAGTAGGCGCAGTCCCCGGGTTTCCGTCAACCTTATGTTCTACTTGAAACCAAATTGCACGAAATTAGCGAATATACACTCATTTGCAAACTAATTTGTTTTTTTTTTGAGAGACTCACCTGGAACCCAGCAGAATCTCCCGTTTGTGATGTTCTCAGGCCTAAACTGGTTGGTCCCAAATAATTCCTTAATAAACGCTGTGAGAATCACCTGGGGAATGTTTAAACGTAACCACTAGATCAGTAACAGAGTGACTTCTATCCGACCCATCTAGATTAAACCTTTCAGGTAGGCCTTTCAACCGTTGTTGCGCTCAGCTAGCCTGTGACAACAAACATAGTGTTCAGCTTGAATTGTAAAGTGCGTTCGCCAAGTTCATTCTCCCGTCAGGTGAGAGATCAATGGCCATGTCCCCAGCGAATAGTTCTGGTTCGCAGACCAGTTTTAGCTGACAGTGAATAGTTGCACTGCTTTTGAGAAAACACGCGTATAACTACAAGATAGCCCTAGATTCCTGATCGATCGAATCCGCAGTCGAGGAAAACGTGAAATCATGAGACTCCTTTGTTGTGAGGTGTAGAGAAAGCTTTTAAATGTTCTCTGGAATAAACAGACGTGTATGCGAAGCTATATTTCTCTCTTACGTTGAACGTCGAGACAAGATGGCTCAGTGGTTAGAGCGCGAATTTACTGATCGCAAGATCCGCGCTTCGAACCCAACCCCGGCTTCTCGACTTGCCCTGTCTAAGCTTGGGCACACTGGCAGTATCCCAGCTCTCATGCTTCCTTCTGGTGGCATGGCAGTTAGGCACCGAAGGGGTGCTACGCTACAGCTGACGACGGTGAACATAATTTTGCGGCACTTGAAGCATCTGCTTCAGAGTATACAACATCTGAAGTACAGAGAAACCAGTCGAGTACGTCGGACAATCCATTCTCATGGTCAATAAAATTGGAACTAGGTTATACTCCATTTTACCTGGAAGTCAGGAGTGTGGATGGAAAGTTCCTCAACGGGCAGAGGGCTCAGTTTCGATGGTGTCGATTAATTGACTAAGGTGAATAGATTCAAGAACTCAGCCACCAATATCAACCACGTTATGCTCTAGGATGTAGGAATGTACGGCAGAACTCTCAACCCAGTGAAGTAGGTCAAAGGCCTACCGTGTTATGTGGTTCAATGCGCTGCGTCTGTTCACCACCGTGATTCTAATCCCATTTCGCACCTCTCGGTACAAAGTATGCGCAATCACTCGACCGGACTCTGGGGGACTGAACAGTTCGGGGTTTGGTTTCCAGAGGGTCTGAGCCTTGTAGGCTTTGTCGAAGCATTTGTTCACTGGTTTGGAAAGGTAGGCTATCCAAGGCTAGTGTCAGGGACCGTTGTCCTCATCGCACAGTGCGTTTCAAGTTTCCAAAGCCACTTCTCTGTTGAACAGCGTACAACACTGGACAGTACAAGACTGGACAGTGGAAAGCCAACTGCTCGCACCCCCTTAGGGTTTTTTTCATGACCCTATCCCATTGAACCCTGCACTGCCTAATTGTTTCTCAATCAAGAAGAGTAAAGCAGTGACTGCCACCCCCAAAGTTTATGGTGGCATGGTCTCGACAAAGCGTAGGATAACGATAATGTGGAAATGAGTTTTTCCCATTTCTTCTTTCCACAGCCAATGCCAACATGTGGCTAAGCTGTCTCTCCACACCAGTATGCTGTTGCAATGATACACGTGGTTCCACGATACCTAATCCCATTTAGACGTGCAGCTAAGGTCGTGTCGCATGCAAAAGTCAATAGAATCCGCTCTGCAATTCCAGTCGCATAAAACCGGAGAGCAATGTGTGCACCGGAGTTATTGAACTGTTGTTAGTGTGAGGAGATTTGTGAATTTTTCTGGGGCCTCCATCCTGTAAATGAAACTAATCTATATATTTGTAATGCACTACTCATAAGGTTGCTGAAAATCCGTCGACAGCCCACGACCGGTTTCGCCCTTCTTGGGGCACATCAGGTAGGTGCAGTCCCCGGGTTTCCATCAACCTTATGTTCTACTTGAAACCAAATTGCACGAAATTAGCGAATATACGCTCATTTGCAAACTAATTTGGTTTTTCGAAAGACTCACCTGGAACCCAGCTGAATCTCTCGTTTGTGATGTGATCTATGCTGATAGGCCGAGAAGCACTGTACAGCGGTTAAGTGCTCAAACTACTAGCCGGGAGGTCGCGGGTTCGAGACTCTCCAGAGTTTCGCGAGATGCGCACTGCTTATGCATCCCAATGAGGATGAAACAGGTGTACACTGCTTCTCGACTTTTCATAGATTAGCTTCACATACAGGATGAAATCTCCACAAGAATTCCCAAATCTCCTCACACTACCAACAGTTTACAAGTAGCTCAAAGGAAAAATAAACTTCACCCGATGAGTGAAACTCTCATCTGAGAAGTTGCTGCTCGAGGAGCCAGTCAATAAGTTTGACTGCGTGATGTGGATCCTGTGACTGAAGGATGAGCGGCGCTATATCCTGTCTAAGTGTGCGTTAATCAGACTGCTGATCAGTCTCTCGTGGCGGAACGGTCAAGTGTTCATTCGCACTATTAGCCAGGAGGTCACGGATTCGAAACTCGCGAAGTTTCGCTTCCCAATCAGGGTGGAACAGTTGTACACTGTTTCTCGACTTTTCAACATATATTAGCTTCACTTACAGGCTGAAATCTCCAAAGTTACTGAAATCTGATAAATGCTTAGCATGCATGGAACAGCGATCGATAGAATGAGCTAAGATCATTCGAATGTGTAAGTAATAGTTCACACGCTCCTTTGCGAGGAAAGGACAAGTCGCCTGGTAGACGCGTTGTAAGGGAAAGCAAATGTAATGTGGAGTATTCGTTGTGTACTGACGCATTAGTAGCAAAACGCGGGAAAAGCCCCAAATTTTTGTGAAAACATCGTAAGACTTGGTGGTATAGTGAAAGAACTAGCGTGCTGCTAATTCGACCTCTCGGATAATCCGTAGATATGTTGTTTCAGTAGTGAAAACTGTGTCTTAATATTGAATGTTGTCGAAATGAGGATGACACTTATCAGATGTTCACAGCAACGAATGTGCCATTTTGTCAGACTAATACTCGTCCCAGAGAAACAAGTCTTGTCACATCATGCCATTGGTCAAAATCGGTTTGACCAATCAAGATCCAAAGTCTGACAAACTGACTTGCAAATTAATTCAGTGGCAAAGCAAACAATCTCAGCGATGCACGCTAGCTAATTTACGCACAGACACGCTAATGTTTACAGTACTTCGTGCCTCGTGTGTATGGAAGCATGGCCTCACATGCTACTGTGCTCAAATAAACAGACACTTTCCGACAAACACACTCACTTGCATATCAATTCGGTTGTCTCGAGAGACTCAACTAAATCCCTCCTCTGTGATATTCTTCAACTGAATGTGCTGCGCAAGGCCACCTCATGTTTCAGATGGTACGATATTCGAGATAACGCAGTATATTTTCATAAAGGAAACTACTCACAAGGTTGGTGAAAACTCTTCGACAGCCCACGACCGGTTTCGTCCTTCTTGGGGCTCATCAGGTAGTCGCAGTCCCTGGGTTTCCGTCAACCATATGTTCTACTTGAACCCAAAATGGACTGATTGTGACAGTTGCAAACAAATTTGGTTTTCACGGAAGACTCAGTTGAACCTCTCGTTTATGATACTCTTCAACCGAATGTGCTGCACAAAGGCCGCCTCATGTTTCAGTTGGCACGATATTCGAGATATCGAAGTAAATTTTCATAAAGGAAACTAATTTTTTCAAAAAAGTTGGGAAATAAAGCAAATGAGTTGACGGAAATTGATTCATGTAGGAGCGACTTTCATAAAGTGGTCTTCTTTTTCAAACACAGAAAACAAAAAAATTACCAGCTGATCGTCGGTTGAATTCGCTGTAGAGCACTACGCCTCCATTAACATCCTTGCGTGTGTGGCACCTCCAGGCACGAGAATCTTCGTATTCTCCATATTGGAATGGTGGCCTTCGTGTATGGAAATCGAAGAAAGTGAATCATGCATTCTTACGGCTGTCTTGTGTTGATACCTCCGAGTACGTAGTCTACTTTCGGTTTGTGTAATGTCTTGTTGGTTGCATTCACCACATTCTGTCTGGTCACCTTGTCTGGTTTCATCCTTCAGAACTCTGAAGCCAACCCACTGAAATCCCATGTGGTTGTGATACACTTGCTGTCAATTCAGATACGTTCTTGGTGTAAGGGAGCGTTATGCGTTGCTCTTGCTTCCTTCCTCCTCGACAATCTTAGTCAGATAAAATTCCCAGACAAATCCCAGACAAATGGTTTTCTTCCTTTCTTCTCAGTTCTGTTTTGCCGCAATGCGTGTAAGTTCAGAATACGTGGATCTTCCGTTATTATTATTGGTTGCCCTGAACAACCACCAGCATACAGCTCCTCTCCGCCTCAATACAACGAACTGAGGAGGTCATCCAGACTGACAACGATAGGTCTTCAACAAAATTGCCAGATTCAGTGAACAACTAAGCCAGTAAAATGACACGGATAACTTTGCAGAAAAATTAGCGCATACTTAACCTACTTTAAAATGAGGCCTTAAGATCTGTGCAATTTTTCTGATCTGATGAAATAAAGGGACTCGCTACCTCCTGTTGTAAATCAATCTGTAAATCATCTAAACAGGCTGAATACTCGGGTAGCACTTATCTAGAACTGTGAACAAAAGTCACTACTTATAAATTAACGGTAGTGAGAAAACGACATTATTTTGATCAGCCTTCCGCAGTACAGTAATAGTGCGGTTTGTGATCAAGTCAACATTGGTAACAACACACACTATCTAAAAATTAGAAAAACAATGAGGCGAAATGACGGTGTACACCAGAATGTCATTAGGGAAGGTTACGAATTTTCGGAATTCAAAACTTTCAAGGTCACCATCTAGATAAGGAGTTTGTCATCAATGAAGTCACCGGGACATCTGTGTAAAACTGGGATGCTGAACGCCTCTGATCAGTCAGATGTAGGAAGAAGCACCAAGATTTTGAAGTATGCTGAGGGATCTGTGCCCAAGACCTAGATCTACTTCAGGCTTTCACCTACCCATGGGAGGTATTCTTCTTCCAGTTCACGAATGTGCTCTCAACTGTCTAACTCCGAAAACAGGCATCTGACCCTCTCTTTTAAATTGCTTCTTGTAGAAAAGTCAAAGAATCCAATAAGCGAACCTTCAAGAAACTGGTTCCGGTAGACGATCGTTGGCTTTAGGCGATAAGACTGACAAGATATAGTCAGCTAAACTGGATCTCTATACAGTTGGTTTAAGAAAGAGATACGCAGACTAATGTTTGAATGCCTAGGTGTGACCCACTGCTGGCCACTTCCGAACAGCCTTCAACCACCGCTTTCGAAAACGAAATGTCCACCGACAACCATGCCGATGATCAGAGTAGTCACGGGGAAGTCGCGGGAGCCGCCGGTTCGAGTAAATACGAACACTTCCGCGTGTTTGATTAACTTGCCCCGGTCATCTCCACTAGAGTAGCCTTCACTCATTCTCAATTTCACCGTGAACAATTCATACCCAACGAATGAGCTCTACCCGAACTCCGGAAGGCGCTCGCACTACAAGGTATGGTTCACCTTTTCCTAGGGCACTAGTGCGTCCCTGAGTTGCCGGTGGAACTCATTTTGACTTATTTATTAGTATTATTGTTATTATTTTGACTTTATGAATATGAATATCAGTGGTATGAGAATGATGGAGTAGGAAAGTCACATTATTTACAAGTTTATTGTTCAGTAATTTCGGGGGTCTACAAGCACTGATTACTTACCTATGCAACACACTTGGCGCGAAAGCCCTGTCAGGCTATGGGATCAACCGAGTTTGTAGGCAAAGTGAGAAACCAGTTGCCATCACTTGGAGAGTTGTCCAGATTAGTGTTCATGGTGATCCTCATAACCCAACTATTGATGGGTATTTCAGCGAACGCTTGACCTATTGCGGACGTCCGAATTGCCACTCACGAATTTTTATAATTGGCGCGTTGTATTCTCATGGCTGAAATTTTTTACCGTGTATAACAATGGCGGCTGGTAGCGGCCGGTCATTTTTTACCAAAAATAGTGAATACATTGTTACTATTAAATCCTAATACACCGATTTATTAACATGCTTTATAATGAAATAATTGGTGGTGTTTCGTACCCACCCACTCCCCCTCTCACGCAAAAGCAGAATTCAGTCACAGAAATTCCACTTCGTAATAACTATCATTTTTGAAGTGGCCAAACTCCCTTGTCCAGGGGCCCCCAGTGTTAAATCAATCTCATACACCCTACGGTCAATGGTCACCCATTTTTCCTGCATCCAAAGTCACGAGGATGTCACGTGATATCGACCGATTCAAAAGGCAGTTCTTAAATAAATGACGTTCGTAAAGACGTGTGGAATGAGGTAAAACAAACAATGAATATCGCCGTGCCACAGACAGAAGAATACGCAGATATCACCAAATTAGTGATAGATGGAGAGATGGATGTACTGTCACGGAAACTTATGAGATTCCCCCATCTGTGTCATCAACAAAACGAATATGGAGATTTTATCGCGCACACTGCTTGTCGTTTCGGTCGTAGTGAGGTTGTGATGCTCCTCGGCCGATTAGAATATGACTTTGATTCGGAATACAACTCAATGGGGTATCTGCCCATCCACACTGCCTGCCAGTATAAACAAATCGATTGCGTACTCGCCCTTCAGTTGTGTGGTGCCGATATCAGTGCTCCAACTGAGTCAGACAAACTCACTTCAATGCACATCGCATGTCGGTTGGGCTATATGCCGTTAATACACGCGCTTGTACGGGCCGGAGTAAAGTTCAACACACCCGACGCGTATGGAAACACACCGTTGTCCACAGCAATCGCGCTAGGTCATACTAGTATTATTGAAGTTGCTCGTAGCCAAATGGACTTTACAGAACAAGCAAAGCAGTGTATTCGGAACTTGCTCAAATAGCACGAAAGAAGGCCTGCTTCTTGAAGGAAACTAATCACAAGGTTGCTGAAAACTCTTCGACAGCCCCACGACCGGTTTTGCCCTTCTTGGGGCTCACCAGGTAGACGCAGTCCCCGAGTTTCCGTCAACCTTATGTTCTACCTGAACGCTGCTTCTTTTAGTTCGAAGTTTTGTACTTAACCATTTACTTTTGGAAACAATTATTTCATTAACACGTGTAGCCTTGAAACGATGACGGATTCAAAAATTATACTGAAGCGGTCGTGGAGCAAAAGCAACTCCATAAAGTTCACGTATTCAGCCCTATCAGAGTTAAGTTCTCCCCACTTCCTACTTCGAAACTACTGACTGGAAGGAGTGTGGTCCGAACCCAGACCCACAGTCTCGACTGCTCCCGTCTAAGCTTGGTTAGCGTGACAGTTACGTACTGAGAGTTAAGGAAACATAAACGATCATTCATCATCATCATCATCAACGACAGCATGACATCAGTGCTCAACACCGACGCTTCACTGCCGTACAGCCATGATTTATTTGAAAGCCTTATTGCAAGGAAAAGAATAAAGGTGGAAGGGGAGGGGACTTCGTGCTAGCTTAACACAATCATTCCGAGGTGCCTACACCTCCAGACATTCACTCAGGCAATCTGGATAGAAACTGACAACAAGAACGCCACTGACATCGGTTGGCAGCCATATGTTGCAGTGTCTCCAACCAGACACAGTGAGGATCACGCGGTCCCCATCCTGGAAAACGAGTAGCACCCAAGCGTTTCGTGATCTCCTTCGTACTCCTCTGCCAGGCCAGGGGTTGGCCTGACCCTGATGTCTACAGGGTGCTAAAGGGCATCAACGTAGAATATAAAATGGGTTTTCAGCTTTCTTGTTCTTATGAAGCATAAAAACGAATGTAACACTATGTTACATGCCCTAGGTTGGGCGATATATTCCGTGACACGTGCAAAAGCTATTTGGAACGTACGGGCACAGCTAAATTCCCATTGCTTCAAAGCAAGAAGCGTGCACTGTGATTTCTTCAGTCGCCCCTTAGATGAGTTATTTCGGTAATTAACTTGTATATCATTAAAATACTAGTGTTCAACACGATTTAGGCTCAACGCTGATTATAACGAGTAACCGTGTCATCTCACAACCGGTGTCGATCCTCTCAAAAGTAAAACCGTTTTGCGGTTTGGTTTCATGCATTACAGACGGTACACTGAAAACACATGTACAGCGAAAAGTCTCGCAGTAACTACTGGACATTTACCGTTAGACGTGAGGGA
>NW_008751706.1:1930365-1943745 GCF_000715545.1 Opisthorchis viverrini
GAGACTCTGTGAGTGTCGCGGGACACTCTCCAGTATAGCTCAATGGATCGCTGAGGTGCGCAAACCGTCACACCACGGTAAGGTCCAGTCTCTTCGTCCCAAGTATGATTGCTATTGTATATGTCGGTCATCCGTTTTCAGAATGATAGTCTACGCTGAGTTAGTTGCTGCGGTGGTGTGGTAATTAAGTTTCGTACGTATATCGGTACAACCCGACAAACTAGAAATCCAGAACTCAGCGAAGAGTGGCAACCAGCACGTATGTATTCGAATTGGCGAATATGTACAGCATATGGAATATTAAAACAAGAGAATAATGAATAGAGCAATGAATAGAGCATCAGTCATGTTCATCACAGGTGGGTTACCTCCAAACCCAAATACCTGCTTTCAACTGCTTCTTTTATCGGGTACAACAGCCTGTCTTCATTCGTCCCCTTCGTCAACACTACCCCGGTTTCATCTGGGATAGCTCGATCAGATGGGGTATCAGCGGCGTGCGCCCTGAACTTCAACGATGCTCTGAATGCCAGGTCGATGGTCGTCATGGATTCCACAGTGGTAGTCGAGTTGGCCAAAGCAAGTGGCTCTGCTTTTGCCATTGACACAAAAATAGGACTGAAGCAGCGCAGCTGTCGTTTCTCATAAATGTCTCATAGACGATGTATCACCAAACACTTGACCGTGGGAGTCTTATTGGAGATTCTCTTCAGTAAAACTTTTTCTGGGTTGTTGATGTCAGTGGAGCATTTTGGACAGTGAGCAAGTCAAACTTCATGGCTCTAAAACAACTAATGTTTGCAAAAAGACTGTCGTGCGTTAAGATTGACGACCACTATAATGTGACATTTGGACAGAGACGATTTTTCAAGTTATCCCCCCAATGTCGGTACTGGAGCCTCGTCCTTGAGTCTGTCAACAAACTACCCGCTTCCCACCTATCCGCTATGGAGATCAATCCCCCAGCCACCCTCGCGTCCCCTGTATATGGGTTTTCGATGCATTTCTGCATTGGCACTTATTGATGAAAGTGATCTCCACCGGTGTACAATCAACACAACCTCCGGGCAAAAACCAGTCAGTTTGAACTTCATTCCTTTACAACCCCAGGGCAATTTCGATAACCGGAGCCCCATTACACTACTCGAGTCTTCAGTAGTACCACACGCCCCATCATGTGGAACTTCAACCTTACCTTCTTCTACGGACTCTAGTTTCTGCACCGATTAGGGTAATACTTCCCACCTCATGACTTCTTTCATAGAGGTGCGATATACGTCCTGTAGCATCCTTTCGGTGTCTAACTGCCATACCACCCGAAGGTTGCACGAGGGCTGGGATAGTGCCAAGTTGACCAAACCTAGACAGGGAAAGTCGAGTGGCAGAGGTCGGGTTCGAACCACGGACCTTCCGGTCAGTAAATTCGCGCTCTAACCACTTGGGCCATCTCACCCCAGTGAGCGCTTCTTCAGAGGATTACTGCAACATACAAAGCGCGCCGCATCATATTTCAGATAAATTCAATCCGTTTTTTTTATTTACGGTCCTTGGAACAAAATCTCTTCAGCACCAGGCTAAAAGTAATCCACTCAGAAAGGAAAATATCCCATAGTTCGCATTAGCCCTCCATCGAGAAGCCGTTCAACACATGGCCACGTGATATGAACTGCGTGGTCAAGGTGAGTGGTACTATGTAACGCCCGAAACACTGCATAACAGTCAATCCTGGCAGTCTGTCACTGATTCGGATCTCCCGAGAGCCTAGGGAAGATGCGTACTGACGATGATTTATGGCAGCGAAACAGCTGTGCAGCGATTCTCGATTTTTCAACACAAATTGAACCGACCGACTGAAAGTTCAAAATCTCTTCATATTACTAGTAAATGTTAAGGAACAGAGTAAGCAGGTGTAGAGCATTGCTGCTGAAAAGCAGATAAGCATTGTGACCGATTGCTCCGAGGAAATCAATGTTACACTTTGAAGCGGTAACGTTATCCTCATTTGCAACCTTTCGAGTTCCTCATACCGAAAAGTACACCCTGTCGGCTGTTATTTTATTTTGATACAAAAATAATCGTCCGGTCGTGACACCCTTTCGGTGCCCGGAGGAAGCACGAGGGTTGTGATACGGCCAGATTGCGAGATGCCGGGTTTGGGCTCGAACCACAGAATTCCGCAATCGCCACTAAGCCGTTTTGAGCACCGGTGACCTGACAATACAAGCAAATGATATCACCTAAAAGGTCCGTGGTGTCGGACATTCTGTCGTAGGAAGGGAACAAACGGAGGAAGCATGAAGTGAAATCCACCCATGATGGTTCGAATGTCTGCATCGAGTAGCCTCATCGAATACTCAGTAGCGACTAGCGGTCCGGGGCATCTACACTTGGTTTTGGGCTGCCTATAAGCATAAGACTTCATTGTAGGACTGCAATGGAAATGGCTAATTGGAGCTACATATAAAAACAAAACGTAAAAGAACTGTCTATTGCAAGCACAAGCCCATCAGGCAACGACATTGCGTTCTCGTAACATCCCACAGACCTACCTACGTTCAGCAACGATGAGGAACTTTCGCGGCGATGGAAGTGACGGTTTACTGGGTAAAACGACAACCTTGCGAACAGGTTTGAGAGAGCCACAACAGAAACCAAACAAGACAGTTGCTGAACACCGTAACAAGCGGTTCATGCATGCAGACTGGTACGTTGCATATTACGACTAGTTGGGGAAGGTTTTTTTCAAGCCAAATAAGTCAAAATCTGGATTTCCCCTGAACGTCGAGAGTAAACAGTGTTTCATACTCACAATCATGCGAAACTGCTTGGCGATAGCCTCTGAGTTCGATAACTCTACAAAGTAAACACGAACGAGAAATCCTGCTGGTTAATCTGAAACGATCACAACGCGGTGAGCCATTTTCGCAAAACCGAAAAGACGTTAGACAGGTGATACAATCACGCATTGATGAGATCCTACTGATTACATGTGATTCCACTCGGATCTGTATGGAACAGCAGAACACACTACGGACGACCGTCGTAGTTCGTTAGACATCGAACTATGGTTGAACTGGTGCTTCATGATGAGGTCCTACTGATTACATGTGATTCGACTCGGATCCGTATGGAACAGCAGAACACACTACGGACAACCGTCGTAGTTCGTCAGACATCGAACTATGGTTGAACTGGTGCTTCCTGATTCTACCTCGGCGAGATGACCAGCGCCAGCAGTGGTAGGCTTTCGGCTCATAGCTTCAACGCAACTTGGAAGAGTGCGGCGATATTGTCAGACTGCACCAACATATAGAGGAGCAATCAAAAAGTAAGCGTTGGATTGGGACCACGAATTTAAGCCTCGGTAACGCTTAGCCATCGAGCTATTCCCATCCCTATCCGCGTACTACTGAGGAACCTGAATGTAAAAAGAAACCGTATTAATTAGTGATCCTTCTTTTCACACCGACTTGCTCTACATGGCGTACAGACAGCAGTTTCATCCGCTTTTCAAAAAATCCTTATTAGTCGTAAGCACAGCTTTAAACATAGTGACGGGTTTTCGAGAAATATTCATTTGCAAATCAACTTGGTTTTCACGGGAGACTCGATTGAATCTCTCGTTTATGATGTCCTCCAACTGAATGTGCTGCACACAGGCCGCCTCATGATTCAGATGGCACGATATTCGAGATATCGCAGGGCGAAACCGGTCGTGGGCTGTCGACGAGTTTTCAGCGACCTCGTGAGTAGTTTCCTCCATAAAAATATACTGTCTAGTTTACAGGCACCGAATAGTACCGACACGCTTTCTGTGCAACTAACACATCCGGTTCAGTTGGACAACCAACGCGGTCGTACCGTACTCCTCATTACAAGACAAACAGACCTCTGTGTCTCCCCGACTAGTTACATAAATCAAGTACCAGAAAGGACAATGGATGATGTGATATCGCTTTGATTCAGGTCCTATGCTGTGCGAGAACTATACGTCTTCCTTCTAGAACACCATAGATGAAGAAACAAAATCCGGAGTAAGAAAACACTTGCAAACTCCGGCCCATAGCTGGTTCGCCATACCGGTTCGTCCAACCGACATGATGCCTAGTTATTCCGAGCTGTTGGACCCGGGACACTGGTCCCGACATCCGCTCCTGGTAAGGACATAACACAATTCACCCTGACTATAGTCAATACCCATTTCCAGGAGTGATGGTTATGTTGCAACGAAATCAAGCCTATTCCCAAACCATTCAGTTTTATCTAACCAAAAAAAGATGACCATCGCATCATCCCATTTACGGGGTTCTCGTGCGGTAACAGCTGTTTCGAACTGCAATCGATCAGGACTGTCCGTTGGCGGAAGCTACCATTGTTCCAAATGGTGCAAGACTTTGCAGCCAGGTCGGCACTGCGTTCGTGGCTTTCAGTAGATCGCATCATTAAAGCGTTCTTCTTACCGGCTTCAAGTATAGCAGTTTTACAGATCTAATGACTCGTTATTTCAATCATCCACAATGAATTGCCGTAGTTTTGTTCTGAACGATCTCGTTTAGTATCAATTTTGCACCCATTTCAGTGAATTCATGCCGTGTTTGGAAATCAAAGGTATTGTTTCTAAGCAATAAGTATCATACGAAGTGGTTTCTCTGAATACTATGGATGCTCTTCCCACTGTGATTGACCTGTACTTGTGGCCTCATTCAAGAGAACGGTGGACGACTTCCTTCCCTCTAAGTCCCTATGACGTTGCGAGCGGCGCCTTTCACGCAGAGCTGTCCGGATTCACGTTCTCTTCAAGTACCGGTCGCGCTCATTGACGACACATCACGCGGGCTCCGTTAACTTACACCAGAAGCCTCGAATGCATTTCTCCCCAAGTCCTAGGACCCGCCGAATAGAATTTGACTGATTTTTAATGTGGAACTGCTTCAGTGAGTGACGCATCCTAGAAAACAGAGACTTATCGGAACACTACACCAAGGAGTTTGCACGGTCATCTGACTGCTGGGTTGGGAATTCGACTCATCTGAGATAATCAGGTCATTTTGAACCTCGGAGGGACGCTAGTGATCCAACATTACTTGTAGTATGTTAGAACAATACTAGACCGTTCCCTCGTTAGATATCAACGTCATTCTGAGTGAACTTCCAATCTGAAAAGTCGTTACAGAATCCAGTCAAAATACGAGTCAACCACAGTGTTGGCAGCCGAATGGTTAAGTTTTCAGTTCCTATCGAGGAAATCGTGAGTTCGAAACCGGAGATTTGTGCTGATGATTTCCAATACGGTCGGAACAGCCGTAGAATGCTTGGCATAAACCAATTCAGCATACAGTACGAAATCTGGGTAAAAAAACCTCACTACTGACGTCAGAATTGGATGGCCGAATTCCACTGCTCCTGTTTGGGATTCACCTCATTAGAACTGTTGCGTGGAGTTGGTGTTACCGGGTAGAGTTAAGGATGCTGAGCACTGTAGGGGGGGGGGGTGGAAGTGCATGATCCGGCTCCATTTTCCAGTCAGCCGCAGAACATCCAAATGGCCAAAATTTGGAGACACTCGGCTTAAGCCAAACCATCTGTGTGTACACAAACACTGCTGCCTTTGTAATATCAAACGACCGCTGCTATTCGAGATGTCTACGAAGTTGGCCCATCCTCACATAGGAAGCAGACTCGGCAAGGTATCGTCCATCTGCCCTCCAGCAGATATGGTCGACAAAGTAATCGTGAATGCCAATAAAGCAGTAAGACCCAAGCAACTCTGGCTTACCAGCGCCCAATTAGTCATTAACCGAACAATGTAAGAATGGTGAGGTAGATAATCGGAAAAACAAGGGCGGTTGATTTCGTATAGCTGCCTTCAAACTGCCGGGGAAAACCGGTTTGCTCGAGCCCATGGGTGGTAAAAGGTGTCATAGAATACAGATGAGGGATAGTTGCGCGATCAGATCAATAAACAGGAGGCGCTCGGCGGTCTCACCTCCGTTTTCTGACAGCATAGTCGGATGGTGCGCGTAAACTTAGGCGTCACCGTCGCATAAACGAGGGTTGACGAGTGACCGCAGTGTTGTTTCCGTCTCCCTGGATGGGGACCACGGTGATTAGTCATTGTCAGACGGCCTAGTCGCACCCACAACGGGGCGATGTGGCTGTGGTTGGAGAGCGAATTCACTAACCGGAGTGCTCATGGTTAGAACCCGACTACCGTATCTCGACATCTCTTGTCTGGGCAGTATGTCAGCCGCCATGCTTCCTTCTGGTAGCATGGCAGCTAGGCACGAAAGGGAGCTACAGTTGGGGTTTTTTTTTCAGTGGCACTCGTGCATCCAAGCCATTACTTTCAATGCATTGCTCTACTTTCAATCGCCCCTATTGAAAGTTAACTGACAACCCTGTATTTCCGCGATTATATCAGCTACCGCCTCCATCTCCCAAATTCATCGGTGAACAAAACTGTAGTAGTTACAAGCACTGTGCGGCAAGTACGCGGTTCTCACAGCTGATGATGATGTGATAATAACAAGTACTGCACACTAGCACCTTATTCCCCTTGTTAACAATCGACGAAATAAGGCGCAAGTGAGATCAGGGACCAAGGCGCAAACCTACTGAAAGGAAGATCAGTGGTTCACACCTAAATCTTGCACCTCGACTACTCCTATTTAGGTTTAGGCAACCTGACAGTACCTCATCGCTGGCACTCCCTTCGGATGGCGTGACAGCTAAGTACCGAAAGGTAGTTACAGATAAACGATGGTTTTTGCTATAAAAAAAGGTGTGCGCCATGCGAAAAAAACATTAGGGAAACGCTCTTGAAGCACACATTTGCATACTGACCTACACACTTTCAGTAATCTTGATTACGTGTGGTTTATATGGGTTATCCTGCATGCACATCCCTACACAAGTTGCAGTGCTTGTTTCCCGAACATCTCTCATCTTTTCTAATATAATCAAATCGCTTGGCTTGATATCCACAGAAGGTCCAGAAACCAGGAATTCCGCCTGGAAGGCGAACTTCCTCAATTAGCGTGTTTCAAGGCTCTGAACTTGTGTGGAAACAATAGTGCTAACCTACCCCGTCTCGTTATTTAATCAAGCCAAATGTATAATCTTTAGAATTTAGCGGCAGACATCGGTTGCATGTATTCCAGGTTCCAATTAGCCCATGTAATTGACGAAGTTCCCCTAGTTTAAGACAAGAACGAGCACAGGTTTCCTTCAAAACATAGTATATTCCCGATTACCAGGCATCCGTAGGATCAGCATCCAGATTGCTCCACCCCCCAACAGGACCACCACCAACAGGTCCGAAGCCACCAGTTGGGATTCCCATTTCGCCAAGTCCTCCGATGGGTAGTGAGGGATCACCTACCCAGTTGTCGGCTGCATCATCAGCACCTGAAACGAAAAGCATAAGCGAATGACTCTAGAGTATCCGAATCCAGAGGTTCAGGGAAAACACGGTTTGTACTTATGCGCTGAACCTCGGTTACAGAGAGGGTTCAATAACGAAAATTGAAAAAGATATCTCTGTTTGTAAACTATTAAAATCGGCCGTAGTTGTGTCTACGAAAGCTTCACAGCCTCGTGGCGTAGTAAAACATTGGATAAACGAAACTCAGAGCCAATAAGCCACTTTGTTGTATGCAAATTCTTCGCTATTAAAAGTCCAACTCGAAAATTAGTCATCAGATGAGATATGCCAATTCGTTCGTTTCTTTATGAAAGTAAGTACATAGCCAAAGGAACAACGCGTGTTAACGGGCGAACAGATAGGAGCCGAAGCATATGACCATCACCGCTCAATAATATAGTATCATTTGAAAAGCTCCAAATTGTTCAGCTATTGCACCCCTTCGGTGCCCAACGGCCACGCCACCACCAGGAGGCTCTCGTACTGGTGCAGCTGTTATGGTACGTCTACACGAAAGAGGGGAAGCAGTTTCGCTCTAATTAGGACCCATTGCCAATGCTCATTTCGGGATTTGAACCAGACATGCAATGTGACCATATTACCAACACTGAACTTGCGCCTGAATTATCACGTCAGAACAACGCCTTGAGTTAAGACCAAACGACTAAATCAAGTAGCTCCTGCTGAGCAATTTTCGGGCCAGTTGTAGGTGGTTGAAAAAAAGTACAACTAGTGGAAAATTGTCCAGTAAGTCTCAAGCATCCGTGGCGCTACCTGACCAGGTGGTTTAGTCGGCTGACACATATAGAGGTCACTGGGCCGTCGCCCAGTCATGGGCAACCTAATCAGGTCGCTTAGGGTGAACACGTTTGCGCCAAGACAGGACTGTTCAAACGACAGTGACGTTGACACAAGTCCTACAATCACTATCACCGCTGATCCTTCACCGCCTTCTAAAATCGTTCAGCTGTAACACCCTTCCGGTGCCTAGCTGCTATGCCACCCGAGGGAAGCACGAGGACTGGGGTACTGTCAGGTTGCCCGAGACTAGATAGGAGAAATCGAGAGGCAGAGGTTGGGTTCGAACCACAGACCTTCCGGTCAGTAAATTCGCGCTCTAACCACTTGAGCCATCTCGCCCGCCTTCTGGTGTTACAGGAAACCTGGACCAGCGATCAACAAGCGAACTTCGACTCCATCGGGTGTTAGAGCAGCAACACACCCAGACTCAATCCTGGCGACCTAGATCTACAGGGTGTGTTCCACTAGTATCTCTAACCACACTTACTCCAAAAAAAACCCTGGTAGTTCGTGGACATCAGCAGCACTATCGTTGATAAACGATCCGCCCATTAGAACGCACGAATAGCTCTCCAAAAAATTCCATATAAAAGGCGGAGCTAAACTTATCCTCGAAGACCACTTTTTCTCCTGGCTGAACCTTGAATTTCCATCTCAACAAGAACGACACGGTCTTTGAAGGTTGAGTACCAGCTGCCCCATCTTCTGTGGTCACAAAGAGCATGGAGGGGCAAAGCTGTGAAAAAGACCCGGCTCGTCAGCACTCAATTCCCTCTTGAACACACAATGGAATAGCTTCTCATATTTAAAAGCCAAATATTGCGCCCTCCTGCCATTCTCTGGCTACCCACGTAGGACAATGTGCAAAACGCAAGTTTCTGAGACTTCAGTATCTGACGTTGGATCAAACTACTAGGAACGATGAAGCCAAATGCTCGTACCACAAGAAACCATGCCCCCTCAGAATATTATGGGTACGCTTCACATGTAGCACTCATACCATCTAACCATTTGTGCATAATTCCCTTGCTCTTTACGAAAGACCGATTTGGAGTTCTTCAACTGCAAGCGTTCTTCCGACTGCGATCCTGCTCCTCTGAAGTGAGAGCTTCCCTATGTCGAGTCAAAATGAGACCAGCTGAATCAATACAACACTGGCGAGCTGAGCGGTGAAATTGAGCAACATGTTTACTCTACTCTACTCTACTCCACTTAATCGACCGCACTTCACGATGTTGACTGAACTGTGTTGAGGTATGCCATTACCACCACACCCAACAACTATTAAATGCACCACTAACCAGTGAGAAATACCCACTGGCTATGCGACTGAAGTGGCCGAGACACAAGTCAATAGATAGACGCTTGTACTCGATCTGAGTTTGAAAATGGAGCTAATCAACTGAAATAAACTCCTATCACGATGAGGAGCAGATGACATGTTGAGGCTGTGTAGTAAAATTTACTACAAGCAGCAAATTTTGTCGGACGCATGGTATACAAACAGTGGCCAATCAGCAAGACAACCGAAACACAGAAGCCCGAACTGAGAAGGTAACGATTTGGCAACTAGCACTGAGTAGTGCTACTATTTTAGCGTCGTTTTAGCGAAACTAGTTTAGTCCTGTTACACTCATGTCTTCATGCTTAAAGACCTGTTCGATGAAGAACTCGAATGGCATAACGCTGTGTAGAAAAACTACACATCAACCCGGGGGTCCGAATACAAAATAAGAGATCGATGTTGTCATTTTCCTCAGTTGTAAACCGGCGTACATGTTGTAGTGGTTATAGTTGCCATTTTCGTTCGCCAATGATCTGGATTTGGAGGTGATGGTTGATATAAGTGACGCAGTCTCAGTAGACTTTTTGCTGGGGACGTCGGGAGGGGAAGATTCGCGATGAAGACGTGCGCACCGCTGAACAATGTCTATCAGTATCTCCAACCACTCTGTTCATAATCGGGATGCCCATCCAGGTACAATGAAGATCCAGAGAAACGGATACTTTGAAGAAAAATTAGCTCCTAAAAGCCCTTATCGTTTTACGGCGGTGAGCAACAGCACACTCGAGCACCTCAACTTCAGAATGTCAGGATTGCAATGCAGGCTCTCAGGACGATGAAGCTTCTTCCCTGGAAATATGCATTTGTACATGGCCCAGAACAGCGTAACCAACGACAGGAATACAAAACAGTGAGTACGCGTAGAGCCATAATGACCTAGTAAGTTAAGTCGTCACCACTGACAGCAGCACACCAGTAAAATACATCGGCAATTAACAGCACTCAGTCATAAAGGAAATCTCAATAATGCGTGAAAAGAGAGAAAGATAGAAATTTAGTGTGAAGAGAAACGATTGAGAGTAAAGTGCTAACAAATCCGGACATCATATTGAAGGCGCCATAGGTGAACTTGACCTAGTGTCCTTTGGGAACCCCACCCGACTTAGGTCACAGTGGCAGACGAACTTCGGTTAGGCTTTGATTAGGAATGCGCGCAAATGAGATCAGTTGTGTGCGATGTCCTGCAAGGTTCCAAACACGAGGACTCCAACAAGGAAGGCGCGAGATTCTCACAGCACCGTTTGATTGTAACAGCTTTATTTCACGTTGAAATATCATGGTCTCTCGCCAGCGGAACCAACAATCCGTTAGAACAGTAAACTACGCTTTCTCAATCTGATGACTGAATCTGTAGCTCTAGTGGCGTGCATTCGCTGCCAAGTGCCCGCTTGATTAAGCCTCGTTCGTACGCGCAGAAGCCAGCTAAATCTTACTATGCTGAGGGAACACTAATGATCAAAAATATAAAGACGCCTGAGACCCTCAGATCGGAGAGACGGAATCTCAACCATAAAGTAAAGACATCCTCACAGCTGCCCTGTATACGTGGAACTTCATACGCAGCAAAACCTGTTACTGACTCCATAAATGACACTGTTCACACCGTGATTACCGGTTGTGCAGCGGCCAAGACAAGGGAATCTGTCAACAAATTCAAGCACTCTATTCTGAAGTTTCATGGCAGCACCATTGGATCGCAGACCATAAAGTAGGACTTTGTACATTAAATTGCAAAACGCGTGCTAGACATTGATCCAACACCCACATTCCGCTTGACCATCGAAGTCTTCGGAGCATTGCCAGATTCTAGTGCGAACACCGGATCATTAATGCTCAAGTTTTTTGAAGACAGCTCGACCACGACTGAACAATTGATCACTTTCCATAGGTTGCGCTGGACTCGTGCTCTGTAAGACGGTCCACCGACTTCTTCGAACAGCCCTTATCACAAAAACCACTCGCTGTCAAAACTGCGTAGTTCTCGAGCAGTGGTTATGGATGCAACAGTTTACCAATTATTTGGGGAGGGGCATGAAAGCCACGCACTACAGGGAATATATGCATTGAAGGCAATAGCCCGGATGCAAGCGCGCCAATGAGGGCACAATGGGGCTGTCCGACAATGCCTCTAACCATTGATGAGTCCCGCCTAGGGGTTCAAATCTAGGGAGACAGCAGTGACCAGCATGGCTGAGTTTGATGTTTCGTTGCCAAGTCACTTTTTGACCTCCCTGACTAGTTTCCACTCTTTGCATGGTTGTGTGACAAGAAGCTTTCGAGGAAGTCGGCCAACTGGGATACGGAGCATCTGATCAAACCGGCACAACATACACAGCGTGATCTACCGTGGGCATCATACTATTTCCGAAAACCATTATACGCACTCCAGAACTTCTGACCCGTTGTTCCCACCAAACTTCGGCAATACTCCGAAGACATCAGTGGTCAAACACTGAGTCTTTCGACGTCCTCAGAGAGCAGCGTCCAGGCCATACAGTAATACGGAGCGCACCGAAACATTGTAAACTCGGTCCTTGACGGATAACCTGTGACGAAATATGGGTAGCTCGGGTGTGTTTACTGGTGGTTGATCAGATGGCAGTTGATCTGTTCGCAAGCCGATTGCCAAGCTCGACGAATAGTAAGTGAATGTGAGGTGATACAAGTTCACGAAAGCTGCTCCGACTTTCCCTATTCAGATGCGAAAATCATCATTTTACGAGACCACTGGGACTGTTACAGCTGCCCAGGTAGACAAATTTACCTACTACCTCAATCGGCTTCTCCGCAAGCATGAAGTTAGGATTCAAGTCCACCCGGAATCGCAGTACTCTGCATTTGCACGTGTGAAGCGCATACCATACTGTGAGATAGAATGATTTAAATTTAATGCTTGCATTACCACGGCGTCAGATCCAAGAGGAGCTATGTCGTCTGCGGGGCAGTTTTGGGTGGCGGTGTACGATTGGTTTGCTGAATCGTGAGCCTACAGCCGTGATCTGCAGGAACGACTATTAAATGGGCGGGAGGATGGTTGAATAAGCCAGGTGTCAGCACGTTTTTGCTTATCTATCGTGCGTCACCACACGTCAGTAAACATGGAGACATGTTTTTGTAAATGGGCAATGTATGTCCTGCCAGGGAGCCAGAACCATAACGGGGGGACGCATACGGTCCTTGATCAAAGCTCAAAAGACTGGACGCAAGGTGACGATAGTCGGAGCAAGGGCACCACAGTAGTAGCAGCCTGGAGAGCCGGAAAACTGTGCTCGCACAGCCCCTATCTATCGAACTGGAAGGAGACCGTGGTTACTGCAAGCTGTTGCACAGCCGTAAGGACCGATTTGTTTGCAAGAGACAGCTCTCGATGACCCCGTCACGAAGCGTGGTTACTGCTGTTGCACAGCCGTAAGGACCGATTTGTTTGCAAGAGACAGCTCTCGATGACCCCGTCACGAAGAGACTGGACCTTACTTACCGGTGACGGTTTGCGCACTTCAGCGATCCATTGAGCTATACTGGAGAGTGTCCCGCGACACTCACAGAGTCTCTCATACCAGGTTGGTCAATGGTTAGAGGTCTGACGAACACAGTCTCCTGGCCCTCCAGGTTGGGGGTTGGAACATGTGGCGACTTGTTCCGTAGAAATGGTAATGCATTTGCATTTCCCGCCAAACACCGCTACCTTGCGGTTAGGCTTTTGAGCCAAAGGCTTTGGTTGAGGACCCTAATCGTCCTCCTCCTCCTGTCTAGGTGTGGGCGCCCTGGCAGCATCCCAGCCCACGTACAACCATGAATAGCACATACACAA
>NW_008751706.1:1946181-1967650 GCF_000715545.1 Opisthorchis viverrini
CTGCAAGGCTCGGGCCGCGTTTGCTAACTTGAGACACCTATGGCGTCAGAATGGTTTATCCCTGAATCTGAAGGGACGTGTGTATCAAGCTACAGTACGGGCTGTTTTGTTGTATGGCTGTGAGACTTGGCCTATTCGAGCAGCGGACCTGAGACGTCTTCAGGTGTTCGACAATCGTTGTCTCAGAACCATCGCTCGTGTGGGTTGGTGTCAGCGAATCCGTAACGATGCAGTCAGAAAGCGAGTTTTCGGTTGTGCAACGGGTACTTCCATTGAAGAATGTGTCCAGCACCAGAAGCTGCGTTGGTTGGGACATGTTTTACGCATGTCGAACCATCGTTTGCCGAAGAGAGTACTGTTTTCCATGCCCAATTCGGAGTGGCGTAAACAGAGAGGTGGCCACCCTTCGACTTGGCAGAGGAATATGAAGGAGATCACGAAACGCTTGGGTGCTGTCGGTGCTACTCGCCTTCCAGGATGGGGACCGCGTGATCCTCACTGTGCCTGGTTGGAGACACTACAAGATATGGCTGCCAACCGATGTCAGTGGCGTTCTTGTTGTCAGTTTCTATCCAGATTGCCTGAGTGAATGTCTGGAGGTGTAGGCACCTCGGAATGATTGTGTTAAGCTAGCACTAAGTCCCTCTCCCATCCACCTTTATTCTTTTCTTTACAATAAGGCTTTCAAATAAGTCATGGTTGTACGGCAGTGAAGCGTCGGTGTTGAGCACTGATGTCATGCTGTCGTTGATGATGATGATGATCTCGATGACCTTCCCCGATTTGACAGCCACTGCCTCCGTACAGGACGAGGTGCGAGATGAATTGATACCTTTGAACGTGTGGAAAACCACTCGTCAGACGTACCATCGAGCTGTTACCACAACCAACGGTACATTGTTTGATAGGAACATGCCGAAAGAATATAATGTGACCGCTAGTTTACATAGGGAAAGTCAAGGAAAAACAGCAATTACCGCTCGGCTAGGTTCGTACAGCGTCAGATAACAGGAATACTAAATAGACCATTACACTAATAGATAAGATAATCGTGCAGCTGTAACATCCTTTCGGGGCCTAGCTGCTATGCACCCAGAGGGAGGACGAGGGCTGGGATGCTGCCGAGTTGACCAAGCCAAGGCAGGAAACGTCGAGATGTGGATGTCGCTGTGACTAATTCATTTTCGAAAAGTGGACAGAGGCAACAATCTAATCACTCCCAATGACTTAAAAGAAATGACAATGCCACACCGGCTCATTGTGCAACCACCATACTTAACAGGCCAGGCCCTGGCGTGGACTACAGAAGACCTTACTGACAGACACATGGGCTCTGTTTGCGATGACCAGTTGCTTGAAAACATGTAACAACACTGACAATGTATGATCCAGCGATAAGGCGCCCATCTTGTAAAGCACCACAGATCACGAATTGAATACGAAAAAGCCGCAATTTGCACATCCAAGAGTCCAAAGTGAGCTAACTGACTGGATGGGGCATCGCGAGTACAACCAACTGACCACAACTACCACTTATTTCAGTGGAAACTGAGCGCAAAGTATGGATGAAGAGGCAGGTCCGCCCCGGGACTTTCTTGAAGGGTGCACAGAGGTCGTTAATCTACTCCAAGGGCAACACATCGTAAAACACTTACCAGGAAGTACAGGCTCTAGGCGAGCATCCTCGGCCTCCTCCACGGCTTCCTGCTGCTCCTCATTGGGATCACGATACCGGAAAAGATCAACCATTACACCCCAAGGCTGAGTACGCAAATCTTCTCCGCGTATGCGGCGGACCTCACGGGCAAGCAGCCACCAGATTACGGCTATGGAATTCTCGGACTGGAGGAGCATTATAACTAACTGCAAAAGAGCCTACCTTGTTATTGCAGGGTATTACAATATCCACACGATTGATGGGAGTGTCCGTGGTACACAAAGCAACCACTGGTATATTTACTGCGCTGGCCTCCATCACAGGCTGGTGGTCGCTCCTGGGGTCACTGACGATTAACAAGCGGGGTTCACGGAAGCATGACTAAGAGCATATAGCAGGAAACACAACCTACCTGCTTCTGGTTGGTGAAAGCACCTGGTGTGAACCGACCAGCGACTGCACTGGACCGAGTGTAGTGCGCGAACTTCAGAACAGCCCTTTGTGTGAATGGTTTGCAACCAATGGCACACACATCGGCCGCAACATCGACAGCAGCAATAGCACGGGCTGCAAGGAGTATCTTTTCCCAGGTCTTGTTGAGCTTAATGATGTGCACCCCATCCTTGGTCCGTCCGTACACATAGTTTGACATTTGGAAGTTCAAACTCTGTTCCCCTAAATGCACATCCGCGACCAACATCAACCGTAGGTCATCCTCAGACAACTCTAAGACCGGAGAGCCACCCGACATCGCGACTCCTAGACTCAATCACGAGAAAAACCAAAGTGCGCGCAACAATCCACCGAGAAAATTAAAAGAGATCTGCCACGCGAATTGATCGAGCGTCTCAGAAACAAGAATTTACTCGAATATCTCACAAGCAGACCTCAAAAGGAAGACAATGGACCTACATAACACTGTAATAACCGTACAAAATGTGGCGCGCAGTACGACTTGCATAAAACTTCGAGGATATACAGAGCTCAGTATTCGCACACTAGGACGGAGTTTTTGAAGGTTGTAATGTGTCTCCGATGGGATGAACTAGTCGGGTAGTCTATTTGAGAGTACCAGTCAGTGCTTATTATCCGCACAGTGCTCTCAGCTGTAAGACCTTTATGAGTGGAGTAGAACTTCCTATGGTAAATGCGGCATTTTGTTGCGTATGTGCTCAAACCAAATGCAGCCCCCATCCACCTTCATACTTTTGCAGCTCGCCAAACCTCATTGTTCACTGGAGCAACCATGTCTCTGGTTGATAGACTTGTGGGATAATTTCCCAGTATCGCTGGGACCCCGGGATACTTTAGCGGGGCTTATCAGCTTGGACTGGTAGTCTCAACTCATTCGCCCGATTGCTTTGGTCCATCAGGAACACGTCATAACTTTGCAAAATTCAGTTCCATTATGCGAATACTGAGCGCCGTACCAGTACAAAACTTTGGGCCCCGTTTATATATCCTGGGGTCTCGGAGATGCTCGGAAATTATCCCATCTGATTTTTCTGCCAAAGGTATGATTGCTTCAGGGACAATGAAATTTTGTGAGATCCGAAAATATGAAAGTAGATAAGAATATCCTTCAGTTTGAGCTCATACGGAACAAAACGCAACATTTTGGCTCAAAAAGTTTCGCTCCATTTGTAAAGGTTTTGCAGCTAAGAGCATTCCGCGGCTAATAGACTCTGGAGATAGCGATGACTAGAGCTGCAGTGAACACGACAGGTGCAGTGGTGCAATATGGGTACATGTGCGCAGAAAGTCAAGACCTGGTAAAGTCGGTTCATTAGCTATTGCGTCTGGATTCCAATCCTTCTTTTGGCTGAGAGCAAAAGAATATGTGAGTTTCAGAGTGTGCAACATCGGGCAGATGGCTTGTGAGGTAGCGAATGCGGTCTAAGCGGTTGGCTCGATTTCGTGTGCGGAACTGGATACCAGTGAATCAATCAAGAAAGGCACCGAATTTGTGATGAGTGAGGGAGGTGGATAATATAATCAATCAGGAGGAATATACCACTGAGGACTATCGATTGTTCATTGAAGACCGCGGAAAAAGCTAGCGTACACAGCTGACACGGGGAAGTTGTTCACGTGCAGAACCTTCAAGGGACAGGGTAGGGTTCCGCGTGAACATGAAGTAAACCGTTGGGGCAACCAAGTGGCAACTGGTTGTGGGTTTTGAGGGAGTGTGAAGAAATTACGTTGAGGTTGTCTTTGGCACCCGCTTGCGTAGATGAGACGTCAACGCCGTAAAAGTACTCAAAAGGAAATACGGCGAAGCGAGAGTATTCTTATTAGCGAATCTAGCCAGCAGGTGTCGACAACAAGTGCGTGACAACATTTCATGCCACACGAACCTCCCGCGCGCTATCGTCCCACTCATTGTTTATTGCGTGGTCGCAACGTCTTGTGAGAGCTAAGAAATTTATTGCCTGATCCTGTTTGCCCCGGTAACTTGGAGAATTTGGTTACGCACAACAGGCCAAATGACTTATTACGAACCGTGAATTCATAAACTGCCTCAGCGGTTTTCGGTAATCAGACTTTTTCAGGTGGGTTATCTAGGTATCTGGTATGAAAAATGCGCTTCTGATCCCTTCAGAAAGTTGAACGACCATTTCGCCTCTACGAAGACAGGAAACGTACATGTTGCTCACAGCTCTATGGCAAGGCGCCCTGAATGCATCTTGTCAGGCGAATTGTTAAACGATAATGCTTACGGCACCTGATTTGCGGCATCTTCGCACGTCATATTCAAGTGTATGAAGTAGTAGATACACTTTACCATGTTTAACATAGAGTCATTAGACAACCGGTTGTGACTGAATAGACAATTGAATGATGGTTAACTAAACGGTATACTTCCTTTGAAGCGACAATGAGCACCTTTGTTGGATGGCAAATTGCGTTTCACCAACTATCAAAATATTTAGCAGGCTCAGATTACAGTCATGGGTCAAAGTCATGTTCCTCTTTATGCAGCGGGTCCTTTCAAAACATGTCACGGGTTCCCAGCCGGCAATAAGACTGGTAGTCCAATCGTTCAGTTAGTCGGCATCGGTCAATGGCAGTCTTGGCAGGCATCCAGATATTACCTTGGTTCGGTGGTTTTCAGACATTGGATGCACACACCACACAGGCCGCGAATTGCCCATGGCAACCTGCGTATTAGAGCAACCTTTCAACAGGCTACACATGTCCAAGTGATTTACGGTCAGGCTACTTGCATCAGGTCGTGAAAGGTGAATAACTCGCTTCACTGCACACTATTTTTACCATCTGGAGTTCACGGAGGAACCCCGTTATGGACACATTTTCATCCACGGCGCGCGCAGCCCATGTGTTTTTTTATCACTGGCAGCTCAGGCTCAGGACGCGCAGACTCTGGAACTTCACCACACTTTTTAACCAACCGGCTCTTTTTCACTCTCAGGTGGGCCATTTGCTCACGCGCGGTGCTGTATGCTTTGACATCAGCATGGAACACTTTAAGAACTAACCTGCTGGCCCTCAGGGCAAACGCATCATTCCGATGGCCCGAAGCATGCAATTTGTGAACTGTCCCGCCGGGGTAAATAGCTGAAGCAATATTATGAAATTCATGATACTCGGATTGCTGTGTTAAGACGTACAATTACCTACAGGTCCCTAATATCTCGTATGAAACGACCGTGTACTTTTTTACCCGGGTGATATGATAATCAAGAAGCGGAGCTCCAAGTGTATCTTGTGCGCGGATGGGAGATTGATGGGTTGTTCAGATGCCCCTTTCGTCCAATGATTGAATTCCTCACTTTTCAATCCCTGAACACTTCGTATGGTGGGAACAAAGCATGGATCGTGAGAACTTCCTTCCGAACTTTCACTGTGGTTTTCACATTGCTTGTTCTTTGGCTTTTCTTCTGTAAATTGTATCAGTGTTGCAGCGGGTCGGTTCCTCTTGAAGGAAAGGTGTGACCGAAGCAAAATCTGGCGGAGATCGGAACGGCACCATCGCCAATTAAGGCTCCTCAACCCGACCGAAAAAACCCTCAGTGGAATCAGGGCTAGCAATGTGTTGGTCAACAAAGGTCACTACAAGAAAGCGGGGCGGCGAAACTATTAAAATCGACGTGCCTTTAAAATACCGCTTCTGGTGGCAAACTATACTGATCCTGTGGTGAAGCGTGCCACCCGCGGACGGGAAATCATTCACACACCTGTTTTTCCCCCATAGTATAAATGACGTACGCATGTTTCCAAACCACATTATTCCAGACCTTCGTATCATACCAGCAAGCTATTGGTGTACACAGTTGGCTGAGACAACTAAGTGGGTTTATTCCTGAGAGGCCTTTTATGCTCGTGCACAAGTCAGGTCGGTGGTGTGTGGTTCTGATATACTAAAACATATAGATGGGGTCCTTAGGATATCAGTCCTTACAGAAAAGTTTGTTCAAACAATGATAAGCTTAATGCATGCTCTGGTATTTGGATTCACATGTGTACCTACGTACATTCATCAAAACCGACGGCCATTGATGAGAATCCCATCAGGGACAAGAGAGATGTACTTTCGGCTAATGATTACAGGAGTGACGTATTGGTTGCAGCCGCTTATGACGAGTGATTGTGGCGGTACACTCAACCGAATAAAATGTGATCACAGCCCTTACAGAGAGCCTGAACTGGTCTTAGTTTGTACCTGCGTCCCGCTGTGATCCCATGGACTTAACTAGCTGGGACACGATCCGCTGGATTCTGACAGGCCCATGGATAGTAACGGTACGACTTCAGTCGGCTGGTAACCGTTCGGTTATTTGTTCGTCTAATCTCCTTTGGACGTTCAGCGTCCGTTGGGGTACAGGTTGTAGTATACCCTATAATACAGAGGCATAGTAAACGGATATAAGGATGTGCCGCGTTTCTTTCACGAAGGCATACTCAAGATCCTGGATGCAAAAAAGCAGCCTGATCTTAAGATAGTGCTAACTGATGGCTACAAGCGCATCACCCCGTATTTGGCTATCTTCCATATTGCTTCTCTGATCATTCATGTCATCCGCGTAACGTTCTACAGAGTTAACTTCGTTTCTGAGCCAGATTACATAGATTATGAATGTGTGTGCCTATTGTACCAGTTAGCTCTTCCAGCTTGTGAGCTGTATGTGCGTTCGTGCACCATGCTTGTAGTCTCTTGTTTTCCCCCTTCTATCCATGGCGAACCGCGCGTGCTCCGTTTTTCTACAACACAACGGAATAATCACCAATCAACAGCATCTATCCATCACCATCCACTCCTGTGTTCCGCTTTCACTTTAAAGCTTTAAGTTTCACTAAATAAACTCTCAGGTTTCGCGGGCTTACCGGTGCCAACAAGGATGTTGCGGTACCTGATGATAATGTTGATGGTGATAGATCTCCAAATCAAGTGCATAGTTTGATGCAGGCAAAACCCGTCACATGTGGCGGACACCCAAGTTTATCTGGCCAGCGTTCGCGAAGGTTGTTCGGCCGCACGCAGAGGACACGGTACTGGTAATAATAGTAATAATAATAATTATCATTATTATTAATAATAATAATGTTTATTCCCAACTCGTGGGCGGCACACAGTCAGGCATGATCATACGTTCTTAGTCAGAATAAAGCACGATGGGATGTTTGCGGGTACTGGAAAGTGCGCGAAAGAGAGGATAATGTCATAAAAAGTGTGTAATATGGTGAAATAACAATAGGTTCATTACACAACTTGCAAGGAATGCGCCGAGTGAGACATTACCGAGTCGTTATAACCGAAACGCGGCAGGCAACAACACAACGGGTGGAGGTACAACCGATGACGAATGGGTATTACATGAAAAGTCGTCGCATTCGCGAGAACCGAAAAGACTCGGACAATAGGCATGTGGTCCGATTTGTTCACAGACAGCCGGCAGACTTGAACTAAAAGTGCAAACCATCGCTGGCCATGAGGGCGGTAGATTAAATGGCCAGAGTCACAAAACGCAAAAATCGAGATAGAGATGGGTTGATTCGAAGAGGAATCAAGTGGCAAATTTTGTCTGGAAAAAATGGTTTAACCTGAAACTAAGTAGGCTCACCGGCGGCGCTGTTGTAGGAAAGTCTGTGCAAGAGATAAGTTCCATGACGAGACTGTGCCAATACATAGGGTCAAACGAACACTGTACATGGAACGGAACTTGTGGAAGAAGCAAACGAAAATCGCAGCAGAAAACCAGGTTGGTCATATCCGAACGAAGGTTTCATCGGGTTAGGATGAACTCGTCCCAGAGACGGTTACGGTCAGGCGAAAAATTCGATCGTCGTTGCAATTACAGGCTTAAGTGGGCGGGGTGGTGCGGTCGCAATTCTGAAGAAAATAGTTGCGGGGGCGCCATCACACTGGGTATGACAGTGCCATGCCATCACTGCACTGACATACTTCGGTTTATGGACAGCCCCATTATGGTCGTCAAGGCTGCCGCAATCGGACAGGGTAGCTGGATCTGTGTTAGACGATGAGATCGACACAGATAGGGTCAGGCCGATGCAGGGTCACGTATAATTGCCCTTCGGCTGCAGTACCCTGTGAGAGTAGACCAAGGACCAGCCAGATTGAGTGTATGATGATTGTATGGG
Organism: Opisthorchis viverrini; assembly: GCF_000715545.1. Classification (NCBI taxonomy): domain Eukaryota; kingdom Metazoa; phylum Platyhelminthes; class Trematoda; order Opisthorchiida; family Opisthorchiidae; genus Opisthorchis; species Opisthorchis viverrini. The sequence continues at coordinate 1,954,460 of NW_008751706.1, forward strand.
GTGTTTGGGCAATTACAGCCAAAGTTTGAACTCGGGAAGAATGGAAATGGGGAAGGAATAGGATGACGGCAGGCTCGTCTGTTGAGTGCCAGCAGGCATCAGATAAAATGAAATCAATAGAAGAAGATCTAGAAGGGCATGACAGCACGCTGAATGGACCCAGAGGAGGGTGTTTTTTTGCTGACCTAGACACCAATTACTAGCTGGGACAGAGTATGTGTCTAAGTTTGTGAAGGTAGGGACTTTTCCGCCGAGGTAGCTAGCAAGGAGTCTAGCCGTTAGACCAGTTGGAACGGGCAAATACATGGTGGACGTTTTTAGCTTACAGAAAAATCCGAACTAATGGTCTGTATTGTGCGAAGTGGGGGGTCAGTGTGACCAAGGACAGTGAACAAGTAACAAGCGGTCGGGCAACAGCTTCCGAGATAATAGATAAGAACCACAGCCTGGCTGAAATCCATTACATCAACTTAAAGGGAAGGTAAGACTAAGGGGCTCTAGTCGGCGAGACACTACTTTTAGTTCCAGGAAACAAATGATGTACGGCGAAATGCAGCCATAAAGCGCTCATCTTGTCCAGTCGCTCCTTTCTGGTAGGGATCCATTCGGATTTAGTTGACCGGTGTGGCCCGATAGTCAGAACAATCCTTCCATCTGGAACGCCACTGTCGGTTCACGTTTAGTGATCTAGCTTCATGACTTAATCTAAATTTGTGTTCAACGTTATTTTTCTGAAGATGATCTGGAGTACAGCATATCCTGGCTCAAGGCGACGTCGCCTTCTGGGAGGAGCGGTGTTGATTCCCCCTGTGAATCAACGGTGAACAAGGGTAACTTTCCTTGTTTTCTGACTACTCGTGAGTAACATGACTACACCTGGTTATTATGATACCGTTTCGTTTTCTTGCTGCTCGTTTTCCCCCGGCTTTGTTCCTACATAAGAACTGCTTATCCCTCAGTAAGTGATGTCAATATTTGTTGCCCGTCGGTCATTGCCTGCAAGTTCGCCTCGATCGCACCTATTTTTGAGCGTCCACTCCGACGGAAAATCGAGCTGACCGGGTATCGAACCCGGACCCTCCGGCCGGCAAGCAAACGCGCTACCAACTTCACCAACCTGACGTCCAGGACGGCTGGTTATTTTGTACTACACATGTATCAGGCCTGCCAGATAGCATTTACTGAGCTTTGTTTTAAACGGACGAAACGGGTATCGAGGACCCTCCGGCCGGCAAGCAAACGCGCTACCAACTTCACCAACCTGACGTCCAGGACGGCTGGTTATTTTGTACTACACACACATCACGCCTGCCAGATAGCCTTTACTGAGCTTTGTTTTAAACGGACGAAACCGCGTAATCTGACCTGTCGCGCGACACGAGCGGCTGCGTCGACGCCGACTGAAAGACAGTCCCTCACATCCCGAACGTACTGACTCCTGCGCCGTTACGGCCAATTCACACTGTCAGACTGCCCCGATATGTATGTTTGTACATCGTTTGGTACTTACTTCTTGTTGCCCCTATAGAAATCCGTGCTGTGACAGTGACTACTTCCCGCTCCTGCAGATTGCGTCATTGTTGATTGTACGTTTTCTTAATTCATGATGCTTACTAATCCGTTTTTCTGTAGAACCAGTTCCTGTCAGTCTTCAATATATCATCTACTGCCCCACGTCTGTCTGCTCCTATTGACTACTGGCTACGAACTGCGTATAATCTAATAGTCGCAATCGTCCTGTGAGATCCTTAACCGTCCGGATCTTACAAAGTTAATCAACAATTACCGCAGTTAATCAGTAACGCAACTCAACCGACGTTTCGCCATGTCTGACGAACATTCCACCGACCTTCCTCCACTCGATTACTTCCCGCCGTCGCCCAAGCGAGAGCTCCCTATAGATCTGAAAGACAGAGCTGCATGGCTTGAAATGGAGATGGCCAAAGTCCGTCGCGAAATGGCTAACCTTCAGTGTTCTGCTACCGCTACAGACAGAAAACCCCAAGACTCCGTTAGACCTCCATCTCATCCAGTTGACCAGGAGGGGGCCATCACCCCCAACTACCATATGACGCCTCCAAAGAATCCACAGACGACGTCCATAACGTATCAACATCTTCCGGAACTGCTCAACCTCTGTATGGGTATGCCTCAGAGAAAGGTACCAAAGTTCGACGGTAACCCCTTGAATTACTGGAAGTTTCTGAGGGGTTTCACCAGTGGGGTCGCCCAATACGTTACGGATCCCGCGAATCGACTAGCCTTCTTGATCGATGCATGTGAAGGTGAAGCACGAGAAGCAATCGATCACTGCACGATACTTGAGCCGGAACACGGCTACGCAGAAGCCTGGAAGATATTGGCTCGCAGGTTCGGCAACCCCTCGACGATCGCAAGACAGTATATTGCGTCAGTCACAACCGGGCCGCCCATCAGACCGAACGACGCCAGCTCACTACTCAAGCTGGCCGACACAATGAAGGCTTGTTGGTTGGTACTATCCCAACTGAACTACTCATCAGAGCTTAATACTAGAACAACCATAGGCGCTATTATTAGCCGCCTTCCGACTGCTATCCAGTCACAGTGGTTCGACCGGGCCTCGGAAATCCTTAGGAAGAACCGAGAGCCCAGTTTCGTCGATTTGACCGATTATGTTCTAGACAGAGCAGATGCATTATCAGTTAGAGAGTCTTATCTGCCGAATGTTTCCCAGCCGAGCACCAGCAAGTCAGAACGCCCCCGTAGCTTTGTGACGGCACCATCGCCAAGGCTATCCACACTTGCGACGACGTCCGCGGCTAATAAGCCTGGAAATGGAGAACATAGCCCGACGATGTCCCGTCCGTGCGTGCACTGTGGTAAAATGCACTACCTCGATCAATGCTCGCAATTCATTCGCTTGGACGTTGATTCCCGTGCAACGTTCATCCGCTCAGCTGCACTTTGCGAGCTTTGCCTCAAGCCAAGACATAACGCGAAACAGTGCCGCTCGAGGCGATGTTGCGGACTTAATGGCTGCGAAGGTCTACATCACCCATTGCTCCATCCGCCCACTCAGCCTTCAGCTAAGTCAGTGGGGCCAACATGCCAGGAAGAATGCCGTCCAGACCTCAGTGTCAACTGTGCCAGCGGATCGTGTAATCGGACAACCGTGGCGCTCGGCGTACTGCCTGTAACTCTTCGCGGTCCCCGTGGAGCTTATAGAGTCAATGCACTTCTTGACAGTGGTTCAGACTGTACGATGCTGAAAGAGGATGTAGCCTTAAATCTCGGGCTATCGGGATTGCCTACAAACATAAGCGTTGCCACCCTCAACGGCCAGAATGAAGTATCGACCACTCGGGTCAGTTTTGAGATAGATACATCGCCACCGACCGAGACGCCGCAATCTATCAAGGCGTGGACTGTTCGTCAGCTCCCATCGATTACTCAAACCTTGCCAACGAGAGAGCAGTGGTCCAAGTGGAATCACTTGAAGGGAATTCCGTTCGAGACTGCCGGAAGCCAACCAATATCCCTCTTGATCGGGATGGATGTACCGATGGCGCATTGGGTGCTGGAAAGCCGAACGGGCAGGCCACACGAGCCTTACGCTAATCGAACACCACTCGGTTGGGTCCTTTTTGGGCCGGTAAGTGATACAAACGACAGGCTGGCTAGAATCAACCAGCTCAGCTGCCATGTGGCAGACAGTCTGGATTCAAAGTTAGAGGCCATGTTTGACATAGAGTTCAGAGACCCACCATCACACAAGCGCTCTGCGTCCCAGGCTGACGAACAGGCACTATCTGTTGCAGAGTCTTCGTTGAGATTGACAGATGGACATTATGAAATTGCTCTGCCCTGGAAGGCAGGTTGTCCGAGCTTACCATCGAGTTATCTCGTTGCTCGACAAAGACTCGACTCCCTTCGTAAGCGACTTATTAAGGACAGACATCTCCATGATCTCTATGCGTCGGCCATCAATGATTATCTGATAAAAGGATATGCCGAGCCGGTCAATCCTCTCCTGGAGACCGAACGCACTGGACGAACTTGGTACTTGCCACATCATCCGGTGGTTCACCCCCACAAGCCAAATAAGGTGAGAGTTGTCTTCGATTGTGCATGTCAAGTCCAAGGGAACTCCCTGAACTCACAGCTGCTTACTGGTCCAGACATCGTGAACAGTCTACTCGGAGTCCTTCTTCGTTTCCGCCAATATAGGCACGTGGTCACGGCAGATATCGAGTCAATGTTTCATCAAGTGAAGGTACCCGAATCCGACAGAGACGTGCTGCGTTTCTTATGGTGGGAGCGCGGTGACGTTGAGCGGGCTCCAAAGACTTACCGTATGACTGTACACCCCTTTGGCGCAACTTCATCTCCCTTTTGCGCCAGTTTCGCCCTAAAGCATGCCATCAGGAGCTATGCTAACGTGTCGAACCACGCTGACTTATTGGAAGCGGAACGGTCATTTTATGTTGATGATTTGCTGCTAAGTGCCACTTCTCCAGAACGTCTTGCGACCATCGCCTTTGATCTACAGGCAGCCCTGGCAGCCCGCGGGTTCCGGTTGACGAAGTGGTCGACAAACGAACCTATCCTCTTAGCTAAAATCCCTGTTGAGGATCTTGCGCAGCGAAATCTTGATGTAGATCTACAACCACCTTCGTGGCACCGGGCGCTTGGGGTCCAATGGGACATGTCGACTGATGAATTCCTGTTCCAAGTGGATATCCAGTTTGAAACTCCCACGAAGAGAAGAATGCTGTCACTTATAGCCTCTCTGTATGACCCCATGGGATTTGTCTGCCCGGCTCTACTACCTGGGAGGCTGCTGTTCCAACAGCTTTGCAGGCTTCAGGTCAAGTGGGATGAAGAAGTAAGCGCCGAAATCGTGCAAGTGTGGCAAAAGTGGAGACGTTCCATGGTCGCTCTCACCCAATTGAGAATTCCGAGATGTTTGTCGTCTGAGGACGCTGTTTCCCAATCTTACGAACTTCATTGCTTCTCGGATGCCTCAGAAAGGGCCTACGGAGCGGTTCTTTATCTTCGATCACGAAATGAGGGCCGCCGACAGTGTTACTTTGTGTGGGGCAAGTCTCGTGTTGCCCCTCTGAAGGCCGTCACGATTCCTCGTCTGGAGCTTACAGCCGCCCTGCTGTCTGCGAGAATGGCCACGCAAGTGAGAGAAGAGTTGTCTCTGCCGATCACGGCTACTACGTTCTGGACGGACTCGATGATCGTCCTTCAAACACTCCGCAACACAACTACGCGTTTCCAGAGTTTTGTCGCGAACCGCAAGGCAGCCATACACGAACTCACAGATGTGCGCCAGTGGAAGTATGTTGAAGGTAAAAACAACCCAGCAGATATCGCATCGCGAGGTGTGTCTCCAACAGATTTAGGGCGCAGCTCATGGATCCGAGGGCCGCCTTTCTTGCTAGAAGAAGAGTCGTCATGGCCAGCAGAACCAGTTCTACAATCTGAGCTTCCCCCAGAAATGATAAAGAAAACCCAGAATTGCACAGTTGCTTACGTACAGTCGACCGTATCTTGGTTGGATAAGTTTAGTCACTATGGCAGTTGGATGAAGCTCTTGAGGGCCATTACGTGGCTCAGACGGTTTTGCAATCTATTCGGAAAACAATCCAGGTCCACGACGGACCCCGTTCGTCATCTGACTCAACAAGAGATAATGAAGTCGTCAATTTACGTTTCAAAGTTAGTTCAGCAGGCCGCGTTCCCAGACGAGCTCCGCTTACTGAGCAGAAAACCCGACGGAGACAAGCGTACTTTGGTCTCGTCCGCCAGTCCGCTTCGAAAGTTGAATCCTTTCTACGATCACGGTATACTTCGCGTAGGAGGTCGCCTCCGATGGGCTGCTTTACCTTTCGAGACTAAGCACCCTATTATACTGCCAAGGAAACACTTCGTCACCACACTTATCATAAAACATTACCACGAAAGCAACGGCCATGTGGGCGTTGGGCAAGTGCTGGCAGCTGTGCGCAACAGATACTGGGTTGTGCAGGGACAAGCCGCCGTCAGGTGCGTCCTTTCGTCATGTTATCACTGCCGTCGATGGTTTTCGCCGCCTTGCTACCAAGTGATGGCCCCCCTTCCAACTGAACGAACCAACTGCAGCAGTAGACCATTCGCCTTCACCGGGGTGGACTACTTCGGACCTCTGTTAGTCAAACGAGGACGCGGTACCGAAAAGCGATATGGCTGCGTATTCACTTGCATGACTATGCGTGCCGTTCACATCGAGGTGGCCCATACCTTGGACACGACTTCGTTCCTGTGCGCGTTCTCGAGATTTGTCGCTAGACGAGGTAGTCCATTAAAGCTATATAGTGACAACGGTACTAATTTTAAAGGGGCCGAAGCTGATGTGAAGGAATGTCTTCGAAGATGGGATCAAGATAAGCTGGCGACCAAGCTACTAGAGCACGAATGCGACTGGGTATTCTCAGTACCGAAAGCCAGTCATCGTGGAGGTATTTGGGAAAGGTTGATACGAAGCATCAGGCGAATTTTGCGGGCCTTATTAGGAGACAGACTGATAGACGACGAAACGCTGCAGACAACTTTGACTGAGATTGAAAAAATCCTCAATGACCGCCCATTAGTAAAGCTGACTTCGGACCCCAATGATTTCGCAGCTCTAACGCCGAACCACTTGTTGCTTCTGAGCGCGAATCCTTCAACGGCCAGTCATTGTGCTGACTCACGGAATCTAACAAAAACCTGGAGACATGCCAACCACCTAGCCGACCTGTTTTGGAGTCGTTGGATGAAGGAGTACCTCCCAACCTTGCAGACGATGTCAAAGTGGCTTAAGCAAGGGAGGAGTCTGAACGAAGGTGACCTCGTTTTGTTGGGAGATATCTCGACACCCAGAGGGCAGTGGGAGAAAGGCATTGTCGAAAGAGCAGTTCACTCGACTGATGGGGCAGTCAGGGAAGTGATCGTAAGAACCAGTCGGGGGGCATTACGTCGAGACGTCCGCCATCTCTACCTATTGGAGGCCTCCGGACAAGATGTTGTATACTGCGAGGAGCGGACAGACAGAGTGGCTGATCGGTCTGCTGGCTCAATCTCCACGTAAATTTATGGCTTGGGGAGTGTTGATTCCGCCTGCGAATCAACGGTGACCAGCGGTAACTTTCCTTGTTTTCCGACTACTTATGAGTAACGTGACTCGCATCTGTTTATTACGACACCGTTTCGTTTCTTTGCTCGTTTTCCCCCCTGTTTCGTCCCGGCTTAGGGTCTGCTTATGCCTCAGTAACTGATGTCAATACTTAATTTGCCCGTCCGTCATTGCTTGCAAGTTCGTCTGGATTACACCTATTCGCGAGCGTCCACTCCGACCGAAAAGCGCGCCGACCGGGTATCGAACCCAGAGTCTGCGGACAGCAGGCGAACGCGTCACCGACTACACCAACCGGACGTCCAGTATAGCTGTTTATTTCGTATTACCTATGTATCGCACCTGGCAGATAGCCCTTGCTGAGCTTTGTTTTAAACGGACGAAACCGCGCAATCTGACCTATCACGCGACACGAGCGGCTGCGTCGACGCCGACCGAAAGACAGTCCTTCAAATCCCGAACGTACTGACTCCTGCGCCGTTACGGCCAACTCACACTGTCAGACTGCCCCGATATGTATGTTTGCACATCGTTTGGTACTTACTTCTTGTTGCCCCTACAGAAATCCGTGCTGTGACAGTGACTGCTTCCCGCTCCTACAGATTGCGTCATTGTTGATTGTACGTTTTCTTAATTCATGATGCTTACTAATTCGTTTTTCTGTAGAACCAGTTCCTGTCAGTCTTCAATATATCATCTACTGCCCCACGTCTGTCTGCTCCTATTGACTACTGGCTACGAACTGCGTATAATCTAATGGTCGCAATCGTCCTGTGAGATCCTTAACCGTCCGGATCTTACAATGGGAAACGCCGAACGTTTGTAAGTAGCTATCAACTTGGCGCCTTTTAAAACTGCCCGATGCGGACCAGTATTTCTCCGCATTGTCTCGGTTGACCCAAGTGCCATAGTCTAGCATGATGTCTATTCCAAGTGTTTTGGGATGGAATTTTAGGTTATCCACTTCTCTTCGTTGTTTGCGTTCATAGAGGTTGGTCTATGAGGGTCGCTTTCGCGAGTGGAGTCATAGGACCGACATTCAGGGAAACAGCAGTTGCTAGCTCTGTTACGGCTATCTGCTTTTTGAGTTTGGGTCACGCGTGCCAATCCAGGAAAGCGACCTAGAAATCCGAACTCTGGAATCACGGTACTATTGCAAATATAATAATATACATATTCAACAAACCTCAACGGATTCTCCTCTGCAGATACTGTAGGGTTACAAAAATAAGGCGGCACAATTACCAGCCTGAGGATAAACGCAGATCACTTCGCCTCGAAATCGATATCGTCACAACCAAACAGATATCGACGACCAGAAACCGTAAAAATCACAATGTTCGACCAAAGTCCTTAAAAGTTATAAAATAGTTCAGTAAAACAAGAAGGTTTCAGTTCATCTGGTCAAAGTGAATAAACACGGGGATTGGCTCTCACAAGGGGTTGGAAACGGGAGCACATTGTGCGCAAGCTGTCTTCTACAAGCTCGACCAGGTTTACTGATTAGTGATTCCATACTTTGCTGCCAGGTCATATACTGTGCACCTCGGTCGCTTCCATTCAGCATGGAGTTGGGCGAGAATAGCTCTGCGAGGTAGACGGTTCGGTGGCACGTGAATTACATGCCTCAACCGGTTTACCAACCAAATACACCATTTCAGCTAAAGCATGATTTCGGTGCCTGGCTGCCATGCCAACCGAAGGAAGCACGAGAGCTTAGATATTGCGAGGTCGCCCAAGCCTAGACAGGAGCAGTTGAAATATCGGGGTTCCGTTGCAAACACGGAAACTCTGATCAGGTATTCCGCGCCCTATCACCATTATCAGCTTTAAGAACCACGTACTTGTCGTACAGTGTTTATAACTATGACAGTTTCGGTCACCGATTTGAGGAAGTTGGTTAGTTGTTGTACATTGAAGACTGGAGCTGACATAAACGGTGCGTAAATATCATTAATGTTTATTTCCAACTTTTGGGTGGCATACCGTCTGGCATGATCATGCGCTTACAATCAGGCTGGGGCATGACTGGGGGGTTTGCGGATGTGGGGATTGCGCGAAAAGGGGAAAATGTCACAAACAGTGGGAAGTACTCGATTAAATAATAACAATCGATTTATTTCGCAACTTAAAGGGAACAATGGGTATGAGGTCCGACTAATTCAAAGACTCACTCGGCAGACATGAACTAAAACTGGAAAAACATTGCTGGCCATGAGTGATCTCGGGCGGTTGGGTAAATGGCCGGAGTCACAACGAGCAAAAGTGGAGGTGAAGATGGGATAATTCGAATTGGGAGAACATGGCACGTTTGGTCTCAAAAAATGGTGCAATCTGAGAACAAGCAGACTCACTAGTTACACTGTTGTAGGGAAGTCAGATGCAGGGGTTGGGTTGGATGGAGAGACAGAGTTGACTGAATTCGAGCGATTAGTTCAAAAGGTTGGAATGAATGTCATGGCGTCAGTTGGGGTAAATGAAACGATTAGGCAAGAGGGCTCGGTTCAGAGGAGGAATTGAACAGTTGCGGGTGTGCTATCAAACTAAGTATGGCAGCGAGGTGCTATTATTGGCCTGACATGCTTCAGTTTTTGGACAGCCCCGTGACGGATGTCACATTTGTGAGGATTCGGCTAGGGTGTGCAGTTCATTGAGCGGCGGTATTCATTTCAGCCTGGTCGAGGAAACATGCTGGAATTGTAGGTTTTCTTGGTCCGCTTGGTGACCACGGAGTTGTAGATCATAGGCCAGGTGGAGTGGATATCAGCCAACCAGGTCGTCCAAAACGAGCACTTCCAAAGTTCAAAGCTTGGGAAGGTGAGGGGATGGGAGGAGATTCGCTAAACAGTGAGTTTGAGGGGATACAAAATGGGATAATATCCATTAACCTACACAGGAAAAATTGACGTCTGCTGCAAATAGGGTGATGAAAAGTGATTACATGGCCATATTTGGTCCGTGATTTCCAACACTAGCCTACGGCCACTGAGAAGTCTGTGCATGTGGCAAAGAAGTGGCGATGGCGATTTGTCACTAAATACGACGGTAGTGAATAAGCGCCGTAGCATCTCGTTTTCAGACTTCCCTGTCCTAGAGATGACGGCCACTCGAAATGCGTCATGGGGATTTTCCCTGAGGATATCTTTCACGGATTCACGGATTGATACACAGGATCGAGGCTTTTGCCCGAGTTTCCCGGGTCGGTTTCCTTCATGTCGGTCAGTGGCTGTCGTTCACCTGAAAGGCACAAGTGAAAAAAAGGTTTAGCACTGCTCTGTATGTTCTCAGCGCGGGGCAGTATGCTTGCCAGCGCAAGGATTCGCATAAATTAATGTCTAACAGTGCTTTAAACTTGGTTCAAGAAGGAGCGTGAACAACCGTCGGAGGAAGGATATCCCACGCAGCTACCACCCAAAATGAGAAAAAATTTTATCTGATGAATGTGTGCACTCTAAGCTTGAAAATCTTCTCAACATGTCCTTGCATTGTTTGCTGGGTCAACGGTGAAAAGCCTGTTGGCCAAACAAGTTGGTCAAACAAGGCATATGTAAGAATTAAGTCCCCTCGGAGGCGATGGGAAAGGAGATCACACTATGGTTGTGTGGATTGTGGTCTGGTAAACGTATGCCAGTTGCATTCTCGACTAAACCCGCCGGATCGAAGTGCGCCTCCTCAATTACCGGGCAAAAGTATCAAACTTACGACGACTTGAAAGGAAAAGCTTTCAAAAAACATCTAAAAATAATTGGGCTCACCAAATTTGTAGTGGTTTGGCTACCCAATAATTTAGTTTACCAGGAGCGTGTGGCAAAGAAATAAAAATAATTAGGCTAGGTTGGGTATACAATAATAAAGAGGTCAGGTAGAACAGACTCACTAACAATTATTCTCCTTAAAATAGTTCGTAGTTGGCTCAGGTTAGCGAATAAACAATTATCCAATCAGGGTTTTCCAAAGCTTTCTTCTAAACAGTTTCCAAATATATTAGATTTCGAAGATAATCTGAAATCTTTTGATACCAGATACCTGCGACCACTGTAAGCGCAAGCGATATCAGAAGAGAGTTGAAGCACGTGACCACGTTTGTATTGTACAACTTGTACAAGTGCATGCTTTGTAGCCTTTCGTATTCAAACAAAACACGATTGTGCAATTGACAAAATAGGCCATGTTATAATGGAAGCAAGCTAAAGGTACAAAACATCACAAACTCAACCTGGACGTAGGCGTCGGGCATGCAAACATTTCCGAAGCATTTACCTTCATTCAGTTTCGCGAACAAATCGTCTGGAATAGGCAGAGAGTGCTGATGCGTATCCGGCGCCGCATTGATACCGGTGGAGAAATCTCCACATGCAGCAGATTCAGCTGTCGATCCAACCAAGCCCCAAGAATTCAAGTTTGGGGCGTTAGGTCAAGTAGTATGTGGCTCTTGCGGTCGAGTTATTGAAGTCAATGGAGCATTCACCTTCGGCTTACCACCAGAAGCATTAGGAACCTAACGTTCAGTCGGTTTTTTACGCGACTTATCAATTTGCTTGCACGTTCTTTCACAGACAGGCGTCATGTCGGAGCCCGTGTCAAGCTGCAAACCAACTAAGATGTTGTTGCTACGAACCATCACGAACTTATTTCGGCGAGCAAAGCCACCTGCAAATATCCTCGTCATTGAGTTCGACCGCGATTTATTGGAGGCATGATGGTGTGCGGGGGACTACGGCCTCTGAGATCGACCTGAATCTTCTTTGTGACCACGACGACCGCACCTGGATCATTGATGACGCATGAACCGGCAGATTATCAGCGAAATCCCGCTCATCGCAATGCCAGCAGCTTGTGGGTTGCTTGCTCTGTCTTTGATCGTGCTTATTGTAAGACTTCTCATGCGCTCTAAAGTTGATTGCACTTAAATTGATTCTTCGTTATTGAGCTGAGCTTGAAGAGCCCGCATTCCCGATTGCCAACACCAGCGAACCTGACGAAATCATCATCATAATATTTCTTGGCAAACTTTAGGCATTGGTAACGGACGGTGAACAGTGATGTTTGATCACCGAGTATCTAAGACAGTGTTATGACCGTTTCATCAAGGCTGAGGTTGCGGGGCAGCTTGATGAGAATAAATCTTGTGAACCGTTCAGGCTCCGGTGTGTCGAGTTGTCGCAGCAATAATCCGACTTTCCATCCATCACCAAACTTGAAAAAATTCTCAACATGTCTTCGTACAGTTGAGAGTCTGAGTTTGACCAGAAAGAGGGTCAAATGTGAGCTCCATGACTGAGGCCGCGGCTCCAACCGTTGCAAAACCAGAAGACTCACCAACACTGACTGATGACGTTCGGTGTGGTGGTTTGACTACCCAATAAGTAAGTTTACCAGGAGTGTGTGGCAAAGAAATAAAAATAATAACGCTAGGTTTGGTATACAAAAATGAAGAGGTCAAATGGAACAGACTCACTAACAATTGTTCTCATTACAATAGTCCATCGTTGGCTCAGGTTAGCGAATAAACAATGATCCAATTATGTTGCAAGCGCGAGCGAAATCAGAAGAGAGAGAGTCGAAGCACGTGACCACGCTTGTGTTCCGTGAAACTGTACAAATGCGCGTTTTTGTAGTTGTTCGTATTCAAAGAAGAAACGAATATGCAATTGATTAAATACGTGGTGTTATAATGGGAGTAAAATAAAGGTACAAAGGGCCACACTACTCCTCCAATAAAGCGTTGCCCGTGAGAGGGGAAAAACGCTCGAATAACCAAAGTAACGATTCAAAAGGTTGCTCACTTCAAGTTCCGTATTCAGCTAAGTGCTGAGGAAAACGGACGTGTACCGTAGACTAGTTCGGCTGGTAAACAGTGAAGATCCTCCGTAATGTTGGAGCGAATATCAAGCAAAATGAGGGGTAAGGAAGAGGAACAAGAAAATGGGTTCATTTGGGCAGTCAATGCAGCTTTGAGGTATCGGTGGAAACGCTCAATCAGACCGTTGGAACAGGGATGATACGCGGTAGTCGACATGTGATGGAAACCGAATAGTGTAGAAAAC
>NW_008751706.1:1968535-1972847 GCF_000715545.1 Opisthorchis viverrini
CAGAGCGTAGGTAAGAATTAGGTCCCCTCGGTGGCGACCGTTCTCCAGGGGAAAGGGATCAAGCATCGCGAGACGCGTTTCGTAGTCCACGGATTTGAGGCCGGCAATTATTCTCGTAGCGGCCCGCTGGAGTCGCTCGATGAGGGTGAAGTCTTGCGTGCGTCCTGAGTGGACAACTTGGTTGGCGTACTCCAGGAGCGGTCTGACGTATGCCCCATAGTGTATTTGGAAGCCCATGATAGTAATACGGGAGAAGGTGCGTCGGATCATCCATAGAATGACGAATGCCTTTTGGGCGATTTCTCATGGTGCACTGAGAAGAACAAGTGTGAGGAGACCCGGATGCCCAAATCCCTTTTTGCGTCTATCATCATGATGCATTCTGGTCCTTTCTCACCATCCATAACAAAATCCATAGAATAATGCCTTTTGGGCGATTTCTCATGGTGCACTGAGAAGAACAAGTGTGAGGAGACCCGGATGCCCAAATCCCTTTTTGCGTGCGTCATCATGATGCATCAGATTGCGGAAGTAAGGTGATCTAGGGTAGGTCGCCTCAGAATGCGTTCCATCACCTTGCACGACACGCTAGTGAGGCTTATATGCTTAAGTGGACTCGCAAGAACGTCTGGGAGGTCGTTGACGTAGGTCAGAAACAGGAGTGGTCCCAAGACGGAGCCTTGAGGAACTCCAATGGAGACCGGCGCTGGAGAGGAATAGGTTGAGCCTATTCTCACTCGGAATGACCTGTCTGATAGGAACGCCTTGATCCAGCGGAGGATTTTCCCTTGAATTCCGTAAGACTCGAGTTTGTGGAGCAGCGGGACGTGTGGGTCCCTATCAAATGCTTTTGAGAAGTCGAAAAATATGGCATCAGATATGAGTCCTTCGTCCTTGGCCTGGCTTAGGCTGTCCATAAACACGAGCATGTTTGTTACGCCATAACGGTTTGGGAGAAATCCGTGTTGGGCTGGAGATATCAGATTGCTGGAAGTAAGGTGATCTGGGATGGCTCGCTTCAGAATGCGTTCCATCACCTTGCACGGCACGCTAGTGAGGCTTATAGGCTTATAGCTGCTAGGCGATAGTCGGTCACCAGTTTTGTATATTGGCGTGACAATCGTTTCCTTCCAAGCAGGGGGAAGGCGGCCTTCGTCAAGCGACTGACGAAACACCAAGTGTAAATGGTTTGCCAGTGTGGAGGACGTTTCTTTCAGGATCCTCGGATGGACCTCGTCGGGTCCCAATGCGCAGAATGGGTTGATCTTGTCCAAGAGTTGACGAATGTCCTCCACCGTGAAGACCAAGTCGGTTAGAGGCTGTTCGTAGTTTCGCCTTGACAAGAGTGAATGTGACGAGGACGCTGGGGCTGAGTACAGACACGCATTTGTCCTCTGTAAACCTCAGATACCACTGTTGGGTCATTTGTCGGTTCTCCGTTTCTGCCCCTCAAGGAGAACACGGATGGCTTGTTTCTGCGGCGATGTCTCATGTACTGGAACAGTGAGTTTTTCTTTTGTCGAGCGAGGTCCAGAATGGTGGCTTGTTTTCGTATGTTCTATTTGTGGATTTCCGATTTACAGCGGTTCCGCATTTTACGAAATGCCAGCTCATCTTCTGTATCCCCTGTAGTCAACTCGTTGAAAAGGAGTTCGGATCTTTTTTCCAGAAGTCGCCGAATCCTTTTTTGCATCCTGCGGTTCATCCGAGTGCGTGCCGGTTTTTTGCGACGAACGTCGCGTCAGCCTCGTGAACCTTCTGGACAATGGTCCTATATGGTTCTCCCACCGGAGCTGGTCCCAGTGTGACTTGTTCAAGGAAGATGCGCGTTCCTGAGAAGTCTGCACGTGAGAAGTCTCGAAACCACGTTTGCGGTTTGGGATTTCTGGCCCAATAGCAGATGAAATTGAACGTCAGCACAAAGTGGTCTCTATGTCCCAGTGGAGCGTTAATTGTTACCTGATCAACGAAGTGTCTTTCGTTGGTGATGATCAAATCCAAGAGGGATGGTAGTTGGCCTGCGCGGTATCTGGTGGGTGCAACGACATGTTGGGTCCAAGCGCCCTGTTGAACGACTTCAGACAGCGCCGCTGCAAAAAGTCCACCTGATTCGACGCGCTGGAGCCCAATCCAGGAGGGCTTTGGGTCGCTGAAGTCGCCTACCAGCAGGAGATGAGTGACGTGTTAGTTGGAGGAGAGTTGCTTAAGTGTTTGTATGAGGAATTGGTCACCTCCAGGGGGACTCGAGGGCCACGGTAAACCACGTCGAGAAGGAGAGAATCGGACCCGCGCAGCGGGATTTGGACCCACAGTGCATCACAAAAGGGTGCAGGGGTGGTGTCGGAGAGGACAATCGGGATTGGTAGGGACGCATGTAAGTACAGAGCAACCTCACCAGCCCTCCCTCGTTTTGAGTCAGCTCGAAATATAGAGTAACCATCTATCTAGATCTCCGCGTCAGAGACGTCTGGCGTGAGCCAAGTCTCTGTGAGTGCGTTTATGGACGGTTGTTCAAGGCAAGCTGACTGTTTAACATCGCCGAGTTCGTTGAAAAGGCTGAGGCAGTTTGTGGACAAGCATTTCAACACTGTCTCTTCTGCCTCCGAGGGTGAGGAGCCGAAAGCAGAGTAACCAGAATGGTTAGCAGACCTAACGGTTGAGTCTGAGTACAAGGTTCCAAGGGGGCTTCTGGGGCGACGGTGACTGCTTCCTGTCTTTGTGGTTCCTGGGGGTGCTTTTCGCCTGCGAGTTTTTTTCGTTCCGTGGGGGCTCGGTTTGCTCGGGCCTTTTGACTTCAGGGAACGGAGCTTTTTCCCCATGGGCAAAAATTCCGAACGATGCTGTTTGTGGCTCTTTCAGTAGCCCCTTTTCGGCGACCAGGTTTGTTGTTGCTCAAAGGTTTGGTGCAAGCTTTCGCATTCCTGGATCCTTAGGTGTTTTGCCGCGGTTTGACCGGAAAAGTGTCTCTGTGAGGCCCTGAGCGCTGGGTGGTGGCACCAAGAAGTAATGATTTTAGTGGCGCTCCCAATAGGCACTAATCAACTTCCTGGTTGCTCTTATTCCTGGATGAGAAAATCCATGGAAGTGGTAAAAAACAACTCGTCGGAAGGCTTCGGGCACGACTGGGCAAGCTGAGTAGACATATCACAGAAAATGGTTATGGATTGGAGAGGTAAGGGAATTGAAGAGACTTGAAATGAAGGGAAGGATAGAATGGGCAAAAATTAGGATCACTATTTCGAAGGTTCTCCAGCTTGGCTAGGTCGAACTGGGTGAGGGGGTGAAGAGCGTTGATGTCAGGACGGGATAGGGCATCTGCGACGACATTGTCCGAATCGAGAGCGTACCGAATGTCGGTAGTGAACTGCGAAGTGTAGTCGAGATGGCGTATCTCGCGTGGCGAATATCGATCAGGATTGGCGTAAAGGCATAGGTGAGTGGCTTATGGACGGTTTGAATGGTAAACGGTCTACCTTCTAACAAGCGCTGGAAATGGCGAATAGCAAGGTAAATTGCGAGTACTTCACGACCAAAAGTACTGTAACGCGTTTGGGCAGCCTGCATCTTCTGCGAGATAAACGCTAGTGGTTGAGGTGCGCCGTTAACAACTTGATGAAGTACGGCACCGACGGCAGCGTTTGAAGCATCAGTTGTCAAGATCAGCCTCGTGCTTTCGTGAGTATCGAGGAACAGTTGTCAAAGCCTCGTGCTTTCGTGAGTATCGAGGAATGATAACTTTGTGGCCTGAGCAATGGAGTGCCTGGCTCTTTCGAAAGCGGCCGGCAAGATGGGGGGCAAAGTAACAGATTTTTCTTTGGAGCCGGTAGTTGATGTATGAAACGACGAAGTTGGGTGAGAGTGGTGGGTATGGGAAAAGACTCTCGGGGCAAAATGCGATTGGGTAATGGTGAAATGAAATTGGCGTCAGTGTAACGACCAAGAAAATCCAGGCTAGTAACACCGAATAAGCATTTGTCAATGTTCAAATGTATGTTGTAAATGGAAGAACGTCCGAACCCTGCTCTGAGATGAGCTGCATGTTCAGCTGGGGAGGTGCTAGCGACTAAAACATCGTCAAGGCAGGCATACACAAACGGTAAGCCACGTAAAACCTCGTCCATGAAACGTTGAAACGCTCGGGGCTGCATTTGAAGACCCAAGGTCATACGCGTGAATTCAAAAAGGCCAAACGGTGTTGTGATGGCTGTTTTGGGAATGTCATCCGGGGCTTAGGGTATGTGGTAGTATGCTCTTACGAGATCGAGTTTGGAGATGTTTGTATGGCATAGGGTACTTGCGAAATCGTGGATAT
>NW_008751706.1:1973783-1986590 GCF_000715545.1 Opisthorchis viverrini
ACGAAGTGGTTGACACTTGCGTGCTTTTGGGTCATAAGATTGGTGATACCAGCGCCAAGAGGGACGGGCCCGAGACAACGATCTGGATCGTGAATGTGGTCGATGCCTGTTGATCTTTAACCGTTGTAGGCGATCGGTCAAAGCATCACACTTGGCTTGTAGGTGCGATATAGGAGCAAGTATCGGGTCGAAAGCTGTGGGCGGGAGACGGAGTTTACGGGGTTACTGGGGTAAGTTTCGTGGATCTTATCCGCCATTTAGGCTAACTGCTCCAAGCTGTGGTCATCAACGAAAGCGCTGATGACTCGGGACATGGAGGGTGGAAGTTTGTCGAGCCATAGTTGGGCCATGATTTCCACCGCTAGCTTACGGCCACAGGGGAGACTGCGCGTGTGGCGAAGAAGTTTTGATAGCGATCTGTCACCAAGTTCGACGGTGGTGAATAAATACCGTAAAATTTTGTTTTCTGACTTCCCTGTCCTGCAGATGACGGCCACTCGAAATGCGTCATGGGGATTTTCCTTGGGGATATCTTCCAATAGATCTTCTACTTCTGTTGCTACATCACAAGGAAGATGCTGGACAACATAGGAAAATCGCGTGGCTTGGGAAGGGGTGCGTCGGGTAGCAAAAACGGCCTCCACCTGGTGAAACCATACTCTGAGGTTGTGTGGATTGTGGTCTGGTAAACGTATGCCAATTGCATTCTCGACTAAACCCGCTGGATCGAAGTGCGCCGCCACAATTACCGGGCAAAAGAGTCAAAATTACGACAATTGAAAGAAAAAACTTTCAAAAAATATTCAGAAATACTCGGAATCACCAAATTTTTAGTGATCTGGCTACCCAATAATTTAGTTTACCAGGAGCGTGTGGCAAAGAAATAAAAATACTTACGCTAGGTTGGGCATACAATAATAAAGAGGTCAGATGGAACAGACTCACTAGCAATTATTGTCTTTAAAATAGTTCGTCGTTGGCTCAGGTCAGCGAATAAACAATAATCCAATTATGTTGGTCCAGAGGTCTTCTTCTGAACAGTTTCCACATAATAGATTCCGAAGATGGTCTGAAATGCTTTGTTACCAGAGTTAGTACATGAGACTCGCGAATGGCCGCTGCAATCGCGAGCGAAATCAGAAGAGTGAGTCGAAGCACGTGACCACGCTTGTATTCTGTGAAACTGTACAAGTGCGGGTTTTTGTAGTTTTTCGTATTGAAACAAAAAACGATTATGCAACTGATGAAATACGTGGTGTTTTAATGGTGGTAAAATAAACGTACAAAACTCCACACTGGATATGAAGATTTTCATTCAGTGATTCAATGAGCTTCAGTTGGGCTTCTTCAATATGCTTTTGTTGCCACTGAAATAGTTCTTAGAACTGTTCAAATTCGATTGACATCGTGGTTTCCTGTTAGCCAATTGTAGTGACGATATTTTTCTCAGCTCAGTTCTAGGTCAGAGCCTCCCAAGCTAACGTTCACGTTGAAACAACCAACAAAGGTGGACAAGTTATATCAACGCCCAAAACGAAGTCAGGAGCACTTGTCAAGCGCTTCATATATATAGCGTAAGCGGCAACATCTTTCTGGAAATTCCGACGCGTTCTGGATGAGCCATTGGCACCCGGCACTCGGCCTAAACTGGGTCATGATTGGCTGTTGAGTCCGGACTTTCGACCAATCAGATCTCGGCGCGATGGTGGACCGGTAAGCATCCCGATTTTTGACCGAGTTGGCCGTAGCGGCAGCTGCCTGTAAGCCGGAAAGGGGGATCCGTGTGTAATTGCGCCTCACAGGCACTCCCACATTGTAGATGCCACAAGCCATTGGTTTAGACTCACTAGTCACCCAAAGTGGAATGTGAAGCATTTGCGCTCGTCTTAAGCGGTTTGAGGTGCAAGTCCGAGGTGGGGTCTTGTATGCCTGTTTCGGAGACAACATACATTGAGAAATAGGGAGAGCACAGTTTCAACAAGGGATGTCCGCTGCCTATTACGAATTAGAATGCGAACACTAAAGAATGCAACGTGGATCAGATCTTTTGAGGTTAATAAGTGATTATTTCTGTTTATTTTTCGAGTGATGAAACGTTGGATAGCTGACCGCCAAAAAGAGACTGGACCTTACCGTGGTGTGATGGTTTGCGCACCTAATCGACCCATTGAGCAAAACGGGGGTGTCCCCGCGACACTCACAGAGTCCCTCATACCAGGTTGGTCAATGGCTAGAGGTCTGACGAACACAGTCTCCTGGTCCTCCAGGTTGGGGGTTGGAACATGTAGTGACTTGTTCCGTAGAAATGGTAATGCATCCGCATTTTCCGCCAAACACCGCTGCCTTGCGGTTAGACTTTTGAGCCAAAACCTTTCATTGAGGACCCTAATCGTCCTGTCTAGGTGTGGGCGCCCTGATGGCATCCCAGCCCACGTACAACCATGAACTACACATACAAATAAACTCATCCCACATCGGCCGTCGCGTGGTGCCATCAGCCGAGTCGTCTTAAGTGCTGCATACAGCAGGGTGGGTAAGCAAAAACAGGCTATTGTTAACGCCTCCCTTCTCTCCCGCACATTTTTTCTTCCCCCTCTCCCCACTCCATCAATAACTCTCCTCTTGTAGGCCCAGCACTTAGGACTGATGACTCCGTTTGTCTTTCATTGGTTTCGCGCGTAGCATCTGCTTGTCACATGGCGCCGACATTCTCAGGCACCTTCAAATCAATCTTCAGGCCTCGACGCAGCCTATTTGGCCGCCTTCAATGGCCGCACGCTGAAGCAAGCATGGCAACAAGCTGCTCTTGCTCTCACACTGGACTCGCTTGGGATTGATTTGTGCTGTGTTTCAGAAACAATATTTCAAGATGCAAGCACAGTGATTGATCTAACCACTCCATCAGTTTCCACTCGATTCCGGCTACCCACCTCTGTTGATCCAGAGACTGCTGCGGCGGGATGTACAGGGGTTGTTATCGTGCTTAGTCACCAGGCGGAACTATCGTTGCTTAACTGGATACCTACTGATAGCCGCCTCTGCGCGGTTCGTCTGGCAACGTCTGTGAAGTAGTCTCACAAGCGGCAAGGTGACAGATGTCTGTTTATCGTGTCGGGGCGAGATGGCCCAAGCGGTTAGAGCGCGAATTTATTGGCCGGGAGGTCCGTGGTTCGAATCCGACCTCCGCCTCTCGACTTCCCCTGTCTAGGCTTGGGCAACCTGGCAGTATCGCAGCCCTCGTGCAACCTTCGGGAGGCATGGCAGCTAGGCACCGAAAGGGTGCTACAGCTGAACGATTTAGCGTATCCGAGACTCAATTAGGAGGTCGACATGGATTGGACTCCGTACGTACAGACAATGGTGAACGATTGCTTCGGCTGTGTGCTGATCGCAAGTTGTTTTTATGCGTTACGAACTTTCGAAATAGCCGAGGTCGTCTGGCCACATGGTGTTCTCCAACAGCAGGCCGGTCGCAAACTCAAATAGATCATATTGCCGTCACTTTCCGATGGCGTGGATCAATAACTGACTCAGTCGTTTTGGAACACATTTGTGGATTCTGACCACGCATTCGTCCGGAGTCTCTTCTCCCTACGTTTTTCAGGACCGCGTAATGTGCCGAAAAACGGCTTGGAAACTGAAAGACTGGCAGGTGAGGATGTCAGACAAACTTACCAGAATAGTCTTCTAGAGTCGATCTGGAACATACAGACGTCATCGTCCTCATATTCGAAAAGGATGAGAAGTCCCAAGCGTTTTTTGGGCGAACTGACAAGTCATCCCGTCCTTTGCACCCACAAAGTGCAAGGTCATGCTCCTGAACATGCAGTCACTGAACATGCCACTTACGATCCAGGAAGAGGCACTGGAAGTTGTGGAGCGTTTTACGTATCTTAGAAGTTGTATTATTTCTGATTTCTTGTAACAGATAAGGTCACTGCACGTATCTGCAAGGTCGCGTTTGATAATCTGAGACACCTATGGCGTGGAGTGCGGGCTGTTTTGTATTGCTGTGAGACTTGTCTTTTCGAGCAGCGGAACTAAGACGGCAATCATTATCTCAGAACCATAGCTCCTGTGGGTTGGTGTCGACTAATCCGTAATGAGGCAGTTAGAAAGCGCGTTTTCGGTTGTGCAACGGGTATGTCCATTGAGGAATATGTTCAGCACCAAAAGCTGCGTTAGTTGGAACATGTGTAGCGCATACCTAAGCATCGTTTGCCGAAGAGAGTGCTGTTTTCTGTGCCCAATTCAGAGGGAGAGGTTGCTAATCCCGGACTTCGTAGAAGGATATAAAAGGAATCACGAAACGTTTGGGTACTTCGGTGCTACTCGCTTTCCAGGATAGAGACCGCGTAATCCTCACTGCGTCTGGTTGGAGACGCTGCAAGATATGGCTGCCAACTGATGTCAGTGGCGGTCTTGTTATCAGTTTCTATCTAGATTGCCCGAATGAATGTTCGGAGGAGTAGGCACCTCGGAATGATTGTAGTATGCTAGCATTAAGTAGCTTCCCCATCCACCTTTATTCTTTCATCAACAATAAGGCTTTCAATTAAATGAAGGTTGTACGGCAGCGAAGTATCGGTTTTGAACACCGATTTCATGCTGTTGATGACGATGATGGAGAGCAGACCGGCAGACCAGTTGATCGCACCGCAGCAGTCGATGGTTCGGGAGGTGTGGGAAAAGGTCGGTGAGCGCAAGGCTGCAAGACCGAATCATACTTCCGGGTTGCCTAAGTTTAAGTAACACATCTTGAGCCTTTAACCTAAAAGTCCAATTCACAAGGCAGTGGGAGAATGTAGGGTCTTGTTCGGTGGGCCTACCCCAAGCCTCTGACTCAAAAGTGAGCAGTAAGACAGCGGTTTTCTTGAGTGACCCTTCCCAGAAACAGTGACTCAATAGTCTGACCCAGTCGGCTGAAGTGGACCGGCCTGGCCCGAGGACGCAGGCAACAAGGCACTACTGTCTCACTCCTAATGCGATTGCGCACGCTATGTGCTTTCTGAGCAGCGCCGGACCCTTTGATTTTAAAAGTGTTTCGGCCGTATTGAATACTGCGCTGGGGGTCGAGGTCAACCGTTCGCCAGTCGAAGCATGCGGTTTTCAGGACCGATCTTTTCTAATTCTTGCTTCCTTGTAAGAAGCAGCATCGCCATTTCCACGAAAACGTCTATGCTCGTCGCTTGGAGAAAACGTTGTACTGCCTCTACGCTCTCATCACAGAAGACAGTGCAACTCTAACCCCAATCTGCCTCACCGTACGATTATTCGCAGTGGGTGGACCCGCTCATCTTCGTCTGGCTGCTCTACGTTGACTTTCCTAGTATGGTTGCACCTTCATGTACTGGGTTCCAGCTAGTGTAGCCCACAAGATCATAGCAGCACGGAATCCCGACCACAAGGACGATGTGACGGATTTAGGCCGGTGCATATCCCACTGGTATTCTGTTTTTGTTCCAAGACTGTCAGACTGTTCACCAGAGCCTTACCACCTTTGAAAAGTGCGTTGTGCGGGATATCCGGGTTTGGTGCCTTGTCGCGTTGGAGGAATGGTATTTTACGGTGGGGTTGTGTTGTTGATGGTGTTTCATTCACTTTCTTTCGGTTAATCCAGAAGTTGTGGTGAAGGTGGCCTGTCTAACCGCCCTGTAAAGTGTCCAGCCCATCGCTCAAGACGACAATTTTGCGAATGAATTGCCGTTCTCAAGTTCTTTTGTGGTCAGTTGATCGGGTCAGCTAAAACAGGGTGAGGCCACCAGCACTCTTCGTCACTCTTTACACTGCTGGTCACTCGGCGATTGTGCTCCGTTGTAATCGCTAGTCGCCAGTATGTGCTTTCTGGTTGTACTAAAATCCACCAGTCTCGACGATATCCAGTGTTCATTTCATCCTTTCGAATGGTTTGGATAGACAGTTTTAAGGCCTGAGAACACAGCTCCCGTCATTCGCTCCCAATGAACCTCCAGTCAACCTTCGTCACCCGCGTGACTGTGTGCTTCCAGTCAACTAACTCGGGATATTTGTTATGGTACCCCCGTCTACGTATGTCACATCGAAAAATGATTCGAACAATGATTCGGCGACCAGGGAAAAATAAGCAGATTCAGCTGCACCGTCGACTACCGAACTCCGTATCGGTGAGAGTTTCTAGCCATGAGTTGTTAGTTTCTTGAGCGTCGGGAATGACGGGGGAAGCCGGTTACTGGGACCAGTGGCCTGATGAGCCTGTTGACGTTGAGTAGCATCAATTTCCTCTTTTCGGAGAAACGCCATGAAGAGCTTGAGTGAGACCACTGATCAGAATCAAATTGGGCAAAATTTGGCTGGGGAATATGCACTTTAAATCACCATATTGGACACCTATGATGTAAAATTGCGCGATATTTTCAGCGAATTTGAGGAGAGCCCTGATAAGAACCCTGAAGGAAAGTTCTAAGATTTTGGTTTTGTTTGTTTCCGCGACCCAGATCGCGCTGAAAAGATAGCCAGGGTTATCCGTGGCAAAGAAATAAGTGCCCGAGCTTTGTATGCCAACGGCTCCAAAAGCAAAGGTGTGCGCCACAAGGAACTTCAACAACGCCTCATGGATGGGTTGATCAAGAGTTTCCATCGGTGGTCGTGCTGTTGAAAATCATGGTAGAATGCGTTGAATGCCTTTTAGGTGAGTTAGGAAGAGTCGTCGAGTGTGAATTTGACAACTACGTAGTCAGTCACAAGTAGGACGGAATATGTTCATACAGGCAAAAGGTTACAGTGGGTGGGGGCTGATTTTACGTTCTTACATTGGACTTTCTCATTTATTTCTCACTATGCTTTAGCTGATGAAGCCAGCAAAGACTGCATCGCCTTCTTGGAAGAGTGAATGCATGTCATTCCAGATAAGGATTTGGCGTGAGGCGGATCCATATATATTTTTGCGACAGAAGATTTGCATGGTTTGGCGAGTTGGCAGAATGGCTGTCTGATAGCTGATTTGATCATTCTCCTGTCACTGACTGTACTTTTGGGTTGTCGGGGGAGGTGATTTCAAGTAGAAAAAGTGGCAGTATGACGCAGGTCCGTATTAGTTCATGTTACATCCGTTACACCTGAGGTGACTTTTCGCGTATCCCCAAGGGGGATGAAAAGCAATCAAATAATAATAGTCGTCTCGTTGTAGCACCCCTTCGGTGAATACCTGCCATGCCACCCGAAGGAAGTATGAGGGCTGGGATACTTCCAGGTTGCCCAAGCTTAGGCAGAAGCGGTCGAGATGCTGAGGTTGGATTCGAACCACGGACTTCTTGGTCAGCAACCTCGCGCCCTAACCAGATCAAATATACGAGGAGGAGGACGCGAAGTATGGAAGTGTGATAGCTGACGTTTTCGCAGACGAAAACCACCATATCCAAAGGTATGGCTCAAGTGGTTAGAGCGCGAATTTACTGACCGGAAGGTCCGTGGTTCGAACCCGACTTCCCCCACTCGACTTCCCCTGTCTAGGGTTGGGCAACCTGACAGTATCCCAGCCCTCGTGCTTCCTTCGGGTGGCATGGCAGCTAGGAACCGAAAGGGCGCTACAGCTGAACGATTATTATTATTTTATTATTATATCCAAAGAATTCATGAGGTCCGCAAGGTAACATCAATTATTACACCTCTTGTTCAAGGACCACCAACAAAATCGAACGAAGGTCCTGGCTATCGCTGTGATACGTAAATTCTTAAGATCGAAATTATCGCGCAATTATTTACGGCCCCTCAACAGAGACCAAATTCTACTTTTTTCCCTGGGTCGCCTCATTTTTTTATGGTTGCTGAAATAACGGAACCCACGGAGATTCCAGTTTTCCCTTATTGAAGTCTCCTACTATTTCAGATCCCTTCGATTGTTTGTCTGTGATAACCACTGGGTCGGAATTTTCACTGCTTGTGTGTAAGTCCACACCGCCGTTATTGGACTATGCATTTCCGGCCGTGGCGCACGCTGAAATTCTGTCTTGTCGTCTGTACAGTGTGGATTTTTATTCAGTTTGCTGTGTATCGGCTATCCAATGAACGAGGTAACTAGACTTTTTTAGATCAATCCAATGGTGTGATTTTCCACTCTCGTATTGCACGTTTTCTGCTCACGACACTTACAGCAAACGACCATGCAACCGACCTTATTAGGTACTGCATTGTTCTTGCATTTTTCTAAATGGAAACTATTCAGTTATTCCTAGTTGCTAATATTGGACATGGGCATTCGTCTGCTCCTCTACAACAGCACATTTCCCTCTTCTACCGATAAGGGGGCCTAGTTGCACCAAAGTGAGACTTTTTTCGCTTAAACCCCGGGTCTCTGAGTTTTATTTCAGCTAAGCGATTTAATATGAAATAAATGATCCATCTCGGACGAGGTCTTATGTTTTTTCGTAATATCACATCTGTCTTATCGCTGAGTGAAGCTGCACGTAGCGGTTAGGGTCCAAGATGGGATCTCACTGGACTCCACGTCATTCATTGTCACTTACCTTGCCTTTGTCTCTAACTTCGTCAGTAATGTGGTGACAGTACATGCTCTTGTTTGTGATTTCGCTCAAATCACGCTGTCGTTATATTCGGTACAATCCATGAGGCTGTTTTTTGAGATTGTTGTAAGGAGGCCACAAATTTTAGCAAATTTTTTAGCAAAGTTTCTCGTCATCAATACACTTCCTATTGACCTGAGGGCTGGCGTGAACCAAAATATTTTGAGTGGCGCCGCTACTGCCCACCGATATTGAGGTGGCTGAAGCCATCTGCTGCATGACATGGTTCGTTGTTTTCTCTATCTCCTATTGGGGCGAGATGATCCAAGTGGTTAGAGCGCGAATTTACTTACCGGAAGGTCCGCGGCTCAAACTCGACCTCTGCCTCTCGACTTCCCGTGTCTAGGCTTGGACAATCTGGCAGTATCCCGGCCCTCGTGCTTCTTTCAGGTGGCATGGCAGCTAGGTACCGGAAGGGTGCTATAGCTTAACGCTGGTCAGTAAATTCGCTCTCTAACCATTTGGTCCATCTCGCCCCAGGAGGCTGTTAAGTTGACTTTTGTATCACTCGGATGATCTACCATCGCTCTTTCGCAGTGCGCATTTAAATAAATTTCAAACAGAAAAAATCGAATGAACTGACGTGCTTTCATGGCAATGAAGCTCCTGTGTTCTCGGTTGGTACTGCTGTCAGTGATGATGATGATGACAACCACATGGTAGCACCTAGTGCTCTCTCGAATAACAAGGCAAAATTTTTAATTCTCGTCGAATCCTTCAACTCTTAAAAACGGCATTTATTGTTACAGAACTTATCTCGGTTCATTCGACGGATTCCACACGTAAGTTATATCCAAAGAATTCATGAGGTCCGCAAGGTAACATCAATTATTACACCTCTTGTTCAAGGACCACCAACAAAATCGAACGAAGGTCCTGGCTATCGCTGTGATACGTAAATTCTTAAGATCGAGATTATCGCGCAATTATTTACGGCCCCTCAACAGAGACCAAATTCTACTTTTTTCCCTGGGTCGCCTCATTTTTTTATGGTTGCTGAAATAACGGAACCCACGGAGATTCCAGTTTTCCCTTATTGAAGTCTCCTACTATTTCAGATCCCTTCGATTGTTTGTCTGTGATAACCACTGGGTCGGAATTTTCACTGCTTGTGTGTAAGTCCACACCGCCGTTATTGGACTATGCATTTCCGGCCGTGGCGCACGCTGAAATTCTGTCTTGTCGTCTGTACAGTGTGGATTTTTATTCAGTTTGCTGTGTATCGGCTATCCAATGAACGAGGTAACTAGACCTTTTTAGATCAATCCAATGGTGTGATTTTCCACTCTCGTATTGCACGTTTTCTGCTCACGACACTTACAGCAAACGACCATGCAACCGACCTTATTAGGTACTGCATTGTTCTTGCATTTTTCTAAATGGAAACTATTCAGTTATTCCTAGTTGCTAATATTGGACATGGGCATTCGTCTGCTCCTCTACAACAGCACATTTCCCTCTTCTACCGATAAGGGGGCCTAGTTGCACCAAAGTGAGACTTTTTTCGCTTAAACCCCGGGTCTCTGAGTTTTATTTCAGCTAAGCGATTTAATATGAAATAAATGATCCATCTCGGACGAGGTCTTATGTTTTTTCGTAATATCACATCTGTCTTATCGCTGAGTGAAGCTGCACGTAGCGGTTAGGGTCCAAGATGGGATCTCACTGGACTCCACGTCATTCATTGTCACTTACCTTGCCTTTGTCTCTAACTTCGTCAGTAATGTGGTGACAGTACATGCTCTTGTTTGTGATTTCGCTCAAATCACGCTGTCGTTATATTCGGTACAATCCATGAGGCTGTTTTTTGAGATTGTTGTAAGGAGGCCACAAATTTTAGCAAATTTTTTAGCAAAGTTTCTCGTCATCAATACACTTCCTATTGACCTGAGGGCTGGCGTGAACCAAAATATTTTGAGTGGCGCCGCTACTGCCCACCGATATTGAGGTGGCTGAAGCCATCTGCTGCATGACATGGTTCGTTGTTTTCTCTATCTCCTATTGGGGCGAGATGATCCAAGTGGTTAGAGCGCGAATTTACTTACCGGAAGGTCCGCGGCTCAAACTCGACGACTTCTGCCCTCGACTTCCCCGGGCCAAGCTTGGACAATCTGGCAGTATCCCGGCCCTCGTGCTTCTTTCAGGTGGCATGGCAGCTAGGTACCGGAAGGGTGCTATAGCTTAACGCTGGTCAGTAAATTCGCTCTCTAACCATTTGGTCCATCTCGCCCCAGGAGGCTGTTAAGTTGACTTTTGTATCACTCGGATGATCTACCATCGCTCTTTCGCAGTGCGCATTTAAATAAATTTCAAACAGAAAAAATCGAATGAACTGACGTGCTTTCATGGCAATGAAGCTCCTGTGTTCTCGGTTGGTACTGCTGTCAGTGATGATGATGATGACAACCACATGGTAGCACCTAGTGCTCTCTCGAATAACAAGGCAAAATTTTTAATTCTCGTCGAATCCTTCAACTCTTAAAAACGGCATTTATTGTTACAGAACTTATCTCGGTTCATTCGACGGATTCCACACGTAAGTTATACTACTCACTCTGTCTTGACAGATACGATAACTGACTGAATAAGGCCTCCTGGTTATGACTTGATAGTATGCCTAGGCTTCGTGGTCGCCCTAGATCATGAATGTACCTTCGTGCAATGTGGCAAGCTCCCATACTGTTTGTCTCTTCGTTGTCCCAGGCATATCTGCCACCAACCTTTTCAACTTGCTCAGGTATACCCTCTCCGTACGACGCGTTTGGGGGAGTTCCCACTGTGTCAAACACTACGTCACTGGTGAAGATCACTCATCTTTATGCATGTTGGAGTATTGAGATTGCACACTAACACGAAGATTGCACACTAGCACGAAGAGACTTGCGAGGAGACATGGTGCACCGGTTTTGCACCCCAGTAGCCCGTTGAGCTGTACCGAAGGATGCGCGTGCAGTATCCATAAAGTTTATTCCATCAGGATGGTTAATGGGTTTGACAAACGTTCTCCTGGCATTTCAGGTTAAGGGTTAGAACGAGTGTGGCAATTCGCTCCTTAAAATTTGGGCTACTCGAGTAGCCTCAAGCCAACCACGCTGCTTTGCATTCAGGCTTTTCATCCAGGTACTTTTGTTGAAAGCCCCAAAAACGATTAGTGACTTTTCTCTCCCCACTCCATTCAAACAGCTCAAACGTTTCTTAGGGATGACTAACTTCTACCGATGCTTTATTCCTAAAACTTCTTCCTTATTAGCACTGATCACAACTCCTTTATCTGAAAACCCCAGAGCATTTTGATTGACCGATTCAACCATATCTGCCCAAACTTCCCTGGCTGTTGGATATCAACAGCGATAAAGATCCATGGAAACTCTTTGCGAAGGCCAAAATTGAGGTCCAGTGAACGTTGTCCATATGTTTTAATTATTGATCCGTTTGCCGCAGTCAGGGTGAAGCACGCGGTTTTAAGGATGCGACTGAGATGACGCTAAGATCTGCGCCAGTGTCGATGAGGAATGGAAGACCTGAGTTTCTTATCCAACATTCGGAGAAAGTGAGTAATAAGTTTGCGGACTTGGACGATACTCGCCTCCACTGTCTGGCCTGTTCGTTTCCCGTCTGTGAAGTCGATGGATTCACAGTGGATTGAAACGATCAAGGTGCTGCACATTTGCGTGTAAAACGATCAAATTTTTCAAGATATCAGCGATAATTGGACAGACGTTGAGAGTGCGGTGAATGTGAATGTGACCGTTTGCGTGAATGATATCGAAAAAGCTGATGAGGCGCATGACAACTTGACGTGCTAGGTTTCCAATTTGAGAGCGGACAATTTCGAGTGCAGAAGAGTGATTAATTGCGTTTATGCTGGGGAAACTAGGTTGTATCTACAGTATCTTGTTCGCGATGTTCACGAGTTGAGACAATGACATGCTTTCAGTGTTGACCTGTCAGGATCGCCTGAACATGAGCTGGAAGTCGTTTAAGAAAGAGTTGCTCGTCCTCAGTTTCTTTATCACTTAGTACACTATAGAGACGACGTAAGAATTCAGATGTCATACAGCCGTCTAGCCACTAATTAACTGTTCGAGCCTTTTACTTTAGGAAATCGTAGTACGCGCGGTGGTAGTATCACGTTGGCAGCTCAGGTAGGGTAGATGGTCGTTGGCTTGGCCTGCCCAGCTCAGCGAACAAACCAAGGACCATAGTTCCACGTAATTGAGTCATCATCATCACCGATAGCATGACATCA
>NW_008751706.1:1994097-2020104 GCF_000715545.1 Opisthorchis viverrini
CGACTTGTCTGTCTGCTGTCATTTCTGTACTAAGTATAGCCAACGCATGATGATACATTGTTTGGTCTTGTGTGATACTTTTCAGGGCGAGCTATGCCTGGAATTGGTTAGACCAAATCGATCGTCATGATGCCAAAATGCTGGAAGATGCATAGATGCGGCGTTACCAATGAGTGATGAAGAAGCTACTAACTGAGCTTGAGGTGTGTCGGTGATCATGATGACTGACGTCGGGTTCACCAATTGTTAATGTATCGTTTATTTGATTAAGTAATCAGAAGGGAATAGTGAGCACTAACGAAGACGTATGTGAATACAATGAGTGTAGTTAAAAGTGTGGCTTATCGAGTCGCGGGCACCAGTTGATTACTTCGGCTGCTCGTCTAAACGTAGGTGGTTGTGTTTCTTTTCGCTGTTACACGTTTCCTGGTTGTCCGTAGTTTTCATGCCGGAGTTATTGGCCGTTTAGTTCCTATCCTGTGCGCCTGTCTGTGTTGTGTTGGACCGAACTGCATACCTATTTATTGTGTACAATGTCCATTTTTATGTGACAGTTGCGTGAACATGAATACAACTTGACCTGGTGTGCTTGAAGGTCGTAGGCCTGGCGCGGGACGCATATGGTAGCTGCGTAACCAAAAATGGATTGGATGGGAAATTATAGTGTGCATGGTGTCGTTTCACATTACAAGTGGAGCGGGAACTGTTACGTTGTTTGTGACGCATGATCTAGCGGGTGACCGCGACAGCACCGTATTTTTGATTGTCTCCTTCAGGAAGATTGAGCTTCACATCAAATCCTTACCCGTTCCTTTCCACCCTCGCTACCGTGCCACCCAAAGGAAGCACGAGGGCTGGGGTACTGCCAGGTTGCCCAAGTCTAGACAGGGGAAGTTGGAAGCAGAGGTCGGGTTCGAACCACGGACCTCCTGGTCAGTAAATTCGCGCTCCAACCACTTGGTCCAACTCACCCTTTCCATTCTAGTATGACTCAGTTGCTATGCCGCAGTTGCTTGAAACGATGATACTTGGGGTTGGATAGATTCGGATTGAGGTCAGTAGCTAGTCTTTTGGAAAAGTTATTGCAGGTTTTCAACCTCGACATCGTCCTGTAGGTGAAGTTAATGTATACGGAAAAGCCGAGAAAGATTGTACACGTGTTTTATCTTTTTTGAGAATCGTCAGAAGTGCGCATCCCACGGAACCCCAGGGAGTTTCGGCATAGACTGACTTTGCTTGCAGGATAAAGTCGCAGTTGAGATTTCCAAACTTCTCCATGTTATCAGCAAGTCGTTATCTTTTATTGTTTGAGAGAGTCGCGGAGGTTTGTGTTGGAAACGAGAATACTGGTGCTTGACTGGCTCATGTTTGCTAGTGTCGCTAACCGTATGGAGGGGCCCATCCAGAGAAACGGTAGCTACCAGTGTGGCTGGATTCGTTTACTATGGGTTTGGGACTGCGTAGTGATTTCATTATGCGATCTGGCAAGGATTGTTTGTACTCACAAACGTGTCTGTTGCATGGGCGTTACGTTTTCCAAAGCGACGGAGTACCTCAGAATTACTGTTCCGGTATCTTCATCAGCCCTGTTTCCTCATCACCAACGCTTTGAAGACGCGGTTGAGGAGACGCCAATAGTCTTACAGCACCTGGTCGCTGGATGGAGTGTATTGCTGCTCTATAAAGTCAAATCCCGTCACGTCCACTCCACGACTTTTGTATCCATTCTGGCTTTCTTCATCCTGTTATACAACCAGGACTGGTTTAGCTACTCAAAAAGAGGAATTTGTCTGCAAACTCCTCTCAGCCGTGCTGCAACGCGTGATATAATCCCACCCAATCTTTAATTGCACTTTACAGGTGTGGAAAAATATGCTCTATCATTCAACAAAACTTTCTGGGTTACTTAATTTACGTTTTCGAGAATCCAAATCTTTGTCTGCAAACTCCTCTCAGCCGTGCTGCAACGCGTGATATAATCCCACCCAATCTTTAATTGCACTTTACAGGTGTGGAAAAATATGCTCTATCATTCAACAAAACTTTCTGGGTTACTTAATTTACGTTTTCGAGAAATCCAAATCGATGGGGTACAATGTTGTCTGCGTACCGTACTTTCCCTTATTGACTGCTTCGTTGGTAATACTCGCGATCTGTTGATCAAATGAGGTCAACGAGCTGTACAACAGCGTTTTTACTATCTAAGTCTGTTTGCTGTTTGCTGCTACACTACCACCAACTGTGGTTTCTGGAACTAGCTATAAGAATGCCATGTTTTTTGTGTAATTATTGTCATTCATTATCTTTCCCACATCACTTTGTCGTTCGTTCAACATCTGACGAAATGCATCGAAGCGGTCCTCCATCCCTTTTGCGATTCATAAACGTTGCTTGGTTATCACCTGTCATGCATTTGGCGCTTAATTTTGCAGATTTAATTGACAGCCAAAAAAATTGTCAAAAATCACCTTTCGCACAAAATGGTGTGAATGATTAAATTTCTGGGGGAGGGGAAAATTTCAAACGAATTACATGTGTAGGTGGATCACTGTGGATCAGTGTCATCCTTATGTCCTTCTGGCAACCACATAAAAAGTAGACTTGATTGTTTTTTTATGCCAGAGTGCACCACCTTAGGACGCACTTCTGATCGCCCATCATCAGTATAAATGCAGATTCGATTGGGCATGTTTTTAAGCCCAATTATACGGTTTGTTGTGCATGAAGGCCCTAGTGGTCCTGTTTCATATAATATACAAAAGCGCATGCAACAATCAGCCTTTTGTTTTCCACTCCATTGTTTTCTTATCCTGATCAATTTCTTCCGCTTGCCAAGAAGCGAGCGTGCAATGTTTGATCAGTAGTGATTGGTAGTTAACGAAGCTTTGCGTGACATCTGAACCCAGTTTACAATGGATACGGGTGTTGTTGCATGATCATTGTTTCGTAAGCCAACACCCCCACAAATATCCTGTACCTGATGTCTTTTCTCGTGACGACCCGCCAATACGACCGTTATTCATCCCTCCGAACTGCAGTCGATTTCGCTTTCTTGTTGTCCTAAGGGAGTGGAAATACTGTGCTGACTTCGTGATCGTTTCAATCGATCCAGACCAAACGAGTATAAAGGTGCATGCGAAACCTGTTTGTCACAGAGGCGGCTGGCTTCTTGAGCAGCGATCTCTGTAACTAGCCTGGTGAACTTAGCGCCCGCATTACGTTGGCCAATTTGAACCGCTTGTAGCTTGTCTCTGACCACATAAGCTGATGCGATGTGTGGTTGCAAGGCATGGCCTCTTCAGGTTTTGATAACCG
Source organism: Opisthorchis viverrini (assembly GCF_000715545.1). Classification (NCBI taxonomy): domain Eukaryota; kingdom Metazoa; phylum Platyhelminthes; class Trematoda; order Opisthorchiida; family Opisthorchiidae; genus Opisthorchis; species Opisthorchis viverrini. The sequence continues at coordinate 1,997,413 of NW_008751706.1, forward strand.
ACGTGCCTGACGGTATCGATGAATTCGCAACGAAGTAATTTGCAAATCAGTGTTTGGTTGCGCAGCAAGTACTTAATGCGCGGAAAAGCTTAGCACGGTAAACGGCGATTTCTCAGTCGTATGCTATGCGTATCGAATTATTCTCTATCGAGATGACTGTTGTTCTTCATGCCTGCTTCACGATGCTGCAAATTGAGAGCTTCCTTCGGGTGGCATGGCATTTGGGCACCGAAAGGGTGCTACACCTGGACGATTTCTTTTCAATTGGAAGCTAGACAAGGTGACTTGACAGAAGGGTGTGAAAATATGATGTGAAGTTTAGTTACAGTCTGTCAGCCAGGATGGGGTCCTCGTGGCCCTTTCTGTGCTTAGTTGAAGACACTGCTTGAAATGACGGCCAACTGCGGTTAATGTCGTTCGTACTATCACTTCCTTTTCAGATTGTCTAAGTCCTTAGGCGTCTACGGACCTCAGAATGCTTGCAATAGGCTAACATCAGGTCACTTCCTCACTCAGTCTTTTTTGTCTTCTACTTCAAGCCTTTAAATATAATTTTCTCAACCTAGCGATTCCCATGCTGGTGAAAGAGAATCTCCTATTTCGTCTGAGCTTGTCGGGTTGATCAAGTAGCGTTTACTTGTTAGGACGGTCAGGTCCTAACGAACAATTCTATCCTTTGTAATATTTCACTGAGACTTCATTTTCCCTCTCTGTTGTACCCAACTGAGCCTCAGGGCGCTCTCTTCCATTGTTGGTTCATCTGCAATATAGCCAATCTCCAACTGGTGTCTCTTTTGTCTTATTCCTTGAGGTTTTCCCACTCAAGTAACTAGACTATCGGGCGAGATGGCCCAAGTGATTAGAGCGCGAATTTACTGACCGGAAGGACCCGACCTCTGCCTCTCGACTTTCCGTGTCTAGGCTTGGGCAACCTGGCAGTATCCCATCCCTCGTGCAACCTTTGGGTGGCATGGCAGTTAAGCACCGAAAGGTTGCGACAACTGAACGACTAACTAGACTATCGATGTGGCAGAATAAATTACATTAAGCTCCAAAATCACTCAGCTAGCACACACCAACACAACATTACTCATACTCAACAATGTGTAAACTGCATTCATGGAGAGAAATTTGTCAAGTGGTGGCCAACCAATGTCAGCACTTTTATTGTCATGTTCCTTCTCCACCTCTCTCCACCTTTGAGGTCACTCAAAGGGCTGGATGAGATCTACTTCTTCCGAAGAATGAGTTGATCATGCGATCACGGAACCACGGGTGACTAAAACATTCATAAAATGTAGCCGCCTGGGTGACGAGTAGGCAGCTTTCACCAGGTTTTACTGATACTATTGTGGACACCTCAAAGGGGTAACCCTTCTCAGAGGAATCCCCATACTCAGTAGTCGTCAAGTGGGACCCAGTTTGAGTTCGTGGCTGAGTTTCACTTCACGTCTGAACCTGACTTTGCTCGCAACTTTTGGTTCCTTCTACGTCGGCTACGATGCATAACTGAAGCTGGCCTCACTTCCATTAGTCAAAAAGGTACCAATTAGTTCAACTAATAAATATGCTCTTCCCGTACTGAGTATCCCTCGCCAAATTGGTTCCTGAAAACAAATGTGTGATGAGATTTGGCAGAAAATAATAACTTATGATAGCACCTTCTGCTCAAAATGATGTTTGAATTTTCTGAATGCCTTCTATTGACTACGTCTGCTACCTTATGGTTTCACTAAATAACCGTTCATCTGATTTGCCGTTTTACATTTGAACAGAGCATTCAACGCCTTCCACTTGGTTGAAAAAGTCTCGGAATCTTGTTGGAAAGGTCCTGCCCTCAGGTGGGTTGTTATTCCTTTTCCTAACTGCACCTTTTTTTCGAAATCCCAGGCAAAGACGGTGGTTTCGGCCACATGGGACGCCCAGTTCATGTTCCCGCCAGTCTGACGGGTGAATCGAAAGCCAAGTTTGCCCAGCACCAGTTTGACCTTGTTGCCAGTGACCTGATTGGTCCGTACCGTGAACTGCCAAATTATCGGGATTCGAGGTGAGTGAAACATTATCAGACGGTCATCATGGACGAACCGGATAGTTGATCAACCTGTGCATCAATCGCGAAGCTATTCACCGGAATCGCTCACTGTCGATCACGGCCTCATTCCTGCCTCAGTCAGTGTTTTTTTTTATAACGGTACCAGGTAAAGACAACTGTGGCTGAGCACACACCGTGACTACATCTTTGCCGCATAGGAGCGCATTGTGAACGTGCAGACTTTGTTTGTCGGTCGCTTGCGTTTCAGCACTCTACAAAAACATCTTTTATTACTGTCATTAAAAATACTGTAGAACAGCATACTCATACTAGCGAAAGACCTAAATGGACTTCTCGTTTATGGTATTCTCCGACTGAATGTGATGCCTCGTTTCGGCTGGCACCATATCCAAGTTGTCACAGTGTTTTCTGGACAGAACACAAGGTTGCTGAACATTTTCTGATAGCTCACTACCTCTTTTTTGGACTAGTCAGCTATGTGTGGTCCCCGAATTTCCATTACTTGAATATCAAGCTGTAGGTGGTGACGAGGCATACTGATTCACGAATTCCATTGTTGCTAGCTCATTTGAGTAGTTCAACTAAGCCTGTCAATTATGGTATTCTTGAGTTGTATCTTTTGTCAGGGCACCGTACTTCGATCTCTCGTGCCAACATGGTGTGTCACATCGTGTAGCACATTCAGTCGTGGAGTGGCATAAACGAGAAATTCACTGAGTCTCTCGTGTTTCTCGATTTCATTTGCCATTGAATGCGTTTCATCACTTACCATTTGGTGTTTAACTACAAGTTTCGTGAGAATCCGGATAAGACGCTCGCCTGATGAATCTCAATACGGGCGAAGTCGGTAGTTGACGTCAAAGATTTTTCATCAGACATGCTCTGTCAAGAAAGTGTTGACAGAAATACACTCACTCTTTTGCAAATCAATTTGGTTTTCACGAGAGACTCAGATGAATCTGTCGTTTATGATGTGCTGTACATAGGCCGCCTCATGTTTCATTTGGCACGATATTCAAGATATCGCAGTATATTTTCATAAAGGAAACTACTCACAAGGTTGCTGAAGAGTTTTCAGGGGAACTCTTGGACAAGGTCTAGGTATGGTTTCTTTTTCAATATTACTATATTCCTGTCCGGAGCACTAGTGTGTTTTTGTGACAGTAGTCTTGGGTATGCTCATTTATTTGATGAGCCAGATTTCCAAAGTTTACCACAGATATTCTTGCTTGACCAGAGTAATTATATGGTGTGCCGGAACTATACGACTATTTTCGTTCGATACGCACGACAGCCCGTGCGTGTCCACTTTTCATTCAAAATAACGACAGTGCGGGCGATCCTGACAGTCATGTGACTAGCTGGTGCGTCCAAGCAGACTGCTTCTGTAACTGCTCAGTAAGGTAAAGAATTATGTGGAGTTTCCAGACCGGGCGGTCGTAAATCTGCCTCATTTAGCACTTTTCTGCGGAAAGCGACAACTAAGTTTTTGACGTAACCACAACAGACAGAACTTTATCTGCGTTTAATCTGAATAATTCCTCTTTATCCAGCAAAGCACAATCACGCAATCAATTTATTAGTTATTAACCGTGTACCGTATGCACATTGGTTCCAGCAAGTGCGGGGAATACGGCCAAGCCTTGGAGAAATTTTCGGTTAATCATTCAGTTGTAACATCCTTTCGTATCTAGCTGCCGTGCCAACCGAGGGAAGCACGCGGCCTGGGATATTGCCAGGTTGCCCAAGCTTAGACGGGAATTCAAGAGGCAGAGATCGGGTTCGAACCACGGGTCTTCCGGTCCGTGAATTCGCGCCCTAACTACTGGAGACGATGGCTTGTTCAGTTAGTTCGAGAATCGGACAGCCATGCATTGAAGCCGATAGGTTTGATGTACGAGCGCCACTAACTGCGCGCGCGATTGGGCCATTTCCGCCAATGTCAATAACCATTGGTGATTTGAGTCCCGCGGTCCCCATCCAGTGAGGCGGCAGTTGCTCACCTGATTAAGTTTACTGGTTAATGTTGTACCAGACCATACACTGTCCACCTCTCGGTCGCTTCCACTCAGCACAGGGATGGGATAAAAGATCTCTTGAGGCAGGCGGTCTTCTGGCATGCGGAATACTCATCCTAACCAGCGCATCCTATGAGCAATTCATCTGTCGCGGGAGAGTTCCTTTTTCCTTGGACCATCTGGTGTACCTTAGCATTACTAGCCCGATGTTCCCCCCAAACCTGATCACTGATTTGAAGACAATAATGGTCAAACACTGACATCTTCTGTATGTTCTCTGCGCGTAGAGGCCACACTTTTGATCCACATAGCAGTATCGATCGTACCGCCGCATTGACAGACAAACTGGCATCATGTTGGCGCCATAGATGTCGGAGGTTGGAGAAAACTGCCATGGTCTCCCCGATTCGATAAGTTATCTCATCTCCAGTCAGCTTACCGAAACTTATACAACTGCCCAGGTTAACAAATTTATCTACACTATCGACCGGTTCACATGCTAACATGAGGTTTTGATCAACCGAATCCCACCAAGTCTTGTAGCAGTACTTTACACTTTGCAGGTGTGAAGCCAAACCATGCGGCAGAGTTATTTAGGTCGTGTAAAGTGGTTTGCATTTTGGAACGATCAGAACCAAGGAGAGCATACTCGATGTTTGTGAGCGAACGTGCCGGGAGCATTTCAATCCCCGAGTTTTCAGAGGCAGGCATAAACATTTGAAGCAGCACATCAATAAAAATGTTTGTCTTATAGGCGGTGTTCTTTCTCTGCTACCCATCTGGACATCAGCTAAGTCTCTGGTTCCAACCACTGACTATTTACTTGCCAATGAAATGCATGTCTACGCTTTTGGATTTCATCGACTGTGAAAACGACTTTGTTTTCTCAACCATCCTGTTCACACCCACCACGTAAGATTAGAACCATCTGTTATCGATACAGTCTCCCTTGTATAGTTGCATTCAAGCTCTTCACAGGATTCCAAGGTCACCTTTTTGTCGTTATGAATTATATTTTGGGCATCCCCACTGAGTTTGTGACTCACGTTGGGCGTGCTGCGCTATGTTTGTTCTACCCAGTCTGTCTCTGTTTTCAGATGCCTTGATATTGAACCTGACCAGTCACTGGAAGCGTGGAAAACCAGCATCATAATCGTCTTTCATAATGAGGCCTGGACAACCCTTCTCCGAACTATAAATTCAGTCATTAGACGAACGCCGCGGAATTTGCTGGAGGAAATCATACTTGTCGATGATGCGAGTACAGATAGTGAGTTAAACTGTGTTGTAACATTTGTTACCAGAGCATTGTGATCACAGCTTGCCAAGCCGTATCATTTTAGGGTGTCTTACACGATTTTCCAAAGGCGATCTGCTGTCCCAGTGTCTTGCGCAGTTCAGCACCGAATTTCTGTCCTGCTGGGTTGTACTCCAAGTGAGGTGCACCAGACTTTTCACGGTGGATGGTACTCTGACGCCTAGGTTCGTATATTGCAACTTTCATCCGTCACACGCCGAAACCGTTTGCACTGCGTGGCCAGCTGCTTGATTGTAGTGTTCGGTACGACAGATCGGCGGTTTTTTGGAACTGACGAGCTTGCACTGGCACGACTAACTGTTGGCATTCTAGAAGTTGATGTTCGGAAGCCTATGGATAGACGGCTTGTTAGTGGCTATGCAAATTCCAGTAGACAGTTACTGGTTTTTTACTGGAGGGTCCGTGGTTCGAACTCAGCCTATGCCTCTCGACTTCTCCTGTCTAGGCTTGGACAACCTGGCATTACTCCAGTCCATGTGCTTCCTTCGGGCGGCATGGCAGCTAGGCACCGAAAAGGTGTAACAGCTGAACAGTTTTTTTTTACTGGAGGGTCCGTGGTTCGAACTCAGCCTATGCCTCTCGACTTCTCCTGTCTAGGCTTGGACAACCTGGCATTACCCCAGTCCATGTGCATCCTTCAGGTGGCATGGCAGCTAGGCACCAAGAGATCGCCTTATCACTATACGTGACTGTGTCAGTGTGTATCCACAAAATCACATGTCCCTCTGTGAGGTTACCAGGCTACGCAAGATCGCGAGTGGCATTCACGCTTCACAAGTTGAAAACACAGTCCGCTTACAGTCATACGCGTTCGGTCAGCTATCCTCCAACCAAAAATCATTGCAAACAACTCAAGGCAATCTTAGACCTAGGTAAACTAAGCAGCGAACATCCGTTTTTGATCGGTGTTGCGATCGACGCATTTGGCAACTTGGAACAGACCTCGGCCTACGCCAACCGTCACACGGCGAATCGGATGTTGAACCGTTCAAAGTCGAATAGATCCGAATACTACTCAAAGAGATGTGTGAGGAGTGGCGAACCATATTGTCTGTACACGAATAAAACCCTTGTATTAGTGGTCACAGTTGAGTTTCCAAAGCTATATGGCAGTGTAATGACAGTCTAGTGGTTATACCTAGTGAGGGCAACCACATCAAATACCGATTGGCACTTATTATCCTTGCTTATGGAATTCGGTTGAAATTTTGCGAACTTTGTCTAGCCGGATCTCGAATTGGCGTGGACTCCGTCTACTAATTTACGAACAAAATGCCAACTGTGGTCGCTGAGGGTACGGTAGAATGCGGTGCATATTCTATTGCAGCTATTCAGCGCTCTGCTTGGAGTTTTTTAAGGTGAAGCTAACTTTCACATCCATTTTGGACACTTCTAGGGCCTGCTTGTCATTGATCTTGAAATGTTCTTGTCAATCAAGCTCTCTTCCACATGGTCTCAGAAGATTCTGCCGAGTCTTTCGCTGTTGACGCCTGTTGCGAATTAATTATCTGAGCGACCGATCACGTGTTTACTCTTCAACCGTAATTGGTAGTTTTTTTCAGGTTTTGGGTCCTGTATGAAATGGGGCCGACTTTGTTTATCTACCAGTCTTGATGCCAATCTGCGGATCGTTACACACTTATCTTAGTTGCATCGCCTTCTCGGTGGTAATCGGTGGCAAGTAACTGGTTGCAATTAAGTGAGTCGTGTTTTTCTCTGTTTTCAACTGAAGATTGTTCAGTGTGAATTAACGAGGGGCTAATTAGAATATGTGAACTGCTCCGAACTGAACCTTTCACGTTGAAAAATGTGACCAGTTTGGTAGTGGACTTAATAAGCTTTGCTAATGAGCGAGAGCGAGAAACTTTTGTGTACAGTGTGATCGATTCAAATCATGGTAAAACCAGACACCATTATGGCTCGACCACTGTCAGTTGTCTAGCGTTTGACATAATGTGTTTGATTGATCATTTTCTGGTTGTCACCCATGGTTCCGATGTCTTGTACTAAATTCGGTGCGCGGTAACCAACGTCTCGGATCGTGGGTGTCACTCATGAACTTTTTCTTGCACCGACCGGTCGAATCTTCATCCATTTCATAAGATTTCAACGTCCTACAGAATGCTTTTTGTATATGGCAGACGAGTGCATTTTCGTGCTTCGATCTGAGCAAATCAGGGGCGTGTCATTCGGTTATTGTCGTAAGAGATTAATTAGTTCAATAGGTTATGGACGGAGATACTTAAGAATCCCTCTTCCTGCTTACTTTAGAATAACTGTTTCCTGAGACAAGACTTCACAAATCGGGGGGCGAAATGGCCCAAGTGGTTAGATCGCGAATTTACTGACCGGAACGTTCGTGGTTCGATTCCGACCTCCGCCACTCGACTTCCCCTGTCTAGGCTTGGGCAACCGGGCAGTATCCTAGCCCTCGTGCTTCCTTCGGGTGGCGTGGCAGCTAGGCACCGGAAGGGTGCTGCAGCTGAACGCTTTCTTTTTTCTTTCTCACAAATCGTGATCCAGTTTGCCACTGGAACCGACAGTGTCCTCCACCATACAGGAACTTGGTCGTTCTATTCTATAGCCCCCTAAGCTGGCCAAATTCATGGGTGTGTGGATGCTTCAACATTTCGTGCGGGTGATTACACTCAGCAATATATAACTGCAAATGACTAGATATGATAGGTGAACAACACAGTGCTTTTCTCTGAATACGACCGCTTTGATTTTGATGGTGGCATGTGCAACCCCGCCCGAATTCAAGGCCGTTCTAAAAATACTCTAGTTTTGGAGGGCCCGTACAATTCGGTAAAACTGCACCGCGCCATAACAGTCCAAGAGCGATTGTTGACAAAATATTATGGAATCAGCCCAGCTGACCACTTCACTAAGTTTTATTACTACCGAGGCAGCTTAAACAAAAGCTCGTCCACTTTAGGCTCGTCATTGAATCCGTGAAATTTGTCGATAGGAGGGTTTTTCACTAAAGTGGATGATAGTGAGGGGCGAGATGGCTCAAGTGGTTAGAGCGCGAATTTACTGACCGGAAGGTTCGCGGTTCGAACCCGACCTCTACCTCTCGACTTCCCCTGTCTAGGCTTGGGCAACCTGACAGTATCCCAGCCCTCGTGCTTCCTTCGGGTGGCATGGCACCTAGGCACTGAAAGGGGGTTACAGCTGAAAGATTTTTTTTGAGGCTGGCGACCACACATTCAAAGACTGCAACCAAACCGCATAGACTGAAAGGTTTGTTGACGTTTTGAACTTCAGGCCTCCGTCAACTTTACGGAGCTTACTCCATTAATGGACCAAATTAGAAGCAAACCATATTGATTCTCCTAAGAACAACTTGAATATCTAATATCCCCAGCTACTGAAAGCTGTTCATCCTCTCTTCGTAGTGGGTTGTGGATGGAAGTTGCTACTTAATCGACTTTCTGTTGCCAGTCCACTTGGTTGTCGGCGATCGTTCCACAAAACGGACAGTGTCCTCACAACAGTAGCTCAGACATAGCCCAGTAGTTCGTCTTGAACCATCAAGGGCTGCTCGAAACAGTAAAAGGCGAATATACACTGCAGCATGTACAGTGGAAAATCGAGGATGGAATTTCTCCAGCATGTTTTTACATAGGGAAAAACACATATATGACATTTTCTGTGTATGTGATACCATTCTGTTCACATGCACCTCTCCCAAACGCGCACGGTTGTCCTCTCATCTCAGTTATCTCAAGTGTATCGATACTTCCCGTTCTCGTAGTACACGGATGTTCTTTTTTTGTATTACTGTGGATGTAAGCACTGCTTTCGTGTCCCCCGCTTTCTCTTCCGAGGCTCCCCGGTAGAGAAGGACCGTTCTATGGGTTGCTGCGATCGATTGTCAGCAAGCTGCGTGTCCCCGTGGGCCGAGGTGATGTCCTCAGTGTACTCGACTAGCGGCTACCATACCGTCAGCTGCATACGTTATCTTATGACGGCGTCTGTAAATCTAATGCACAGTCATCACAGCTACTTACTCGCAAGTCCATGTCATAAAGTACCGGATGCCGTGGATGTCCTCAACCTCTTGCTTGTCGTGTGCAAGTCAACAGTCGCTGGATGGATATTAGGTCGAGTGTGTCTGCCTTCTCTTGAACTGAGCGGCTGGTAACAACATCAGTAGCTGTTCTCGCCTCGGTCTTTAGTTTATTGCTGGAGGGGCGACCTTCTACACAACTGTAATGATCGATAGACGATAGGTTTGTCGACAAAGGAACGCGTACAAGTGCCCAGTAGTCGCTTTTAAAGCCGTAGTGGATCCGAATTCAGACGAAAATCACAGGGAGGTTGTCGGCCTCATTGCGGCGTAGAGAGACTGATTTCAGATTGTTTACGTAGACACATTCAATCGGTGTACGGTTCCATTCTGCTACGTTAGTCGGACTGCTAGAGATAAACATACTGGTATAGTTTATGTTAGAATGACAGCTGATGACCTTAAAAAGTGCCTCGTGTTCCCTCTGTCAAACTGAAATACCGTTTGTCTTGACATGTTTCACAGGGACTTCATTTATTCCAATGCACCTGGTGTTACCAAGGCTTGTCTGTCTAAATGTGTTAACGCCCTCACCACAGAATCGGGCGACGAATAGTGTGGTGGTTAGTGTACCAAAGCGTTTAGAACCCCGTGGAAAACGTATGGCTATTGTCCTGAACATCTTCGATTTTTGGATGCAGTCTGAATATATCGGTGAAAGGAAGAAGGCCTTCGCTGCGGAGTTGTTTTTATTAGGAAATGCCAACTGAACAGTTAGAGACTACTGGACAGGGGAGCAAAACTCTCATGTGCATCTCGTTTACAAAACTGAATATCCATCTTCTCCTTGAACGCGTCTTCCTGAACTTTCCTGGGTATTTATTGACTATTACTCAATTGCAAGCAAATGCCACAGAGCGACTCCACAAATTCCGTAATAGATCGCACTTTTCAAGAGACATAAAGCGGACTTACGAGAAAGCATACTACTCGCATGCCCCCCTCATCAGTAGTATCACCGTTACATCGCTAGTCATTGCTCAGCTCCTGGTGCTACACGAATTTGGTGATCAGGTTCGATATTCTCATCAAGTTTTCTCAAAGTTATCCTCTGAATGTCCCGATGTTGTAAGACGTCGGATCTTTCGAAGACTCTTCCTTTCCGAATCTTCCATGATGAAGTAACCGGGGCAGCCGTCACTGATAGCCCTAGATGATCTCCTCAAGTTCAGCCCATCTTCAAGATTGTTCAACTGATAGAATAGAATTCTTTGCTCTCGGGCTCCATGTCGCTTGTGTCTCGAACCAATATCTTGAACGTTGTTAACACACCAAAACACGCAGATGTATTTAATCTTCCAGGCTGGTCAAGAAATATCAGCATCTCCTATTCCAGTCTTGATGCATTTCCTCAGATGCGTTGGAATGGTACCAGATATCCTTGCCATCTATGTGGTTATAACCAAAGATCCTGTTGACTGCTCAACAATTCAACTTCCAAGAACTCGTTCGAAGTCGACAAACTCATGTTCGCTGACTTGTAACTTTTCGTTTCGCTGTGCTTCGTGTTGCCTAGTCATGATACCTTTCTTATTTATCTGTCTAAGGCTCTCCTGTGGATGAAATTTTGTACGCAACATTGAAAAAAATGAATGAACCATGAAAACTATCAAATCCTCAAGACCATCATTTTTCTTTGCCTGATCTTCTTTGACAGATTCCTCATACATCACTTTATTTTCTGAACCAAATTACAAAGAATTGTTTCTCACTGAAAGTGACCAACAGTTCTCCGAATTTTCCTCAAGCACTTTCTGCCTCGACTGTTTTAACGGTAATTGCTGACTATTTTGTGAAGATGAGGAACGGAGTTAATCCGAAAGGGTTTAAAACCGGGAACGTCTGAGCTTATTGTTATCTGCGGTCCGACTGACGGTTTAGTCTGAAACCGCAGTCACCGGGAGAGTTTGACTCATGCTGTCGCAAACGGATGCTTTCCGTCCTTCCTGTGCCATGGGAAGAGCCGATTGTCACGTCCTGGCTACGGGTTCAGCCGACCGAAAACGAGCGATTGCTCGGTTGGCGAACTTGGGCGTCTTTCATCACATGTGTTCATCTGTCTGCATCCGCCCCTGATTCGTTTGTGGTCCAAGTGGCATCCCTAAAATGACGCATCACATTGCCGCCCAGTCTCTCGTAGCTGTTGAATACTCCCGAATCTCCAACCACCAAAATTTCGATGGCCTAGCTCAGTTGCATCATCGCTTTGTCGTACCCGAGTGACGGAAAAATTGAGTCTTTTCTGTTCCACAACCGATTGTTCCCCATGCCATCCCTGTATGCGGATGGGATGACCCGGAAACTGCGCTAGTTGCTCGGATTTTGTCGAGACTCACAAAGTGCGGCGCTAGAGGTTCCGGTCTTCGTCGGAATTCGAACGATCGGTCCAACCATACCAGGCATACCGTAGGTTCTGTTTCTAGCGCCAAATTACTGTTGCTTCAGCAAGCATAGTGGGCGGTTTGAAAGTCCGGACACTTCTCTAGTGTTAGAATTGAACTGTAGCCGAACGGATGGGGGAACATTAGAGGTTGGTGGTCCAGATGCTGCGATTCCTACTCTATAAGCTAACCGTAAAAACAGGGAAACGGAAGTTAACATTTAGTTTTGTGACTGTTCCTGATGATGGTGGTACTGTGCTACCCTGGAATGGTCAGCATCGATAGCCTCATGTTATTCTATTGGGTATTAGTCTCTCCGGAGAAGTGAGGGCAGATACATTCCACAGCCCTTCTTGGGCAATCGTTTCTCCAACATCCTCAAATTCTTGTTTGCAATTACCCGAGCTGATCAGAGGAAGTTTACTACCGGCATCGACGTGTTCCGAGGATAGTATGAGATGGCTCAGTGATTAGAGCGCGAATCTACTAATCGACAGATCTGTGGGTCGAACCCGACCTTTACATCTCGACTTGTCCTGTCTGGTAGTATCTTAGCCCTCGTGCTTTTTTCGGCAGCACCGAAATGGTGTTACAGCTGAACGATTATCTTTTCTGACCTGTTTGTTTGGCTTTTTCATACTGTGAATCCGTGGATCCACGGAGATCTGCTTTATAGTTGTCTGTGTGTGGTGGAACCAGTTGGACTTTCACATTAATGTTTTATCTATGATTTGATTCCCTTCTACACAGCGATCCCCAAACGGAAACCCCTTGAAGAGAAGTCAATTTTTGATGCTAGACAGGTGCATACTCTCCCAAAGAAGGATCAAGTATCTTTTTCACAGTGGTGTCTTATTTAGGGATGGTTGTATTGCTAGGTTGTTTATGTTGTTCCCTAAAGCGAAAGTCGATGTCGGTTTTTGTTAGATGACTCTACTGACAGTCGCGTTTTTACTCTAAATTGGACACTTCAGAACAGCTTGGTGACCCACTCGATGGATTCGTCTCCCAACTTTCCGTCCCTTGTCACGTGGAACGGATGGGCAATCGGAGTGGTTTGGTGCGAGCTCGCCTTCGGGGCGCTGGTGTGGCCAAAGGGAAGACGTTGACTTTTTTGGACGCTCACTGTGAAGCCACCACAGGATGGCTGGAACCGCTGCTACATCAAATTGCGCTGGACTCGCACCGTGTCGTCTCGCCCAGCATCGACGTTATCCAGGAGTCGACTTTCGAGTTTGTGCCTGGTAGGTTCGGGTCTTTGCTGGAACGCGGAATTGGTCTTTTTCAAATGTTCTCCAACGGCACGAAGTCCTTTCTCTTCCGGTTCTTGAATGACATCTTTTTCTGATTTTGAATCATCGTTTGTTTGGTATTCTTTACCGATTTCGCTTGGTTGATAGTCGTTTTGGCAACAAAACTGCATGCCTGGATCCCGTCTACTTTGTCTATACCTTAATAGTTTGCGTCCATGAACAAGCCGAGATCAGAAAACGCAACTGGAAGCCAATTTTTCCTGGAAACAGTGATATTAAAAAAGAAGTCTTGTGTAGAACGGTTTTATATCCGTTTCAAGCACATGACAATCGTCCGAGGAGATAGACTACACGTGGCTGAGTTTTATCAGTGGTACAGACTAAGCTCACAACGGCACTGAGTCCTCTCATGACCATTCCATGTTTGCCTTCTGCCAGGTGCGCCAAACACATGGGGCTACTTCGACTGGAGGCTTTCGTTTCATTGGGGCCAGGCCACTGAACGTGAGCGGGCTCGGACACACGGAGATCCCAATATTCCGTTGAGAACCCCAACAATGGCTGGCGGATTATTCTCCATCTCGAAGGCGTATTTCGAGGAGGTACATGTTGATCATTTCCATTGTGTGTGTTCGAATTCATCGTTCGCCTTTAGGCTGTCTGTTCCGCGTTTGTGTTCTTTGTTTGCCGACTTACTCAGATTAGAGAACTCCTGTGGAACAATCGGATGTAACTTGCTTGAGCGTTAGAACTGAAGCTTTTCTTATATGCTGTTCTGAAACTCTTCTGGATCGAAAGAAGCCACAAGCCCAATAGCTATTTCATCCTTTTTATTCTAACTTAGTCATTTTCTGCTGGCAGTTGGTTTCCTTGTGGTTTGACTTCACCTATCACTTCGCCAAACTGCACAACTTCCAGCATCTCTCGTCGAATAGTTGAGCCATGTTCAAAGATGACATTCGCAGCATGGTTTGGCATTTCATGGTTGCAAAGCACTTTCTGATCTTTCTCAACTTCTCCAGCAACTATGCCCATTTTACTTTCAACGTCTTCTGGATATTGCAGGTGGACAACTTTCTCGTTCGAGGAGGTGTCAACACTGGAGTTTCAGATCTCTTCCAGAGTTCGCCTCACTGCCCCATAGAGTGGACACCCCTGGTGGACACCACTGTTTGTAGGCAAGCTTCTGGAGAGCAGAATAGTCCCCCAGTGATGATTCCATTTCGGCTAATCTCCCTGACTAATACATCACAGGTCTGTGTGATATTGCAGTTTGATGGATCCACGGGAAGAGGCACAAGCGTCCATAGGTCACCGAGTCAAATGAAATTGCTCGCACAGGTTGTGCAAGTTTCTTTCAGTGGGGAGTTGCAGTTCACGCCGTCTCTTCAATCGATAGTAGTCCAGATGCAAACTATTAATTGGTTGTATTTGGCATCAAAGTGAAAATTTAATGCGTCTGTCATTAGCCGTGTGTCATCACATCAACGGTGTGATTTGCAATTCCATCACGCGACACTCCTAGGCGCATTTTACTTCACTCAGCTATTGATATCAGCTCTCTTGACTTTGGTCACACACACTGACTGGGCGAGGACTTGGTATTAGTCCCCTTTATACCTCAGTCTATCTGTTATTTCCTCACAGTTAGGCACCTACGATGAAGGCATGGTCGTGTGGGGTGGAGAGAACGTGGAAATGTCGCTACGTGTATGGCAGTGTGGTGGCGAACTGCTCATCCTCCCTTGCAGCCGTGTTGGTCACGTGTTTCGCAAGGTGTCCCCATATAGTTGGCCAGGTGGTGTCTCCCACGTCCTGTCACGGAACTCCATGCGTACAGCTCTCGTTTGGATGGACGATCACAAGGTGTTCTATTTGAAGTCCAGTCCAGGTTTGTTGGGGACCCCTTTTCATCTATTTACTTTGGAGTCTTCATTTGCTTGTTTTTTTTTCGTTTAATTTTCATGTCGCTCACAACGGTTTTTCGTCAGACTGCACCGTCGTCAAGTGCGCGCCATCTCATCAAGGTCGATACTTCTGTACTTCATCGTTGTAGGTTAAGTCCACTCGGAAGACGCGATTAGCACTTGAAAACTGTTGTGATCGCACAGCCTTTATGCTGCCCCTTGGTTTGCTGTTTCGCCCACTAGTGTATATCATAACTCAGAGTAAGCGCAACCACCGTGTAATGGGAGAAAAAAGTCATTCCATTTGCTTGTCCCTAGCTGCCATGCCACCCGAAAGAAGCACGAGGGCTGGGATATTGCCAGCTTATCCAAGCCTAGGCAGGAGAAGTCGAGAGGCAGAGGTCGGGTTCGAACCACAGACATTCCGGTCAGTAAATTCGTGCTCTAGCCACTCGAGAGAAGTGAACTAAACATGGCTGTAGTAGAGTTATCCCCAAGTTCGTTTCAGTCTTCATAACGCGGAGTGAGCATCGACACGCCAGAAATGGCTTGATTCGGATGAATGTGAATGCTGACGCCTTCTATAGTTTCGAAGCCCGTCCTTCTTTCAAGCATCTAATTAGGTGTTCGTCCAGTCCGAGTGACCTCAAAGTCTTTTCGCTGCCCACCCTCTATAACCGAAATGAACCGACAGATCGGAAGTCGCCACTCGTGCTCTTAATGAACAATAGAATCACGCTAAGTGTACGATGTAATTGGACCATAGTGACGTCCTATCATGTCTAGCTGTCGATCTGTGTTCAACTGTCTCTCCTCTGATGGCTAAATGACGCAGTGCTCGAGTAATTATCCTGACGGTTGAGTTTTTAGTGTCCCAGAGCTTTAACAAGGATGATGCAGTTGTGCATTGCTTTGCAGCGCAGGCTGACACCGCCGCATGCATGGGACCTACGTCTGGGATTTCGGAATCCCAGAACTTACAAGAACATGCCCACCAGTGATTCACCAGTCAAACTCAGAATTGAGCACACTACATCTCTAATACTACCGTAGCGACTCCTGAAAACTATGAATGTGCACTGGTGAACATGAGTTGCCATAAGGATCATCGGATAAGTCAGGTTTGAAGTCGAACCGCAGTCATACTTTCTGTGCCATCTCAGGCCCGAATACCGAAACCTTATCACTATGCTTTGCAATCCGGCCAACGTGGTTGTGTTTGTTTGAAGACTACTGTGATAACGGTTTTCGCCTCAGCTTAGTTCTCGGTCTGAGTCTCCAAAGCTAGCGTCTCCGTCAAAAATCAACCGTCAGAGGCGCGCAACGTATATTAGCGCCCAGAACCAGGTCAAGCACACTTGTACAGCGCGTCGTATGTAAAGTTAATGGCGCGACAACATTCTGTAATTTCTGACGCCTGGATGCGCCATTGGTAACCGGCATTCTGTGAATACTTGGTCGCGACCAATCAGAGCTCGCCTTGATGCGGAACCGGCAAGTGTCCCGAACTTTTGGCCAGTTTTGTGTGCCATAGGCTTTTCAGCGCCCAACTGCAAGCGGTAAATTGTACCTGTGTGGAATTCCGCCTAACAGCTACCAAAACTCTCATATTTAATGGCTTCAGGATTGTCAGACCGGGATGTGTATCTGAATCCACCTGCTACCCTATGTGATGGGCAGGGTCAGAATAGGGAGGGAAGCTATTTGACCTCTTTTCGATAGATAAAATGTGCTCAGAGAGACTGTTGGATTCTCTGGGGGGTACCTTCTCTCCTGTACTCTCCACTATACTGTCGTGTGGTTCCCATTTGGTCTTTTGCTCCACGAATCGGGCTCAGTGGAGGGAAACCTTGGACAAATGTGTTGCTGTGTGAAGAAGTAAAACAAGTATCATTCCAACTCGCCTTTATTCTCAAAGTATACCTTCATCCTTGCCAGACGGTTGTCTAACATACGCTTACCACAAACTCCGTGGCTCTGAATGAGAGCCGTTGATTCATTCTTACCTGCTGCTCCTCCTGTTGAAGGGTGTTGATACGCGCGGTGTCATCGAACTCGCGTATGCCATTGACACTACCCCCTACTTCACAAGTTCTCTTAATGGAATCTCTGATTGCTTTACACCCCAGCTCTTCATGCTTTTAGTGGTCTCCAAAATCTCAACACGTTTATCGCTATGAATTTCTTACCAGTGTTATGTTTTTCGTTTTTGTAGACGCAATGCGCACCGATTATGGTGACATATCTGAGCGTCAAGCTTTACGAAAACGGCTCAAATGCAAGAGCTTTCGATGGTACCTGGAAAATGTCGATGTTGAATCTGTGTTTCCTATCGACTTTCATGGCATTGGTGAGGTTAGTATCTTTGTCCTTTTCAAAGACGATCAGATTGGTGAACTTGTTCTTCTCCGACAAGTCGGTAGATAAAAGTTCATTGATAGTTCAAAGTCAGCATTTTAGCAGTTGGGATATACCCGTACCAGTATTTGATATAACACAATTTTCGTGACTAAACCAATTCACTCATTTGCTTCATTTGAGAAGTCATCAATAACACTTTGGAACATAGATATGGTTGGGATGCACTGGGTTAACAAGACCTCTGATCAACACACCAGTGTGGTTACAGATCCGTTGATGGCTTTTTCAGCTAGCTGTTCCACTCTTTCTGGATCCCACCAACCCTTCATTCAAACTATAGAGTGACACATTACCACTGTCATGACGACGCGGTGGCACGGGGGTCGTGCATATATCGATGACGAGACTGCCCTGTTCCTTTTCAGAGACAGTCATAGGCTGCCTAGGTTGGTAGTGACTCGAATTCTGACGAAGGTGCTCCGGCTTCTTTAAGGGGTTGTCTTGTTCGAGAAGTACACTCATTTGGTTTTCATGAGAGCTAAACTGAATCTCTCGTTTATGCTATTCTACAACTGAATGTGCTGCACATAGGCCACCTCATGATTCAGTTGGCACGATATTCGAGATATCGCAGTATGTTTTCATAAAGGAAACTACTCTCAAGTTTGCTGAAGACTATTCGACAGCCCACGACCGGTTTTGCCCTTCTTGGGACTCCTCAGTTAGGCGCAGTTCCCGAGTTTCCGTCAACCTTATGTTCTACTCGAACCCAAATTGGACTGTTTTTGAGAAATACACTCATTTGCAAATCAATTTGGTTTTCACGAGAGACTCTTGCATTTCTGCGACAGTATGGTGCAACGTCAGACTACTAGAGGTAGAATCAAGATGGTAGTGACATATTGTCGGACTGCCCATCGCCTTTCTTTCGTACCGTTTTCACGAAATATCTATGAAGTCGATCTACCTCCTTTCAGACGATAGTCACTTCGAAGTGGTGTGAAGGCAAACTTCTATTACCGTTTATCGCAAGCTACCCATAAAAAGTGTGTTTGGGTGCGTGCTGTAAGCAAATGATCCATTTCTATGCCATCCAATGCGGGATTTATCTTTTGCAAGCTTTTATAAACTATGTGCTTTTGGGAAGTACGCTAATGGACGATGCCAATTACTCTGCCGAACGGAGAGTCTCACCGGGCACCTAATGGCGCATCGTTCATGGAACTGTTAATTTTTCGGTCTGCTGAAATGTAACTGCATACATTCATAACAAACTGGTGGTCAAACACTTGGGATATTCCATGTGCCACCTCATAAAATTGTAGCGAATCCATAACAGATAGCGATAGTTTGTAGATGATGTGGATATTTCGGGGGAAGAAGGGGGGGGCTCTGATAATGTAATTGAAGTACACCTGGAAATGGGTCTGCTCGGAAGCATTAGACAGCTGTCTTATTCTTGCTGAGGATCGTCAACAGTACGCACCTCTCAAATCTGTTGAAGTATCCGAATTCACCAACGTGCGATTAGTGACAAGGTCCGTATCTAACCTGTTGGTTGGGCTTCGGCCCGTCTAATTGTTCAGTTTCATAACCTCCGTGAAGTACTCATCTGAAGTGACTTGTTTGCCTTACCCTTCCGTATTCGTTTCCAAAAAGTCCTACTGTGTCCATCACTCTAGTGCACTGTTCTTTGACGTTGTGTCGAAACCACAGAGGTCTGTGATGCCGTTCATCCGATTGGTGGTGTAACAGCCCAACGTGTGCTCTTAGCACCCTGGTCGGCCGGATGGTATTTAGCACCCACTTGTAGCTGTTGACCGGGACCAATGGCGGATGTAATCCAATATTGTCATGGACACCATTACATCAGTATTCAACAACCATGATTTATATTCATATAGTCATATTCATAGTCACACCACTCTCGTTTGAACGGACATCCTCCAGTTCTGGTGTAATTATTCCGGTGAGTCCACACTAAAGAGACTTGAGTTTCGCTCTTATTAGAGCAAATCAGCAGTGCATACCCAATGGCCGTGCCTGGATTTGAACCCCGGACATGTGACATGCGAGTTGAGCATGTTACCACTACTCCACCAACGCGAATTATCACATCTGAATGGGCGAACGTGTTCACACTTGATCGATGTGATTGGTGTGTCCGACTAATCGAACGACGACCCAGTAACTGTCCTGGTTGTGACGGTCAATTGACNTTTGCCTTACCCTTCCGTATTCGTTTCCAAAAAGTCCTACTGTGTCCATCACTCTAGTGCACTGTTCTTTGACGTTGTGTCGAAACCACAGAGGTCTGTGATGCCGTTCATCCGATTGGTGGTGTAACAGCCCAACGTGTGCTCTTAGCACCCTGGTCGGCCGGATGGTATTTAGCACCCACTTGTAGCTGTTGACCGGGACCAATGGCGGATGTAATCCAATATTGTCATGGACACCATTACATCAGTATTCAACAACCATGATTTATATTCATATAGTCATATTCATAGTCACACCACTCTCGTTTGAACGGACATCCTCCAGTTCTGGTGTAATTATTCCGGTGAGTCCACACTAAAGAGACTTGAGTTTCGCTCTTATTAGAGCAAATCAGCAGTGCATACCCAATGGCCGTGCCTGGATTTGAACCCCGGACATGTGACATGCGAGTTGAGCATGTTACCACTACTCCACCAACGCGAATTATCACATCTGAATGGGCGAACGTGTTCACACTTGATCGATGTGATTGGTGTGTCCGACTAATCGAACGACGACCCAGTAACTGTCCTGGTTGTGACGGTCAATTGACCCGCCAGTCAGGTAGCGTGACATACGCTTGAAACCCACTGGGCAACTTTTGGTTGCAGTTTTGGGGTTTTGCGGGATAGATATTTTGTTCATAATCACACCACTCTCGTTTGAACGGTCGTCCTCATGTTCTGGCCTAATTATTCCTTGTTGTGAAGAAAAGGGTAAAAGTGGAAGAGGAAGGGACTCGGTGCTGGCTTACCCTAATCATTCCAAGGATGAGATCGCTTCACTTAACGCGTGGCCGATTTCCGGCGGATTTCGTTTACCATCTGTAGACGATGCCTCAAGATTACGTTGGTATGGCTTCAGTCACCTACTGAAACCCTAAAACTCCACCAAAATCTCAATAAGGAAGCCGGCAAGCATCCAGGACAGTCAATCATTCTAGCAATTCATCAAGAGCCGATATGCGTTTTCGGGCAGCCACAGAAGCACGGACGAATGTGATCAGCGTTTAGGGATTTCATCGAAGCACGATCGATGTTGATGGGTGTTCATCAAACGCCTATCAGACAGCCTGGATCAGTGTCAAAAAGTGCTCTTTAAGTAGCACGGGGCCGTTGTAACTCTTGCATTCGCTTGTTGCAATAAAACTGTTGTGTTCCTTATCGGTGAGTCTTTTTCCGACGCCAGGCACTGGAGCGGGATCACCAGTTTGATATAACAGTAGTATAGCATAGTAGTATATTGGGCTTACATACCGGGCCACAAAAACAATCACACAAATCGCTTATAATTTACTACTTGTACAGAAAATAACGACTATTATTATTACTACTACTATCATTATTTTGCACACCTAGTTTCGTCACGAATCAAGTGGACTGTGTTTGGATACTCTCGGTCAAAAGCAACACAGTCCACTAGGTCTCTCTACCTGTCATGGACAAGGTGGTAACCAGCTTTTTGTCTGGACAACCAAAGGTGAAATCCAGGCCGAGGTAGGATGTGTGAACCCCACTGACGACAGTGAAACATCTATCCTGTTCAAGCCTTGTTTGCGGCTTGATACAGGCTCACAGCTATTCGACTATCAGGACAAGGTGAGGCGAGCCTACTTTGGTAGTGTGCTTTTTCGCTTGTATGCATATTGCTCAACAACACGATATAAAACGTTTCAATGTGATTTCACTCCTTACCTCCACGGGCGGGAAATGCGGGCTGTTGTGTTACACTGTGGTCAGAAATTTACATCGATGTTTTTGCGTCGTTTTATTCTGCGGTATCCTGTTTTTAAATGAATTGAGTTTTTCAGAACCAAGTGATTTCCACAAGGTCTCACCTCAATCGACCAGTTAGGTTTACGGTTTACAGAACAGTTCCCGAAGATCCGTACGATCTAATGACGAACTTGGCGGTCGTTGGCTTGTTCGCTGAGCTGGGCAATTTGATTGCAAACGTTTCATCACCAATCGGGGTGACATCACCAGTGCGTTATTGGGGAGCGTAGTAGTGCGTAGCGGTGGGTTGGTGGTTGTGCAATTGAATTGCCCAGCTCAGCGAAAAAGCCGACGACCACCAGCTACGCTACCTGAGCTACCGACATTTTCCTGTGAAGAAGACAAACTTGGCGTTTGATGACCTAGACTTCAATGGCTATTTACAGAATAGGAGCGCTTCGGCCAAACAATCAATACAAGTGACTGAACAAAACAGTTCGATTAACCTATAACGCCACCCACCGTTCAATCACGAGATTCACATCACCTGATCACATGTTGAGTGTGGACTTCTCAGATAGGAGATTCATGCAGCCCCCTTTCTGGGCTACTTGTAGCTCGTTGGTCAACTCAAACTGCTGCAGAGTTAATCATAAGATAGAACAATTTCAGTCGAGCAGGTCTAAACAGTCAGTGAAGCTTTCACAACAGCTGTTTATGCCTTTCGTCACTGTGTTTCTCCAAACCTTTAAGACGAATGCTTACTGTCCGCTGTTTCGAATGCTTCTGATATACGGTGTCCTGACCCGGGAAATCGACCAACAAAAGTCTTCGGTTTGCTCCATTTTATCGGGCAGACTCAATGCTTTTTCTCAGTGTATGGCGTTCCAAATCTCGCATTGACTTTTCGAATTCGCCTGACTGATTTGCTCGGCACCCATTTTGCTCTTTAGCAGTTTGTGTGCTGACGAAAACAGACAAGCTTTCTGAATGAATGACGTTCGCTCGCGTTGACCTTCAATTGCACACTGTGAAATACCGATGATTGGTCGACAGGCTTTCCTCTAGATTTGGAGGGTTATTAGCTAGTCGTGTTACAGATTCTGTATCACCTACCCCTACAATGAGTTTTTCTATGCTAGCCATGGATGCCTTTGATCAGACTGTTGACGTATGGAATAATTTCCCTACAGTTATTTCATTCGTCTAATCAGATCCCAATAATCGTTCAGCTGTAACACACGGTGTCTAGCTGCCGTGCCATCCGAAGGAAGCACGAGGGCTGGGATACTGCCAGGTTTCCCAAGCCCAGGCAGGGGCAGTCGAGAGGCAGAGGTGGGGGTTCGAATCAC
>NW_008751706.1:2020872-2042452 GCF_000715545.1 Opisthorchis viverrini
ATTGGTCGACAGGCTTTCCTCTAGATTTGGAGGGTTATTAGCTAGTCGTGTTACAGATTCTGTATCACCTACCCCTACAATGAGTTTTTCTATGCTAGCCATGGATGCCTTTGATCAGACTGTTGACGTATGGAATAATTTCCCTACAGTTATTTCATTCGTCTAATCAGATCCCAATAATCGTTCAGCTGTAACACACGGTGTCTAGCTGCCGTGCCATCCGAAGGAAGCACGAGGGCTGGGATACTGCCAGGTTTCCCAAGCCCAGGCAGGGGCAGTCGAGAGGCAGAGGTGGGGGTTCGAATCGCGGACCCTCCGGTCAGTAAATTCGCTCTCTAACTACTGTGTCATATCTCCCGCAGTCAGATCTTGAGGAAGCAGACGCTTTTTTAACGGAAGGTCGATAAGACCAGGTTGTTTCCGCCTGTCGTGGTGATTCATTTTCCGGCCGTGGAACGTCCACCAATCCTTCTTTTCCATATACTTCTCCTCATGGAGGTTCCATGTCACACTTGGGGATGCCTCTGTCTCTTTTCAGTGAAAGGGTTCGTCAGGTTGGAAAGATAATCTATACCGAAAACATGCGTTAGGGCACAGAAACACGATCGACTTTCCCGCCCGATTGTCTTCCTGTGCGCTTTGGCGGGGGAATGGGAGTTGTTAAAGTGGATCTCTTCTTCCCGCGAATACTATTTTAGGGTATTTCAGGACGTTATTTTGAATATTCCTCTCGAATTGTCCCGTGTAACTATATGTACAATAGTAATAGCTGCTGGTAGAGCCCGTATTCGATATTCTTCTACGTGATCTATTCTTCCACTTTCTGTTCCACAGAAACTAATCCATCGGGCAACAGCCAAGTGCCTTACTGTATCGGACCTGAGGAGTGCGCAACTCACACTACGTAAGTTATTCGTACCACTTGTCTGTGTGGTTTCATTGGTTGATGAGCGTGCTTCTTGACCTCAGCGGCGAAGCAACCGAACCATTACCGCTTTTGCTGATTTCTTCAAAATTAAGATTATGGATGATGTTTTGGAGAATTCTTACATCCCCTCTTCGGATGACTTACTGGACTAGTCAGAAAGACTGATCGCCGCCTTCAGCGTACACTCTCTCCAGCATGCGTCGTGCATTCATGTCAAACTTTGGCCATTTTCCAATCATCAGTACGTAAATAAAGTGTCTGAGCAAAGCCGACGAACCGAGCAGACAAGTTAAGTCGACTTTTGTATTATATCCGCAGCATATGTACGTATATTTCTAAGGCAGATATTATGGGAACGTACGTGTGGGATCCACTCATCCTGCTCTTCAACCGGATGTCTCGAGGATGTACATTTCAGTGGCTACCAAAACACTTTCCACATTGAATGCATCGTCCAGCTGCAGCACCGTTTCGGTTCCTCGCTGCCATGTCACCCGAAGGTTGCACGAAGGCTGGGATACTGACAGATTGCCCAAGCCTAGACAGGAGAAGTCGAGAGGCAGAGGTCGGGTTCGAACCACCGACATTCCAGTCAGTAGATTCGCGCTCTAACCACTTGAACCATCTCGCCCCCTTGTTGAGCTTATGGCGGAACAGATCATCTGTTATAGATAGTTGCGCCACCTGTTTTGTTCCAGTTTTATCACCATCAATCTGCACAGACGATTTTGTGCTTACACATCGACCAATCCGCTTTGAACTCAATCAAAGGGATACCTCTTATGTATCGAGTTGGCTTCTCAGTTGTGCTCGCAAGGTTCGCCGTCCATACCCGACCAGATAGTCTCCCCAAGTCCACAGGACATTTCTATAGTGTTGTTTACTTCTTGATAGTGGGAAATGCATCTTATTCGTTTTGATTGTTGGATTCTCCAGTAGGTTGCCGAGGATGCGAATTCCGTCTGCCATAATTGGTCAATTTATCAGTTATAAACCGTGTGCCATAAGCACATTGGTTCCAGCTGCTACAGTTTCGACCACCGGCAAACGGGCAAGTTATGTTCAGAAGCGGGTTCGATCAACGGCTCTACGCGATCTGAGAACGAGCGCACAGATCCCAGCTATGATGCGAGCCCCACCACTCTTAGTGCAAAAAGAAGAAGACCAGACCTTCGTAGGAAGGTCTGCCTCAACGGTTTATAGCTGGAACAACGTCGTATATATATATATATCGGGTGACCTTGGGAAGCGATAAATCGGTTAGCGCACACAAAGTATAACTGGCCAATAGGACCAGGGCGCGGTCTTTTGAATTGAGGTGCAACATGGCGGAAAGGGCGCGAAATCTTAAAATTCAAAATTTTAGAAAGATAATTTGGCAGGAAATCGAAAAATAAACTGTTTTTGGGGATACTGACCCCCAACAAAACTGGCATGCGAAGTACATGACCCAACCAGCACAGCCTATAAAGCGTGAGTAAGAGTTCCTTCATCCTAAGACCATTTGACGTACCTCAGCCATTATGATCTCTTCGACGAAAGTATTTTCTCGTGGGACGGGGCTGCCGTGTTGTCGAAATTTTGCTGTTTTTGAAATGCTATGCTGAACTGCCTTACAGCGACTGATCTATTCTATGAGCACATTTACTGGGTCACGCCCAATTCCTGCGCCGGCCTTCCTTACCGTTGTGATTTCAAGGTCATAACGGTTTACGCCTCGCCATAAAATTGGTATGATTAGTTTTCGTTAGTTTTAGGAGCGTTTTTCTATGCACTCGGGACCGATGGAGGGGTTTTCGTGTCGGAGAAGTGTAGAAAACTTGATCGGACACGACTTCCGTGTCAGACGGTACACGTGAACCATGAGTATATCCTTTGAAAACCACAAGAATCTGGTGTTGATGGATCAGAAATCTGTTCGCAACGACCTGTCCACATTCACCGACTTCTTGGGGGTCTCTTCCCGATTATGTTGCTTACTTTCTGGGGAACTCATTTTCCGGGAGAGCATTGTACCAGAAATTCCATCGAAAATTTGGCTTTAAGCTACTTGCCACAGACGCCTAGTTTATGACTTGTCCTCTGGCCTGAAAGCCAACACGCTCCTAGTGCACTTCAAAACCGAACCGGGAATTTATTTGTCAGAATAGCTTTCCACACAAAACCTTGGGATAACCATCCGATATGACCCCGGATGCACAGTGGTAGCTGGCATCCTCAAAGGATCAAGAGCTTACAGTGCCTCGTTCCAACCGAACAACAGCTATATTTAAGACACGGACTAACCCTTTTTGGACTGAAGATCCTTGTGTTTTCTTGGAGCGGTATCCTCAGTGTTTTACAAAATATACAAGAATCAAAGGGATTGGATACCGTCGCACTGTTTACAACCAATCCTTGGGTGGTGCAGCTCCTTGGGCAAAGGAATGATGAAGGTGAACAGTTGTGACGATGAGGATGTTCTTGCATCAGGGTTTCTCACTCGACTTTAATCCGGCCGAGGTTGCCTGTCACCACAGCAACATTGACCGAACTTCAGCATATGAACGCTAC
This sequence comes from Opisthorchis viverrini, assembly GCF_000715545.1. NCBI lineage: Eukaryota > Metazoa > Platyhelminthes > Trematoda > Opisthorchiida > Opisthorchiidae > Opisthorchis > Opisthorchis viverrini. Next base: position 2,024,354 of record NW_008751706.1, read on the forward strand.
TCAGTTCGAGTTCTACTAGAAACTTGGCTGAACCCGCGTGTTTTTATCCACATTCATGGACCTTCAGTCCCATACTGCAAGGTACGTCACTATTGAGCTTTCAAGTCAGACGTGTCTTGTTGCATTGGACTGATCGTATCCGTCTTTCATTACTCTTATGCCATGTTTTAGGACCGTGCGAAGACACTCCCAATTTTCACTGGATCGTTCCAGGACCCACTCAGGCGGAACAAATTGAACAGCCCGGTGTAAATGTATCCCCAAACCTACAATAAACCACATATTTTGTACCTGTTTTCACCCCCTATCCGCTCAGGGGGTGCTTCCTGCTCGTAGATGTGTCCATATTGTGCTTTCTCGCCCCCCCCTCCCTACTTCGGAACACGCTGCAATTTTTTCTAAGGCTGTGATTTTACTGCCACTGCTACTTGGTTTTTGCATAGAACGGTTACCAGCCTCTTCATGATCCCAGTTGCGCATGCTTTTTGTCCGCGACCACTGTATTTATGCAGTTTAGTTGACTTCTGGATTTTTGTTTTTGTACGTGGAGTGACTCTTCAAGAGTGAACATCCCCGTTTGGGGGACTTCTTACCCCGTAATTCTCTGTTGAACTCGTATGATGGGGACTCGTTCTCTTTCTTGAAAGCGAACACAAATGTGGGAAACATACTAGGTTTATCACACAAATTCATACATTAACGTGGTAGATTTTAGATAATTAAGGTACCATGGCGTAGGTAACTACATGTACATTTGTCCCCACACTAGATTTTGAGCGATCTCTGCTCATTCGCCTTTGAAGCGACTACTCATTCTGTGCATCAAGGGGCCATACTGCATTCTGTCTCACTCCTTTCGCCGTGAACAGATGCTGTGAAGCACCTTCCAGTGTCGTACGCTGAAAACTGCCCGCTAGTCACTTGAAGTTCACTCGTGACAAGTCTCGGTGTGATAATACTTGACTGGTCGTTGGCCGTGTCCGAGAGGGGACGTAATTGTCTGTCCGAGTTGAAATAAAATTTTTAATTAGTCTGGTGAAATATCTTCACCTGTCGGGTCAGATACCATTCCTCGATGGGTTTCGAACCGTTGCGTTGTCCTGTTGGAGCAGACCATTTTGTTCTCCACGCTGCAACTAGAGGCAGGTGTCATTCTTCCACTGTCGGGTTATACGCTTCAGAGTCCTGACCAAATTACACATTTCAAAGCGAAAAGACTCTGGGCCAGCTATTTCTGTCTCATACGAGTGCCAATAATTTTTTGTGTCTGGTTCATCGATAAGCAATCTTAGTCACCAACAGTGACCTGCTGATGGGAGACCCTATCAGGGGTTAGTCATTTAAGACAGATTTTTCTAGTCTTGTTACAGACTCTTTTCTAGTTGCTTTCCCCGAACGAACAGGGTGTCCTCGTTGACACAGAATAACCAATGTCTGAGGCACTTTGTATGAAAACTCTTGAACGAAGCGCCCGTGCTAGACGTCATCGAGGAGCGATGGAGCAATTGTTATTTTCTCTCATTTCTGCCTCGGACGGAGGAAGTGATCGGTTGTTTAGAGTAAAGGTTCAAACCCATGACCTCATCCAAAACTGGTTTCTATCCCGTCACGTTGGATCAGCCAACTTATATTGGACTGAGACGGAGGCGGAAATCTAGACATATCGGAGGGCATTCAACGGGAGAAAAGTCTACTGCCTGAAGGCTGATTTGGTTTTTACTGTGAACTGAGAATGGAGAGGCTCGAGTCAAGATATTGACGAGACCAGATTTGGACTAAGAATTCGGCGAGTTGATTCATGAAGGAGCCGAAGGCGGATTACACAATGGAAAACGCTCGACTGAGCACTATTCAGAGGCGTAGGTTCTTTGAGGATTCCCTTGAAGGTTCTTGCATTCTCGTTGTCTCTGTGCAATTCGCTGTGAGGCATTCCCGTTAGTAGTGTGTTGGTTTTCTTACGATGTCCGAATTCCTGCTCATTAGTAAAAAAACAGATCGCTCAGCTGTAACATTCTTCCGGCTGCCATGCCACCCGAGGGAAGCACAGGGGAAGTCGAGAGGCAGAGGTGGGGTTCGAACCACGGACCTTCCAATCATTAAATTCACGCTCTAACCGCTGAGCTATCTCACTCCCTTGGCAAAGAGTGACCATTTCGATTATTCCAACGCATTAGAATCTTGCGAACTTTCTGGTTTTTAAGACATACGTACACAATACTACCCAGCTGGACTTGATGTTTCTTTTGCGGGTATTATATCTTCACTATTTCCAAATGTCCGGTTTATCAAAGTGGAATTTCTTTTGAATCCTGGTAGCAAGACAGGTCCGTTGCAGGCGATTCATTCCAGCGGCATCATCTACAAAAAACAAACGCGTGCTTGTCGTACAGTGGTTCAAGCTGCCCAGCTTCCAGCGGGGGCGAGATGGTCCAAGTGGCTAGAGCGCGAATTTACTGACCGAAATGTCCATGGTTCGAACCCGACCCCCACCTCTCGACTTCCCCTGTGTCTAGGCACCATCCCAACCCTCAGGCAACCTTCGGGTGACACGACAGTTAGGCACCGAAAGGGTGCTACAGCTTCCAGCATAGCAGACATCGTTTGTGAGGTCAGTGGACTTTTTTATTTATTCGGGTTGTGCACTTTTCTATCTTTTCAATTTATTGCATCCTCGCTCGCAGCCTTGGAAATGAAGAGACTAACATCGCCGAAAGGTCAGTGGTCCTGAAGCCCGTATTCGGAATTTGGACTTGTCAAACTGGTGCTCACTGACTATTAACACACTCGGTGGTATTGCTTACAACTCAGGTGGTTGGATCCATACGTCAATTTGTTTTGTACCCTTCTGGATGACATTCTACCACGAAATTTCACAACCGCCTGGTTTTCGGTGCATGACATTCTGGAATTCGCATTGGCGACGAACTGCAACCATTGGTCCCCAGTTTAGGACCATTAGTCTCCAAAAGGCAAAAAAAGTCGAAGAACAACGCGAAGTGACCCGGACCGAATTATACGGCTACCTTCATTTTCGGCCCAGCGGATCAACTCCAAAAAAACCCACAAAGACTTGTAAAATGACAAAAGGAGGAATACTTGACCTCTTGGTAATGGAAAATCGCATTGCATAATCGTCGATGAGGTTCAGTAGTACATGGGACTTCTGGCGCTAACTCTGAGCTGAGCAGTCTCTATTCTAAGGGGGATCCAAGTTGATCGAACTTCATTATAAAGGACAAGTGACGGACTGTCTCATGTCGCATCGTGACATGTTAGTCCAATGTCTTCATATGAGATCGTAAGTGTAGCGTAGCCGCATTGCAGGACAAACAAGTTTTCGCGTTCTCCTGGCCTCACATTTACTCTAATCCTTCAGCTGTAGAGCCCTTTCGGTGCCTAGTTGCCATGCTACCCGAAGGAAGCACGAGGGCTGGGATACTGTCAGGTTGCCCAAGCCTAGAAAGGGGAATGTCGAGAGGCAGAGGTTGGATTCGAACCACGAACCTTCCGGTCAGTAAGTTCCCGCGCTCTAACCACTTGAGCCATCTCGTCCCCTCGTATCTACTCTGCAAATTTTTTCTAGATACTACTGATCGAGTAGTTTAATGAATAGGATCTTGGGCGCTGTTTCGATGACCCGGGTGTGCTCATCATGGGCGACTTCAAGCTACCTGCTGGTACCCATTCGGATAACCTACATGCCTGTTATTCAGAAATTAAGAGGTACAAAATAATATCTTTTTTTTCTGTGTTCTGTCGCCCTACACTACAGGAAAGGTAAGATATCACTGCCACGTTTCCAGGGCCCTCGCAGGGTGTCGGACGGCTCTAAAGCCGTTCGAAAAGCATTTTAGTTTTTTGTAATGAATTTAAAGTTGAGCAAGCTTTATTTCCGTAAGTTTGCAGTCAAACGTTCAACAGTACCCCCTATTTAGCCACCCTGTGTCTATCGTATCATTTCCCCCGGTCGACCAGTATTACCGAAACCCCTTTCATCCCACAGGATGTCCTCTCCCTCTAATTCAAAGAATTGAGTTAAGCGGCTAGATTGTATGAACGTCATGCGCTACGCATAAGGTTGCTGAAAACCCTTTGTCATCCCACGATCAATTTTGCCCGTCTTGAGGCTCATCAGGTATGCGAATGAGTAGATTTCGCTAGATGTTTTGAAAGTGTGAATTGTCGTGTGTTCAGTGCAGATGCATCCAGCAACAGTAATTGGTTCTTCCTTTTCATTTGTCGGTGTGCCATGTCACATGCGTTCAAAGATGTGTCAGGCTGGGAGCCAGCAGGACCCCGTCCGGACCCCCTCGCCTATGCTAACTGGACGTAAGTTCTGTACCCTGAGCCTCTCCGAGATTTTCGGAGAAAAGTAGTTTTTATACGGTAGGCTCTCAGCATTTTATCACTAACATTACGGAGATTACGCTTGAAAAAGTAGGATCTGGCGGGGCGGACGTGACATCATGTTGTCTGGCCAAGAAAACGTAACAGGAATGTACAATGAATTCTTTTCGACCCAACCAAGAAAAAGAATCTTAGAACAGGTTGTCATAGGTTGCTCAAATGAATGTGGCGAAAGAGCAGAGATTAGTTATGCGGTGTGTTTCTTAAATGTGGACGAATGAAATGAACAAGGCTCAGCTCAGAGCGCAGTAGCTGCGAATAATTGGGTATCATGTGAAACAGGAGTTTGGAAAATGTGTAGAAAAACAACTGACGTCGACTCGTACCTGGTGGACAAACCTGGGTTCGGTCATCTGGACTCTGTTTCACCGTGTTGTTCGCAACGCTGAATATCCCCTTCTGCAACTGCTCGCATTAACGCGGTAATCGATTTCGTTTTTTGAAAAACTAGTGCTGCCTCCATGTGGATGTCAATCTCTTCGGTCGGCGACTTTTCAACTCGTATTTCGCTAAGTTGAGGTAGCGGTGGGAATAGAGCTGCGGACCAAAGGAGAGCCAAATTCCCCGCATCCATCTTGTTATTTTCACTATATCGACTGACCCTGATTCGAAAGAAATGGGGGAATTTGATTGGTTGCGAATGCACTGATCGACCGGAAAATTGGTCCAATCATTTATGAGCACTGACTGATGTTACTGATTCTCCGATGCGAGGCCTGGCACAAAGCCACTTGATTTTCTCTTTGACTTGGCGATTTATCATTCCTGCATCTTGAGGTACTTCTAAATGCCCTCTCATGATGACCTATTTCCACCTGATCGACTGTTTGGAGGTCAGTGGAAAATTGCGTTCACCTTTTTTTACAATGTGTTTGTTAAGAGTGCCTATTGGTAACGTCGATGTTCGGGGTGGCTATTTTGATCACTGCTAGGAAACCTGAACAGTTTATTTTTGATCAACTGGCACTCCAACTAACTGTGTTTAGTATTGAATTGATGTTTTGGAAAGATTTGTGTATTCGCACAAAAATAGACTGGCGAGCCGCTTGCATTGGCTGAGAGAACAGGAAATTTTTTTCCACGTTTTGATTGTTCGATATATGATAGACGGAAATGGAATGAGCTTGAATAGACAATTCAAGCAAAATGACTTTTCTATGGAGGAAAGGTAGCTCAGCTCAGGTAGCGTAGATGGTGCTGGTTGGCTTGTTCGCTGAGCTGGGCAATTTGATTGCTAACGTTTCATCACCAATCGAGATGACATCATCAGTGCGTTGTTAGAGCGCGTAGTGGCGTGTAGCGGTTGGTCAGTGGTTGTGCGTTGAGTAGTGTTGCGTGTGGGTTAATATAAGTGCTGCTAGCCGAGGCTGTTCTTTGATCACGATTGGTTATTCGGTCGAGCGGTTCCATTGGCTGCTCTATCCTATCCCCTATCCATACACAAAGCCCGACGCAGAAGTTCTGGCACGCGAGACACAGAAGGGAATTTCGGGTGGATTCGATCAACCGATGCATTGAACTGGACCCAATTTACGCACCACCACTTGCAAAGGGCCAACATCTCAACCGGACTACCCAATGAGAACCGAATATTGGATCCACAAACAAAGAAATTAGGAATCCCTTGGTGGCAGATCAATAAAGTTCACAAGCCCTAACTCGGAAGGGCCAGGGACAGAGGAGGGGATGCCAAGTTCAAAGGTCACACGAGTGTTGGCGAATCAGGACGCAGGATAACGGGACAACCAATGGAACCGTCCGACCGATCAACTAATCGTGATCAAAGGTCAGCCTCGGTTAGCATCACGTATATAAACACACACGCAACACTACTCAACGCAAAACCACCAAGCCATCGCTACGCACCACTACGCGCCCTGACAACGCATTGATGATATCACTTCGATTGGTGATGAAACGTTTGCAATCAAATTGTCCAGCTCAGTGGAAAGACTGTTTTAACGAGTCCTGAATCTCTACCCTTCGATTTTCGGAGGAGCGCTCCACCAACCGAACAACCGCAGTCTAATTTAGTAGCGACCAGCAATTCCTTGATACCTGAGAAGAATCTCGCCAGCCCAGGCTTCATTGTCGCTCGTTAGTTCGCTTCGTTAAGCTGAACGCCTAAGGAGCAAACATTTCGTTACAAATCGTGGTGACGTCGGTATTATGTCATAATGAACCCAAGCGTTGCAATTCGTCGTCGTTCCGTTTTTCGTTCATCTAAATATCTTGCAAGTTTCTACACAACCTATCTATTCCCTCCTAGATAAAATGTACTGAAGTGAAGTTTGAAAGATGCTTTTATTAAAACAAACTCACTAGCGGAAAGCTAAATTCATTGCCGCGTAAGGTCATCGATTTAGTATGATAAAGCACATCGAAATTCACTGAGTGAACATTGTAATTTAACCGTTAAACCCAAGATAATTCTTCAAAACCATTTTAATTGATATAACTATTATAGTTGCGTAAACATTTGATCACAAGTTGATTGAAAACGTTGGCGGTAATGAATTTAGTCAATTTATTGAATGTCTTTGGAATTAAAAAAGTCTTCAGGTATTTTTTGCATATAAATATAAAAGTTTGTCATACCTTACTCGTTGATTGAGGTTGAGATACAAACGAAAAATTTTGTCATCTTTCCTTGTGCTCAAGTTCGAGTCCCATTTTATTGGCGAGCATTATTCGAGTGAATTACCCCCCTTCGCTGTACAACCTTTATTCAAATAAGATTCACGTTTCTGGGAGTAATCGAACTTGAGTGAAATCGGTAAATATCTCTTTGAATAGTCATGCCCAACTCTCAATTGGCAAAATACCGTTTTGACAGAGAAGTCAGAGACTGGCAGCGCCTGATATTAAACGATGAATCTGATGGCTCGGTGACAGTGCTTGTTAGTATCACTTTGGTGATCGGACGAGAATCCCAGAACCAGGGATGGGGCTTCCGGACATTCCAAGAAAAAGTTATGAAAGACGGTGAATTGCAACAGTAAGCGCCTGTGGAACAACACTCAGAGAGTTGCGGACAGCTTCAGAGGCAGAACAATGGGAATGATGCAAACCAACTGTAGAACTCCAGTGACGACCAGTGTCGTCCAGTATTCCTGTCCCTCATTCCCGAGAGAGGACCTTGTCTATCCGATGAGGAATCTTTCCGATTGTTAGTTGTATTAAGTTAGCCAGTTTTCGGTTAACACTTTCTTGAGTGCTGCCGTATAGCTGTGTACATTAGCGCACATTACTGTTGTTAATTGTGAGCACATCTCAGATACTGCCGGACTCGGAGGCTTTTATTCTGGGTCGGTTTCAAACTAAACGAGCAGGAAGTGATACACGAAAATTGCGTTTGCTGATAATTGAATCAACTTGAGTATGAAGTTCCATACAGGTCTTCATTTGGATCCTTCAATTCGGCTCAAACCGCTCGGATCCGGAAATGAACAGCCTGAAGTTGATAAACGAATATGGTTGTTCTGTTGATCATGACAACTACCCTGCGAACGTTTCGTCACAGGTCGAGGTCACACTGGGCTATTTTGTGCTTCCTTGCCAGAAGTTCCATCAGTCTTCGGGAAATACACTAATTTAAAATCAATTTGGTTTCCACAAGAGATTCACCTGAATCTCTCGTTTATGATATTCTACAGCTGAATGAGCTGCACACAGGCTGTTTCACGTTTTAGTTGGCATGATATTCGAGATACCGCAGTATATTTTCGTGAAGCGCCCGAAGGGTATTCAGCGACCTTCTAAATATTTTCTTGCATGAAAACATACTGCGATGTCTTGGATATCGTGCCAACTGAATCGTGCGGCGTGCTTTGTGCAGCACATTCAGTTGTAGGATGTCATAAACGAGAGATTCAGTTGAGTCTCTCGTTAAAAACCTAGTTGATTTGCAAATGAGTATTCCTCGAAAACAGTACAATTTGGGTTCAAGTAGAACATAAGGTTGACGGAAAGTCGGGGACTGCGCCTACTTGATAAGCCCCAAGAAGGGCGAAACCGGTCATGGACTGTCGAAGAGTTTTCAGCAACCCTGTGAGTAGATTGCAAGATTGCTTTTGGATGCGTGACAGCCATCGCCGAGTCCAGAGGTCCTCATCCGAGGAGAAGGTAGCCACCATTACCCACTTGTACCTTAATTAATGGCTGACACAAATCTGTCGTCTCTTCACTGTCCTCATAAAATGTTACAGAATATTCGAACGTCTTGTACACTGGAAAATATCCCAGTGCCAGGAAAATTGTTCCAACTGAAGTATTTTGATAAACCTTTGTGGAATGCGAAACATGGGAGATTCGATTGGATTTCCCGTTCACATCAACTCTAACCACGAGTGAGTGTTTAGCTCCACGTGATTCAAATCCGATGTTCGGTTGCTCAGTAATGTTGACGAAAGCTTGGAAAGAAGCCCACTGAGTGAACTCTAGGATGGAGAGATTCGAAATCCATGACCTTGGCTTCTCAACCGAAATCCACGCTTTTCTGTTTGGTAACTTTTAGTTATACTGAATCCATGGGGAAAGATCACCTATATCTCACTATTCCTATCCAGTCTTGGAATTTCCCGGACAAGGAAATGTCAGTAATTACTACGGTTTACGTCTCTTCTGGTCGGCTCTATTAGAAGAAAACTTATCTAGCTAAGGTCTCTGTATCATCGCCAATACCAGAATACTCATCTTATGCTGTCGATGATGACGTGACCAGATCATCCCGTCCGAATATATGCAGTTCCGTTGAGAGTGGTTTAGTGTCCGCTGGGCGTGCAATGTAAATACACTGCTTATAAGCTCATGAAACCCGGGCGGTAGAGTTCATAGACTGTACCTCCTCTGAAGGCTCATTAATCGCTGGGGACACAACCTATGTCCGTCTTAAACTACGAAGCGTGACGGCCCATTTATAGTTGAAGGTTCACTTTAGGCCTTGATTCATCTACATCTCTCTGCCACTGGCTGTAAATTTTGTCTAACAATCAATTCATTTCCGGCTGATCAATTCCGGTTACTCTGTCCCTCACATTTCCTCTAATTTCTTCCATTTATACTCTAGGTCCGTGGACTGGAAGGTGTTGCGTTGCAAAGAATTTCAAAACTGTACCTGATAGTTCCCTTCTTGAGGCTCAACTGGATTACTCAGCAGTCTGAAAGTGATATCCACCTAGATGGCAGAATAAATCTTCGCTTCTTGGGAGAATCACTGCTATGCTCGAAATCTAAAAAGTTCTCTTGGTACAGCCGGAACAAAGAGACCTAATCCATGCAACCTTCCGTGAACAAATGTTGCCTCAAAGTAGGGCACAGATATCTGTCTCCAGCAAGCATGAACACCTCACTGAACTAAAAACTAAATGCCGAACTTTCAGCTGAATACCCAAAATTGAGTGCATCATCTAGCCGAGGACAACTGTGGATCGCATAACACGTGACATACAAACATTCACCACCGGTCGCTTTGCTCCACATGGTTTCGGAGAACGGTGATGACAGTTCGAGAGAAATTCCCTCTGCAACAAGCATCAAGCAAAGTACTGAGATCGCAACTTTGCACAATACGTAGCCGCACTACACACCCGCATTAAATCCCAAGATTTTCGCCTTGAGCACTATCGAAATCTTTACGGTGATCACACTGCAGTCATGTTGCGAAGCCTGCTTGAGTAACTTCCAGGTTTGTTTTTGTGGGAGACTCACCTAAAACCCAGCTGAACCTCTCGGTTATGGGGTTTTCAAGTAGAACATAGGATGGACGGAGACTTGGGGATTGCGCCTTCCTGATGAGCCCCAAGAAGAGCGAAAATGGTCGTACAGTGTCAAAGAATTTTCAGCAAACTTATGAGTAGTGTATTGCGTCTATACATCTGATCCAGCTGATTATTTCACATTGAGAGTATGGTAGAGAACTAGCGAAACAGTAACCTATAAACATGTGGATGAAGAGGAAACTCCCGTCTTCAGCGAGGGCTTCATATACGGTGGTTATGAGCCAGTTTGTATGGTGCCACTTGATATATTTGGTAAACGAATTAATAAAGTCTCAGGTTTTGGAAAGAAGTACACTAAGAATTTGTCATATTATGAAATAATTCATTCTACGAGAAACATGGACGTATGTTCCTATGCAGGAACTTTCGTCGAAGTCCTAACAACTAAGTGACTTCATGATTGGCGGTATTCATTCTCACTCTTGCTCTTCAAAGATCAGCGATCCTCATGAGATGAAAAGTTTTGGTTATCCGGATGACTACCCGACAAATACTTCATCAAAAGCTTTAGCATTCCAGCCACAGTTACGTCCCGCTGGCATGATCTATTTTTCTTTCAGACAGTCCAAATCAAATCGATTTTTTCGCTCATTGGACGATCTACTTTAATCTTGAGTTTATTCTATATGAGCAACAAAGTTCGGAAACGTGTACTGTATTACATTGAAGGATAACCCTACTTATTCCTTCTCGATGTACTTCAGATCATTCAGCTACTGCAAAACGGGGTTATAAAAACATTCTTGACGCTGGTATGGAAATGATGAACAGAACGGACGGAGTGAATTTGAGCACGAAAACCAGACGGGTTCACGAATTGATGGATTGTGAATACAGAATTGATGAGTGCGCCTTAGCGGCCGGTGGGAGAAAAACCAAACACCAGTTTTACTCCTGTGAGTCAAGTCTATATACACACATATGAGGATATAGGATTTCAGCCTCCAAAAGCCGCTATATGAGGTACAACAAAACATGGGGCTTTATAGAGCATCGGTCAAATCCTGACTTCATTCACAGCAGTGGAAAGAGTGAGTCGCCGATCCTCAGCGGCCCCAAGTAGACAATGTAGTGCTTTTGTGCTTTGGAACGCCCCCGCGACTTCCATCTCCAAATTCTTGCTGGCATTTGATGACGGGCGCAACTCTCCGTTCAGGTTGGACAATGGAGAGAAAAACACCGAGGACCATAACAGTGACAAGTTTCCTTTATCCATCTTATTCACATCGCTATACCGCATCACACTGTTGATAAAGCAAAGAGAGGAACGAAGCTGGGTTGTACGTCAAAAGTGACCGTGTATTGGTGGGCTCAGAAGAAGCAGTGTACAACCCAAACCACCATTCCCTTGTTTCGTCATTTGAGTAAGGTCGTTCAGAGTCAGCGATAGCCAAGACTACATACTATCAAGCAATATGTCCTTCTGGTTTGCTCCCCTGCACCAGTTGCCGAATGTGTCTGTCAGGAGAATCTTGCCTATGCACTGTGGTGCCCGTTCACGGATTCCACAGAAAACCACGTCAAGTCTGGTGCGTTCTCTTGCTAAAAGGGTTACATTAGTAGTTTCCTTTGTGAAACTATACTACGATATCCCGAATATCGCGGTCTTTTGCAGCACATTCAGTTGAAGAATATCATAGACGAGAGACTCAGTCAAGTCTCCCGTGAAAACCAAGTTGATTTGTCAATGAGCGCATTCGTCGCGATCAGTCAAAGTAGAACATAAGGTTGACGAAAATTCGGGTACTTCGCCTACTCGATGAGCTCCAAGAAGGGTGAAACCGGCTGTGGTCTGTCGAAGAGTTTGCTTAAAACTTGTGAGTAGTTTGCCCTCGGAATAGGATCAGTTCAGAGATAATTCCTTTCTACGAAAATATTCCCGGAGTGTTGTAAACGCAATCAGTTGACGAAACCATACTGTGCATATCAAATTGTTGAATGCGGTTTACAGTAAAGCAATCGCGCAACTTCGAAATAAAAAAAAACCGAGACACATAACTAGCGAGCTTTCAGTTGTGGACTCGGGCATTTAATGTAGTTGAAAATGTAGACGTTTTCATGAAGGAAACTACTCACAAGGTTGCTGAAAACTCTTTGACAGCCCACGNCTCACAAGGTTGCTGAAAACTTTTCGACAGCCCACGACCGGTTTCGCCCTTCTTGGGGCTCATCAGGTAGGCGTGGTCCCCGGGTTTCCGTCAAACTTATGATCTACCTGAACCCAAATTGCACTGTTTTCGAGAAATACACTCATTTGCAAATCAATTTGGTTTTCACGGCCTGTGTGCAGCACATTCAGTTGGAGGACATCATAAACGAGATATTCAATTGAGTCTCCCGTGAAAACCAAATTGATTTGCGAATATAGACGTTTTTTTAGTATTTAGTTAGGATGTACCTTGAATTATTTTCCAACTAGGCTAGGATTGATGTTCTTGGCAAGTTTGACTGTGTTTAGTTGACAATACTGTGATAAAATCTTCTATCGGGGTGATAAGTGACACTATGAAACATGAGAATCGATTGCAATGAAGATCCAACTTACGTGAGCAAATGTGACAACATGTGAATGAGGGTGTCTCGGTTGGCCCGAGGGAGTCCATCAAGCCAGTTTTGCATTTCTTGAGTTCTGGCCGATCCTTCAGGAAGCTCTGAAAGTAAAGTGCCAAACTGGGGTAATTTATGGGAAGTGGCTCGTTCTCTGTGACTTACAGAGTAAGCAGGTTTCTTCTCGATCTCTGTTAAACAAACCTTTTTCAAGTCAGTTCAGTTCGTTCGGAATCGCTTTGAGAACAAGGTCATGCAACATAAAGATCGATTCTTTATTAAAGACTGCCAAATCGGTCTCGTGTTTACGGGAGACTTGAACTCTATCGTAAATGTTTTCGAATTGGTCATGACTGAGGCATGACCACACGCTTCGAAAAGGAAAAACTCCCTGACTGCAATGGAGATTCGGTCCTGTAAGTTAGGCCAATCTATGCTGAAGAGCACGACACAGCTGTTTGATCCTCATCGGGAATCATCAATGGTGGTGCGGAAGTCCAGAGAGCTCCGGTGCTATATTCTGTCTAACACTTGATCAATCACACTGCTGATCAGCCGCTCGTGGCCAAAGGGTTTATTGTTCAAACTTTTAGCCGGCAGTTCGAAACTTCCCGAGGCTTCGTGAGATGCGCGCTACTGATGACTTCTAACAAGAACGAGGCAGCCGTACAACGCTTCTCGGCCATTCAGCATAGATGGAACTCGGTCACAGGGGAAAATCAAGACTCTATTTCCAAAACCTCTTCACACTACCAACATCCCTTGACTCTTGCAACATGTCTACAGTTCCTTCGAGTTCATGTGACCTCAGATACGCAGACATCAACTGGGAATACGTTTTATTCATTTTTATGGTAGGAGATTCTTCCATACTGATGTTTGTTGTTAAAGGAACTTTCTCTGTTCTGATACTTATTCAAGATGACTTTTATGTATGTGCTGAACTAAACTTGTCTCAGACAAAAGAGGGAATCACATCATTATCCACAAGAATACTAAACTTTAATCTTTTCAACAGTATGAATCAAAATCAATAGTTGATCCTGGACTTGGTTGCACAACTCGTGAATGACCGAAGAAAGATTCGCTGAGCTTCTTAAGAAGTGAAGTCGTCCTCAAACGTCTTGGCTCTATCCACATTTACTACTTATATATTTATTACTTATATACTGCTTATATACTACCACTTGTATATGCTACTTATATATACTACTTATATACTACCTGCAGCAGAAATGCCCCAATAGCGACAAGATTTGGCCAGAAAAATCTATGCCTTGATTCATAGAAGGTGGCTCTGGCCGTATATGGTTGATGAAGTATTCACTTCTTTCCACTTTTACATTTGAGGATTGGGAGAATGGAGCAGACCGTGAGCGCGGAAACATTTTATTCGGCTGGAAAATTTGACTCAGAAACTGGTGCTCTAAGTAAAGCTGGAGTTAATGATCCCACCGAGAATGGAGGGGATTCGGTTTTCAGCACAGTCTCGTCTCCGATCATCCTTAAGAGAACGGGTTTTTGGATAAACAGCTGTCCAACTGAGTTGCTATTCTCTGATGAATACCGCTTCGTTACTGAACAAACTGATTGTTCTCGGGTCAGCACCTAGCCACACACGTTTACGATAATATATATACATATATATATATATATCATGTTTGAAAAATGTAGAGGAAATAACAAGGTCGCCGGATAAATTCATCTCGTATACTCTCACCCGCCCAAAGAGATGCATTATACAGCGCGGCTAACAAAAGCAACCAATCAATAAAGCCAAAACAACCGCAGAGTGACCTTTCAAGCCTTCTGACCGCAGAGGATGGGCTTAAAATGACTAATCATCGTGTTATTTGTATTTCTATATATATTTAAAAATGGCTGGCATCCAAAACGGAAGGACAGGTTAGAAGAGTTTGACCCTAATATCTGCAAAATTCGAGCACCCGATAGCTGACAATGGCTCTCATTCCGTTACTTAATACGGCCGAAATATAAAAAGTCCGGTGCTGTTCGGAGGGCACCTGTTGTATGCAGTGCTTTGAGGAGTCGGGCTTCCATGTACTATCTCATGAATCTTTGCTATAGGTCAGTTAGCATCACCCTGTGACTTTGGCCTTAAAGTCAGAGGCTGTGGTTAGATTGATCGAAACAGTTCTTTAATTCTAAACTTAGCAAAAAAAGACCACTGGACACCTACCGTGAATCCTGTGGAACGTGAGGACTTCTCTGGATAAGGAAAGAGGGAATGGAGAACGGGTTTGTGTATAAACAGCTGGCCAACTGAGTTTCTATTCTCTGATGAATACCGCTTCGTTACTGAACAAACTGATTGTTCTCGGGTCAGCACCTAGCCACACACAGTTTACGATATATATATACATATATATATATATATATCATGTTTGAAAAATGTAGAGGAAATAACAAGGTCGCCGGATAAATTCATCTCGTATACTCTCACCCGCCCAAAGAGATGCATTATACAGCGCGGCTAACAAAAGCAACCAATCAATAAAGCCAAAACAACCGCAGAGTGACCTTTCAAGCCTTCTGACCGCAGAGGATGGGCTTAAAATGACTAATCATCGTGTTATTTGTATTTCTATATATATTTAAAAATGGCTGGCATCCAAAACGGAAGGACAGCAGAGTTTGCAAGGACAGGTTAGAAGAGTTTGACCCTAATATCTGCAAAATTCGAGCACCCAATAGCTGACAATGGCTCTCATTCCGTTACTTAATACGGCCGAAATATAAAAAGTCCGGTGCTGTTCGGAGGGCACCTGTTGTATGCAGTGCTTTGAGGAGTCGGGCTTCCATGTACTATCTCATGAATCTTTGCTATAGGTCAGTTAGCATCACCCTGTGACTTTGGCCTTAAAGTCAGAGGCTGTGGTTAGATTGATCGAAACAGTTCTTTAATTCTAAACTTAGCAAAAAAAGACCACTGGACACCTACCGTGAATCCTGTGGAACGTGAGGACTTCTCTGGATAAGGAAAGAGGGAATGGGACTAAAAGGCGAACTACTGGTGTTGTAGAACTACTCCAACCCCATAGGTTGGACCTCACTGATCCAACTTGCTGACCAGGAAAGTGTTGTGTCACTTCACCTGCCCTGACGCTACTGGGTTATTATATATATATATATGATTCACTTGTCACCGTATTTGATGGGCGATCCGCTGTCAACCAACCAGTGTGTCTGCTACACACCCACACTGGTTCTCGGTTGACCATAGATGGCCGTCTATGCGCGTACGGGGTACCTTGGCCATGGAGTGGGTGTGAACTTTCTGGTCCCTATTGGACCTTTCTCCGGCACATGATGAAATCGGACGTGATTCAGACGTGGGGGTATAATCGCACGGCTCTGTTCCACATGATTGCTCCACTGGGCAGTAGGCTGATGCGCAGCCGTATTAGAAAGCCACACCAGAGGCTGGCTATGGTAACAAATTTTATTGGATCCCGACGACATGAGGAGGTATGGATTTCCAAGTGGACAAAGTTCAGCTGATTGAGAATTTTCCAAACTCTCATGAACGGAATGTCTGAATAGATCAGCTGGTTCCTCTTCACAGATTACCTATTTGGCAGCCTCGTATCAGATGGATACGATCCGGGGCCGATCGGTCCATGATTTAACAACGAAACATGAGCACCATTACTAGTCAACGCCTTTGTAACTGCTGTCCTCATGAAGAGGTAAACAAGTAGTGATCCTGATAGAGATATCTGTGCGACGCTGTCAATGGTGGCATCAAAGCTATCGACTTCGGTGTTACACTGTTACACTGGACAAACAGATCCATGTGTCGCCAATGAATGGATTGGACCATCGTATCCAGCACGCGGTCCTCACTCGCATATTCTCCTTAGTCTTGGCGTAAAAAGTTGTAGCAGCTGGGAACACTGCACTTTTGTGCGTGGCTTGTAAGCCAAAAGACTGGACTGGGATGAGCCAACCGCATTGTAGAGCGTTCTTGACTTCGCCAAAGCCTCTGACCCAGTCAGAACAGGAACGCTGGGACGTCTAGCAACTGTTCGGACAATTTTGTCAACCTCAAGAAGCGTCTCACACTGAAAAGCAGGCCCAGGTAAAGATCTGCGCTAGCTTCCCGGCCGATTTCAAGATCGATACCAGAATGAGACATGGTTGTGTTTGTCACCAACCATCCGTGGGGTGGCACTCCACCGTTGCAACATTCGTATATCGATTCAATGAAGGCTAGATAGCTATTTGTTCAAGTCGAGGGAATTCTCTCTGAGAGAGAGAGACACTGCTGCTTGACTGAGGCCTGTGGACTACTGTGCCTTATTTTTACATTCTGAAGCGAAATTACGATGACTAGCTACGGTTTTGCGGTTTAGCAGCACCTTCCTTGGCTTTGATTGTGGATTTTTGTGGATCATTTATCTTGTATGCGCGAGCGCCAGCAGTTCTACGTAAACTATCAAGCATTCAACTGAGTTGTTTCAAGGTGGCATGCCACGCGGGATTTCGTAATGCTGGTGGCAGCACACCCTCTTCAGAACTGATCATGGGGTAGACGCAGGAATTACAAAACTCATCAAGGCATTTGGCCGCCCTGAGAAACGTCTTCAGCATGATCATCAATTGAGCATAGAAACAGGACTACAACTGTTTTCGTTACTACGCAAGCCAGGGTAATCTGAATGCCATATAAACGAATGGTCTAGGAGTTTCTGACCGATTTAACTTCCAACTCAAAATCCTGCAGATAAGATGGGATGACCGGATCTGAAGCACCCAAGTCTTTCGCAAAGCTGGAGTTCAGTGAACCTCCGCTGGCTGGGCGGCCGAAACTCGCATCCCAAATCGACGGTCAGACTGAGAATGGACTTCGAAATCGGGAACGTCTTCTGTGGCACCCTTCGGGCAAGTTTGGAAAACTGAAACATCCTTTGCAGATCATAAAAGCATCTGGCACTCGAAAGAACTGTCTGAAATGCGGCTATCCACGCAGGCATGCAAAGCTTTGAGATTTAACGGTCTGTGGCTCTCCTACGCTTCACGGCCGTCCTTTATATTATCATCATCATCATCGTCATCGACGGCATGACATCAGTGTTCAACACTGATGCTTCACTGACGTACAACCGTTATTTATTTGAAAGGCTTATTGTGGAGAAAAGAATAAAGGTGGGCGGGGAAGGGACTTAGTGCTAGCTTAACACAATCATTCCGAGGTGCCTATGCCTCCAGACATTCACTCAGGCAACCTGGTAAGAAACTGGCAATAAGAACGCCACTGACATCGGTTGGCAGCCATATCTTGTAGTGTCTCCAACCAGGCACAGTGAGGATCACGCGGTCACCATCCTGGAAGACGAGTAGC
>NW_008751706.1:2043454-2049863 GCF_000715545.1 Opisthorchis viverrini
CTCGTTTCATTTAAAAATCAGTCTGCCGGAGTTTAACCAACCTTGATCGAAAATGTCTTTGAGCGCTTGAATTTCGTTGTTGGAGCCACAAATTCGATAAATGCCAACTTCTCGTAATCCTCGGCGGGAGACCTCATCCGTGCAGGCTAGGACGAGTTTGGGAACTCTTGGTTTGTATCCAGCTTGGCTTTTCTCGCCACTCATATCGTAATCTCGCCTGAAGAGAATGGTGTTCCGTAGAAACAATCAAGATGTAACTGCTAGAAAGTGATTACATGTAACAATAGACAAGAAATTATCTTGCGTGTATTAGTCAGCACACGAATTCTACCGACCAATAAATTAACGGTGTACTTTTATGCAATGACGCAAGTCACTGAGAGACATCTTCTGACCCGCACAGCGGGCTCGTTCTGATCGATGTGGTAGGTGCCCATGGACTGAAGTGTCCTAAATCGCCGCGCTTAAAAACAGACAAGGAGAATGAAACTCGAACAGGAACGGAAGTGAACTGAAAGTTGTTGCAGCTGAATAAAAGGGAGCTAGAAAGAAGCAGAAGATAGTGTGAATTTGCGGACCACAACACCGCTAACACTGAACTTTGTTCGCATCAACATGACCTGCACTCACATATCCAACACCGAGATCTTCAGTAACCTTATCTTCAAACCCGGGATACAAAGTGTTCAACGCTCTTTCGCCAGTTAGATTCTCAGTGTCACCGAAACCAGTTAACATGACACCTTCAGTCTATTTTCACGATCCATGTTTGCCAAGAGTAGTTTAGAGGACATTTTGTGATAGTCAGCTTGAGGGTCTTATTGTACCCAACTCGAAACTTTAAAAACGCAAGAGCAGACCAGAGGTGCGCTTGCTAGCTGCGCTTTGACACTTGGCTGATAGTTGGCCGAAGTTCTAGAAAGCATAATGTGTTTCACCGTCCTAATGAAAACTAACTGGCAAGGTTGATTTTTTCACATGGTTTGTAAGTAACCTGTTTGGAAAAAATCCGTTGTAACAAGGACCTCTCCGTGTGCTTTGGATATCACAGATGTTTCATAAAACAGAAAACCGTACCTTACTTCGTTTGAGAGGCCTTTTTTCGCCGAGACACTTGGACCTACTGAAATGGACAGTTGAGATTGAGCCTAAAAACACATCCATGGTTTTGATTCATCGCCAGAAACTGTCGGTACTTTATTCAATTACGGTTTATTCCTCTGGAGTTACCATTCTAAGGGACTCCATCGCTCAGAAGATAGACCCTTTGAAGCTGGATAGATCTTTTTTTGCCAGGATCACGACTGGCAAAAGTATGCGTTAGAGTGGTCTCTGTGATGCCAAACACTGACCGTCAAACTAATAGTCTAGTGTATTCATAAATGCGAACGTACAGATGATTTCTTTATGAGGAAACCGTTCATAAGTTTTCTGAAGACTCTTCAACCGCCCACGACCAGTTTCGCCCTTCCTGGGGATGACCAGGTTGGCCCAGCTTCCGTCCACCTTATGTTCTAGTAGAAACTATTCGTACTTGAATTACGCCCACAATGATGTCAGCCCTACTCCAATGACCAGAAGTTGGTCCATTCTTTTCGGAAAAGTTTCAAAAGCAATCGGTGGATTTATTGCCGGGCACCGCTTTGTTTTTGATATAAAAAACCTTCGTCAGGCCTTAAACTTCAAAAAATCTCGTACACTAGTCATTTGGCTTGACGAAGTTTTTTGCGTCAAAAGCGAAACATTTCCCAGCAACAAATCTGCCGAATGTTTCTCAAACTTTGCCCAAAACGATGACTTCTCAATCGCTTCCAAGGGACTAAGCCTACTTGCTTCATTCGGTTTCAGTAATTTTTCTCAAGTACTTGAATGTAGGAAGCGCTTTTTCGGCCCCAGTAATTCAGGTTTCCCAGAATCCAAAGTTCTACCAAGGCAAGGGGGAGGTTATTCACAAATTTAACCTACTTACACAAACTGGGTTTGTGGCGTCCATCTGGCAGAGCGCAATCAAATGTTGCTTCTCAGATATTTGTGACTCTGAACAACTCTTTGTTTTTTGTACTCAATGCAATCCAGCAAGTGGTGAGGGAATGCGCTGGACGGAACTCTCAAGCTATTAAGTACTGAGTTCTCTCGAAAGTGCTGAGAAATTCTTGTAGACAGTCGTCTATCGGCTCTTCGGACGTGCTTGCTACCAGGGGAACGTCGAAAAAGGTATACACAGGGGGAGATAACAAAAGACTGGTGCGTCTAGGTTGATACTTAATAGCTTTGAATTCCATCCAGAGCAACTGCTCGCCACTTGATGGTGGGAGGCATCTCCCAGTCATATTTCGCACAATCAGACGTACACGCACGCATCTAACCTGGTCCCACGTGACTGCCAACTGATCTCAGGAATACACCAATCAGAGGACATGTTAGCGGACTCAAATAAACCGGCACTTGACTGGTATTCAACTGATTGTAGAAATCCTTGGAAAATGTTGTCCACGCCAACAGAAACGTCGGATTAGGTTTGGACCTTAAACTTTCCATAAAAAAGCAAAAGGAATGTTCAAATGTCAGAAGAATAACCATCGATTACACTGGACGCTACAAACCCAATTACTGTAAACAAGTGGAATTTATGGCTAGGCCGGCCTCAGAACTTTATCCAGCCTGTTCCGGGTGCTGATGAACTTTATTCACGGTAATGTTTCCACTGACTTGTTTGTCCGTTATCCTGCCATATTCGTGACCTTGACAGCATGTAAACAGCTGACGAGGTGGGCGAATCAGCTGATTTCTGTCTATCCTGTTACAGTGCTTGTCGTTGTCATTTCGAGCTGTTGATCAAGGCATTCCGAGCATATTTGTTTTCTTGAGGATCGTTCACTTACTAATCATGATAGGATTTTGGAAACGGCAGATACAACCAGGCTTGCTCGACCAAGAGAGAAACATGTATCGATCGACCAAAGTGAATCGTTGTATATTTTTTATGTATAAACATAATCGGCCATTATTGGTTTCATGATAATTCACCGCAAATAGTCGCTGACTCACACAACACTCTGCCTACTCGAACCATCCACTTGTCTTGTGAGCTGCCCTGGCGATGGCCTAAAACAGTTGGGGCAAGTGATAACCATTTAGTCACATTTTTCTCAGTTGCAGTGTTTTGAAAACGTTTTGTTGACAAACTAGGACATACGATATTTTCTCACTTTTGCTTTAATCCTTGTTGCACAGTTGTTTGTTCAAAATATTCTATGGTATTCAATCCTAAAATCGTCTGTCATGTGTGAGGGAATGAACATTAGTTTACCAGAGACTTTCAGTTGACCAAAAGAGTTAGCTGTGAAGGCGCTTAGTCGAGTAGTGAAATGTTCGAACAAGGCAAACGTTCCATCTTCTTTAGGATTCACCAGGCAGGTAAACAGGTTTTGGATACACGGCTTCTTTTTAAGAGTTTCAGGCTAGTTCGGTAAGTTTCACCTGAGCTTTCATCCTCTAACTGAGTCTAATCTGCGCTGGAAAGCCAAGAGGCATTGTAAAGATGCTTCATTTTTGTTCATAGTCACACTACTCTCGTTTGAGCGGTCGTCCTCCTGTTCTGGTGTAATTATTCCGGTGGGTCCACTCCAATGGGAAGCACTGGACTCGAGTTTCGCTCCTATTAGGGCTCATCAGCAGTGCATATCCAATAGCCGTGCCGGGACATCCGACATGCGAGGCGAGCGTGTAACCACTTCTCTACCAACACACGTTGGACGTATCTGAATTTTCACGTCTGAACAAGCGAACGTGTTCACACTTGAGCGATGTGATTGGTGTGTCTGACTCATCGAACGACGACCCTATAACTGTCCTGGTTGTGACAATCGATTGACTCGCCAATCAGGACTTGCCAGTCAGGTAGCGTGGCACACGCTTGAAACCCACTGGGCAACTTTTTGTTTGCAGTTTTGGGGTTTTGTGGGATAGCTATTTTTTGTTCATTTTTATTGGAGATCATCACCAACGAGCATCTCACTAAACTCTACGGGATGTTTCGAAACTGCGACCTTCCAATCATTAGTTTGAAAAATTAGCCAGTGGCTGATCGACCGTGTGATTAACTCGCACTTAGGGCATACTGCTGGTCATCTTTCAGTCGCGTAAACCACATCACGTGTTGACTGGTTCCCCGAGTGATGACTTCTCAGATGGAAGTTCCACTGTTTACGTGAAGTTACTCACAACGCGGAACCCGATCGGGAGACCTGCTATGAGAATGATAAAGATGTAAGAAGACCATACGAACATATATTGTCACCGTCAAAAGGCGAAAAACTGTTGACCACATGTATACTACGGAACCATTTAGAAGTGGACAGATAAGTGTAGAAACGAGTCTTGAAGGCTTGCCTATTTTAGGAAAGCGGGATGGAATAATGTAGCGATTCAGGGAAAAACAGAAGACAAATGTTCTTTGCGGCACTGAGAGGATTGCTTAAATTGATTCATTGCTCCAGCGCAGGTTACCGTGCATTATTTCATCAGTTGCACAATTCCGTGTAAGATCCTACCACAAGTATATACCAGCATGAATATTGCCAATTCATTCTATGAACTGTTTGAGCGATGACGGGTGCTCTGGCCTACATAATTCCCGTAGATAATAAGTCGGTGGTTACCCACTGTCCCCCTGGACAAGAGCTCGCGGAATGCAACCCGAGAAGATGGTGGCTTTGGAAACTTACCACGGTTAAATAGTCCGCTCAGGCTCCGTTGACTAAAACGAGCAATGATGTCATACACAGTAACCAGCTGTCTGAGATCAGCTTATCTGCTGGCTCGTATAATCCATGAAGTTAGTTCTCATGCTCAGCGAGGCAAATCAATAAATTGTGCTCAGCACAGCATCTGTCGGGTGTGCATTTATGATATGATCTCTTACTGTTGTATCGTGGGTGACCATCTATTGGTTACGCCTGCAATCATCCTGCCAGACTACGGGATAAGGAGAAGACAGAGAACTCGCGACATGGCTGTATTGTCAGGACAAAACATACAGAGCGTCTGCGTTAATATATAGGATGACTAAATGACCAAATATGGTCGTTCACTTGTCCGTTCTGTACAGCCAATGGCGGTGTTTCGGTCGTGAACACCTTCAGGCCCACTACGCTGATCGTATGTTTCTAAGCCGTGTTTGGTGTGAGCTGCCAACTCACCTACTTTCCGGATGTGTCGTACCGCTGGTGACCTTGGCGATGCGTCATTCTCTGTACATGGCCTTTTTTCCTGCCTGGGCGCGTCCTGACAGTTACTAGGGGCCGCAACGCGAAAACAAGAGCGGCGTAATGGAATGGAACAGCTGTTTTGTGTGCTTCGAGGCAATTCATTGCGTTGAACAGGTTACTCAGCTTGACGGGTTTACAGTGGGTCTTCGCCGAACAAGCCACATGATGTAAACGATCAGAAATGTCTGAAGATTCCTGAATACTTGGTTTTGTAAACCCGTCAGTAGGACTGCGGCATTGTAGGAAACAGATCGGAACGGCTAGCCGCTCTAACTCAAATGTGAGTCCCTTTGATATAACGTTAGGTTGTGTATTCTCAACGGGAAAAACACCTCTTGTATTCTTTTTAATGGTAAGTAACATCATTTATTTGACGCCGATTTTGGAATTGAAGGCTAGAGCAGATGCGTTTTTGAACAACACATGAACAAACAACACAGGCTAAATGTGAACGATAGACTACTTACTCTTTTAAGTAGTGAAATTTCTCAGACAAATCAAACTGAAGAAAAATATCTCAGGCGACCATCAGTACTGGTCCTGTTGAAAAAGTACTGACCGAAAGAAAACTTACCTGACTAGATCTCTGAGGGAATGTCCGAAAATCTTTCCCCGCTGTACTGTAGTGCCTTGGGGGATCATATGGGATGGTCTACTCAGACTTAGAGTGAAGGTGAAAGTAATCTGCCAAACGGAAATGGGAACATGAAAACAGTAGGCTTTTTATATGAATACACGTGGCTCAGAGTAGTTTCGAATAGGGACAGTCAGAAGCTAGACGTATGTGAAATTTTGTTCATAATCTCTGAACTTCCCAGATCAAAGTATAAATACAATCGATACATGTATAGACGTACTACACTACTCATAAGGTTGCTGAGAATTCTTCGACAACCCACGACCGGTTTCGCTACATATTTTACTGTGTTTTGGTATCAGATCTTGCGTATAAAAAAAGCTCACGTGCAGTTCTGGCAAACTCATATAGAAGGTAGATGGGTTTCACCACTCCTCTACCGTAAAGTGTTTGGTCTCCTTCCCAGTTGGTAATAAATGATTCAGGCATTGAACTATTCAGCTCTTTTACTGGAGTTCGCCTCCAGTGTAACCGATGATACTACTGATGGAGAGGCATGCGA
>NW_008751706.1:2050456-2055013 GCF_000715545.1 Opisthorchis viverrini
CTCTTTTACTGGAGTTCGCCTACCAGTGTAACGATGATACTACTGATGGGGAGGCACGCGAGTAGTATGTTTTCTTCTCGTAAGTTCGCTTTGCGTTTCTTGAAAAGGGAGATCTGTTGCGGAATGTGTGGAATCGCTTTGTCGCATTTGCATGGATTTGAGCAATGAATGATTTGAGTCAATGAATATCCAGAAAAGTTCAAGAAGACGCATCCAGGAGAAGATGGATGTTCAGTTTTGTAAACAAGATGTATATGAGAGTTTTGCTCCCCTGTCCAATAGTCTGTTACTGGTCAGTTGGCATTTTCTAATAAATGACTCCGCAGCGAAGGCCTTCTTCCTTTTACCAGTTGAAGCGAAACATTGAATCTTGATAGCCCTTCATGCTCCAATTAAACAGTAGCCCTGGTGTCATGCAGGCCAATCTCAGATGGAGCGAAACATTGAATCTTGATAGCCCTTCAGTAGCCCTGGTGTCATGCAGGCCAATTTCAGATGGGTGAGGGTTGCGGAATCCCCACGGGTCCACATGGATCAAGAACATGGGGTAGGTATGTGAGGAGAAACGTATTCTCTTTGGTCTCCATATATGAGAATCAGGAAGGTCACCGTTTTGGTTCGAAAGAAGGTGGAGTTTCGGGCATGCGGCGTGACAAAGGAAACAAGGAAGCTCCTGGGAGCTTCAGTCAACCGACATGATGAACTAGATTCAATATATGTGTATCTATGAAGAACGGGTTGCGAACTCAGCCTGATAACTCAAACTCAAGCGACTGTCAGACGTACGGCCTAGACGATGGGCCATGGGGTAGGGATCGGAGAGGTTAAGCTCATAACATGAGCTAACGATCTAGCGAAAGGGTCTGCCCAGATAGCCAATCGCTTGTTCCTAAAATTATATGAATAAGCAAAAGCGCAGAGCCGATCATCAACCGCCCGCCGTCGCTTCGCCACACCACAACGCGCCGACATTATCACCTCGAGTGCGGATAACACGCTTGGAACAAAATGTCCCCATGTTCCATTAGTAATAGGATCACCAACCCCCCACTGATTCTCCAACCAAAAGTCAGTCGAACTGAATTTACAAGCTTACATTGAACTTGTTTATCATTACTCTATTGTGTTCGTTGGCGCGCATGGGAGTGAAAATCTCTTCAACCAGGTCAGTCCCCTTCGCTTCTGGGCAGGTCGGTAATTCAGCTTCGAGTCTTTTGGAAAGAAAGAGAGGGCGCTCGTCAAGGTCATCTGCAGCGCGTATCATTGAAGAACAAAATAAAACCACTGGTGAGGCCGACCGCAGTACCACATAATCCACATAATCTAGTGGACTTATTTCAGTAAGCTAATCCAGACAGACTAACTTCACTGAACCAAAGATACGTGTGCATCTTGGCTTGTGGCATTAACTAGAAGTCTGAGTTATTTCCAGTTTTTCTTCAATAACTGCCATGATTTTGGAATGCAATCGCAACCAGTGACTTGCCAAATAGAAAAATTGTTGAGAAACACAGAATATTTTTGTCTAGCGTAAGTTTCTGAGAATATCACAGTCGAGGTAACTTTTCGAAGTGGAATTTCAGTGAAAAATCTCAATCAAGGTTTCCGAAGGCATTTACTTGGTCTGGGACAATAGTCCAAAAGTCCACCTGTTTGCTGAGCTCGTAGGTGAAAGAATGCACAACTCAAGACTACAGAGCGACCCTATCTACCCAAATCAGAAGTTCATTAGGCATGTGTTCGAGGAGAACCAATACGTGTAATCTTATGTTGCAGGTTGACCTTGAGGTAGGGCCAGGTGGGTGAAATGCGAGTTCATCAGACGTCACGGTCAGCTTTGAAGACCATGCCGTCGCAACAGCGCACCTCCAGTCTGATGCACCTGAATTATCAGGTGGACCTGAACTTCTTGTCTGTCTCTGTTTTTGGCATACAATTTTAGCTACTAACGTATTGGCAAGTAGTAGAATCTACAACGTCGACCCGGAATACACAAACAGTGCATTGATATGAAGGGCAGTCTGTTTTTGTAGTTGCCGACATACAGAAAGTCATAACGGTTAGGCGTTCATGGGTAACGTAGTCGTTCGTACCCATGCTGAAGAAATTTCTTCCACTTTTTTACCTTGAAACTCGCGACTGAGCGTTTTTCTCAATGTTACGCAATGGAAACCTCTTATTGCCCTTCCTGAAGCTCAAGCGGATTGTGCTCACTGCCGATGTTTGTTTGCATGAGATATAGATGCACACCAATTATCTGTGTACTTCGTCTATCAAGGCTAGATTTCGTATGAGTTCTCACACCTGGTGCCAGCTTAATTCCCATTGGTCAACCGACAACTCTGGTGTAAATGACAAGTTTCTGAACTGTTTCGCTTACTAGAGTGCCACTGAACCCCCATCCACCGAAGAGGGAGAGAGAGGTAACCGAGATCAGTCAGCCCGAAATGTTGGGACTGAATGCATCAGATGAGCGAAACAACAGGACAACCACAAGTGAATACTAAGCAAGGCTACCTGCCAAAGGCTAGTGTGAGACAGTCTGCAGATGTGAAGAAACACACACTATTGATAAAAGAATATGTTTGGCGGACGAGCAAAGCAAATGAAACCAATATTCCATCCAAAATAGGGCTAAGCATACGAAATATCACTGAGCACAACTTTTATGCAAGTGATTCATCCAAAAAATTGTCACTCGTATGACAGTTGATGTGATGCCCTTGACTACCTTACCAAAGTGAGTAAATTGTAGGTGGTTGTTAGATATGTAGAATTCACGTTCACATTACTATCGTTTGAACAGCCTTCCTCGTGTCCTGGCGCACTAGTTCCGTAAAAAGCTCTGAACTCGAGTTTCACTCCAAGTAGAGGTCACCACTTCAGTCGAACGTGTTGCGACTACTCCAAAAGCTCAGACTAGACTTGCTTGAAATGTCACATGTGAGTAGGCGAGCGCGTTCACGCATGAGCGTTAGTCAAATTTAAAACAGAAAAAGCAATACAGCCTAAGACACGCCATGAGATACCTGTATTGAGAGGTAAGAAGTGGCATACAAACAACAGGTTTGAAACGGTTCAGCTAGCTGGACCTGAAAGTTCTTTTTTCCTGAAACAACCCAAAATCCGGTAACCACTGGGAACTGAGATTTATAACAGAACTCACTTACCGTCCTCGGGGAAGGTTCATGTGTCTTGATAGGCATACCGATGCACTTGTCACAGAGTAAATCATTGGTGAGCTGTTTCAGAAAACAAACAGTAGAGAGTGGAGGACACAAAATATGGGCAATTCCTGTCAAGACTGGACATAAAATATACCTCACACACAAAATCTGAAGATAGAAAAACATACCACGGTTTCCACTGGACAGAAAGTAGCTTTCCAGAGAACTAAAAGTGAAGCGCTTTTCGTGGTCTCTCAATATTTGGTCCGTAAACAGAGGGATTTCCAGAGGATTTCCAGCAGTATTGTAGATCATACTCAGGCGAGGGAACCGATGATTCTTGTATGACCAAACGCATTCTTATTCGAGAATTTTCGTATCGACCAATTTACGAAAGACTGCATTATGCGAAAGCAGTTCTTTACAATGAGAGGAGAAGAGGACAAGGAGCCAGGCCTAAACTAGAATTCTTACCTTGACCTCTGCCTCGGAGAAAACATCAGCGTGCCGGTAGATTGTGAAACAAAGGCGGTGGGCATTATCAATTTGTAAATCAAATGTCTGCAACGGAAAAATGGAGCGAAAGATTATCCTAGGTGGCGCAACGCAGTAGCTGGCGTCGAACTAAGAAGAAACGTATCTAAAAAGACAACCAGAACCTGTGTAGTATTGTAGTATTTTCTTCTCTGAGGTACAGTTCCATCTGGTTTTTACGAACAGTATTATACGGTTCCAGGTCCACATGTGTGCACTTTGGTTTTGAGTATAGGGGGGACGAGATGGCTCAGTGGTTACAGCTCGAATGTACTGACCGGTAGGTCCATAGTTCGAACCCGACTTCTGTCTCTCGATTTNCCGAAGGCTGGTGTGAGACAGTCTGCAGATGTGAAGAAATACGCACTGTTGATAAAGGAATGTGTTTGGCGGACTAGCAAAGCAAATGAAACCAATATTCCATCCAAATTGGAGCTAAGCATACGAAATATCACTGGACTGAGCTTTCATTCGAGTGGCTTATGAAAAAAATTGTCACTCATGTGATGTCCTTGACTACCTTACCAAAGTGAGTAAATTGTAGGTGGTTGTTAGATGTGTAGAATTCACGTTCACATTACTATCGTTTGAACAGCCTTCCTCGTGTCCTGGCGCACTAGTTCCGTAAAAAGCTCTGAACTCGAGTTTCACTCCAAGTAGAGGTCACCACTTCAGTCGAACGTGTTGCGACTACTCCAAAAGCTCAGACTAGACTTGCTTGAAATGTCACATGTGAGTAGGCGAGCGCGTTCACGCATGAGCGTTAGTCAAATTTAAAACATAAAAAGCAATACAGCCTAAGACACGCCATGAGATACCTGTATTGAGAGGTAAGAAGTGGCATACAAACAACAGG
>NW_008751706.1:2055487-2089599 GCF_000715545.1 Opisthorchis viverrini
GCAGTTCTTTACAATGAGAGGAGAAGAGGACAAGGAGCCAGGCCTAAACTAGAATTCTTACCTTGACCTCTGCCTCGGAGAAAACATCAGCGTGCCGGTAGATTGTGAAACAAAGGCGGTGGGCATTATCAATTTGTAAATCAAATGTCTGCAACGGAAAAATGGAGCGAAAGATTATCCTAGGTGGCGCAACGCAGTAGCTGGCGTCGAACTAAGAAGAAACGTATCTAAAAAGACAACCAGAACCTGTGTAGTATTGTAGTATTTTCTTCTCTGAGGTACAGTTCCATCTGGTTTTTACGAACAGTATTATACGGTTCCAGGTCCACATGTGTGCACTTTGGTTTTGAGTATAGGGGGGACGAGATGGCTCAGTGGTTACAGCTCGAATGTACTGACCGGTAGGTCCATAGTTCGAACCCGACTTCTGTCTCTCGATTTCCCCTATCTAAACTTGGGCAACCTGGCAGTATACCAGCCGTCTTCGGGTGGAATACCAATCAAGCGATTAGTGTTTTGCGGACAGTTGAGCGAACCACTGAGGCGCAGCACTGCTGAGAAGGGTTTGTGAAACATCTCAGAGATGATCTAATGACCTCGGGTAATGGTGCTTACATACTTCAACTCTGTGGTGCAGATAAATGAGATTTCAAGAGGAACAAAACTTTCAACATTCAGATATCGTTATTGTACCTCTACACCTCAGGTCTCCTGGGCATAAACATACAGTCAACCTCTCGTATACGACTACAACGCACATTTTCGTGTTGTGATGTTTTTCTTGAACGTTTCAGTGAAATGTCGATACTATCCATATCTGTCCTATAGGAACAATGGTCGGGAACTATCAGCCTCTAACTAAATGTCAAACGTCAGCTTTTATTGGATCGTGTTTTCTGGCCAAGATAACAAACTTTGACGTGGTATTGGAGTTTGAATTTCTAAGAAGCGGGTTACCAAACTCCAAAAGGAGTGAAGACACCTCAAGGAGCTAGAAATTCAGATTCTCAAAAGATTGCTTGACTCCGTAATTTTTAATATCCATTTGAAAGGTTCTAGTAATCCCTCTTTTCACTCACAACCGTTCACAAATCTTCAGTCCGACAAAGTGTACTATGTTTGATGTGTCAAGTATAACGTAAAGCGAATAAGATCCATCGCGCAATCAGCGTCGGACAACAAATGACCCACTTTATCCAGTTTCTAGGATGGATTCGCGTTACCAGTCCTGTGGTTCCTATACAGGAATCACGTGAGATGATGATAAAGTGATGGAGGAAGTCACCAGTGCTAGAGATTTTCCTGCGAACGGTTGAAAGTAATGTAGGAAGTGCATCTTAACAGGTAACACATTCGACTAAATTCCATCCCAATTTTCAAATTGATAAACAAACTAGGTAGTAGAGCAGTTGAGTGGCCGTTCCACTTCGTCGATCGTCAAAAAACGACTAATGTAACACTCGTATAGATGTGAGATTCAGTTGCAATTCAGATGAGTCTCCAGTCAATATAAGGTCGATTTAGAACTGAGTGCATATCACCACATAGGCTGGCGTTCAATCACATGACAAGCCCAATGGAAATTCCAGGAGCAGATCGACTTGAAGAGCCCCAAGATGTGACAATGAGTTGACCTTCTGAGGTCATTTGACAGAGCATCTGTTCCTTTGGATAAATGAATAGAATGGTTTGTCGTCAATTCATTGAGTTTTCGCCGCTTCCAGCAGCAACAAACCAGGAAAACTGTGGCCAAAAACGTGCGACGTCGTTCTGTCCACCATGATAATGGTCACACTAACAACTGAAGCTTTGGAATCTGGGCACGTCTACCACAGCGAGGTCAGAAACGATTTTGGTTTATTGTATCTCAATCAGTTATGTTGAATAACTATTCACATTCAAGGAAGCTCAAAGTAAGCCTGAATTATCTGCCAAGGGCTGTGCCGGGAGCAATATCGAAGAAGTTTTGAAAAAAGCTCACCTCATTCCATTGCGGATTGGACTGATGCGCAACCACGTGAGTGCGAGCAACCTCTTCGAATTGTGCGAATGAATCGACTTCAATACAGACGTGATAACCTTTCGAAGCAAGTAAGATATAGTTAGGATTAGGGGACACGTACAACCAACACTTTGAAAGATGCGTGACCATATTGACAAACAAGATCTCTTCCTGTATTCTGAAAATTTGCCAAGCACTATACAGCTGTTTCGGATTTATTTGAAACCATCGTTAGCACTGCGTAGGAAGTTTCCAAGCCACTTTATGTCCCGCCTAAGTGTGAGCTAACCAGCCGTTCGTGGCCGTACTGTTTAAACTACTGGCAGGGGGTCGCAGAATGAAGGTTACCTACATTTTCTTGTGGGGCGCACTGATGATAATCTCTATAAGGATGAAACTGCAGTGCTCTTTGACTTTTCAGCAGAGACTGGGCTCACTTACAGGACAAGATCTCAACTGACGGTTCCAAAATCTCTTCACACTGCTAAGATTTGTATGCGTTTCTGAGTGAAAATACGACAGAATCGCAACGTGAAAAGTGTGACTTTGTTGTGAATGGTAGAAGCTGAACATCCCGGCAAATTGCTTCAGAGGACAGCGCCGCATTTTGTTACCAATGCAGTTCGTAAGTGCCTTTGGGTAAATTTACCGACTAACTGTGGTTACTCAAATTTGGGGTGAGTAGGCAGTTTGTAGTGCACTTCGAACTTCAGCCGTTTTTGTGGCACATTGCGTATTCGTGGCACATGAAAGTGACTCATGAAACTTACTGTCTAACTCGTCCAAGCCCTTGATACCATGTACCGTGGTTCGTAGTATTCCTGTTCTCCCAGGGGCTTCTGGAAAACACGAATATGACAATGAGGCGTGCAATAGGATTTAGTCTGGAAACATCACAAATGAGGGATTCAGCTGGGTTCCAGGTGAGTCTCTCGCAAAATCAAATTTGTTTGCAAATGAGAGTATTTTCGCTAATTTCGTGCAATTTTGTCTCAAGTAGAACATAAGGCTGACGGAAATTCGGGGACTGCGCCTAACTGATGAGCCCGAAATGGAAGAGCGAAACCGGTCGTGGGCTGTCGACGAATTTTCAGCAATCCTATGAGTAGTGCATTACGAATATACATGTACCACGATATCTCGAATATCGCAGCAACTGAAACATGAGGTGGCCTGGTGCAGCACATTCAGTTGCCCGGAAACATCACAAACGAGAGATTTGGCTGTGTTCCAGGTGAGTCTCTCGCAAAACTAAATTTGTTTTCAAATGAGTGTATTTTGTTAGGATTTAGCTTCTTATGTGATTAGGTCCTTGTTGCTTTCAGCCAGTTGCTGATAACCACACTGGTAGCTAGTCTTGATCAGCTCTGGCGAGGTGCACTGACGAGTATAAGCACATATGACATGATGTCGCATCAATAGAACTTACCTTCCAACAGCGCCATTCCGGTTTTGTTCAGTCTGACTATCTGGATGGATCGTTCCAGTAGGTTATTTTTATCGTAGATGAAAGGGATGTGGTTTAATGAAGAACAAAAGAAAACATTCAATAACTAATTTGAAGAGTTCTTGTCATACACGACAATGAAATGTACTTCAGTAGGACTGTTTCAAACTTCCTGACCATTCAGCCGTTACTTTAAAGTTCTACAAGATATGACTGGTTGTTTTATGAAACAGTAAGCAGTCATTAGACTACAGCATTCTTCGTGTATACTACCGCAATCGTAAAAAAGCTATTTGCACTGGGAATGTTGATGACTTCGCCAAATTTCAGTCCGATTGACGAAAATGAAACACTGCCGTCAGCTTAAAAGGGAGTCCTTGATGATGTTGTGGTGCCTGGCCGGAGCCTTACCACGATAGCGCTGCCTTTCCA
The DNA here is from genome assembly GCF_000715545.1 of Opisthorchis viverrini. NCBI lineage: Eukaryota > Metazoa > Platyhelminthes > Trematoda > Opisthorchiida > Opisthorchiidae > Opisthorchis > Opisthorchis viverrini. Next base: position 2,059,369 of record NW_008751706.1, read on the forward strand.
AGAGTCTCCCTGAGCCTCCCCACCCTGGCAGTCATCTCGCCACGCGCCATTGGTTTTCAGCAAAGGGCTAAGGGGTTACTTAGTCTTGCTTTTGTCACTCTGAAGCAGAGTGAATTCAAAGCTTTCCTTTTCGTAGAAGATTCATTCACCCGTCTACAAACACTACTCTTAACGGGAGATCCACCTGAATCTCTCTCCTTATTCAACTGAATGTGTTGTACAAAGACCGTCTTAGGTCTTAGTTGAGAGAATAGAAATGCACAACGGTGGTTTCCCGGTGAGGGAGATTTTGTTGGGTATTTCCGTCCATCTCGCATCAAAACATGCTACCAAACTGCTGATGAGAATGTGGGTAGGACTCATTACCACCCTTTTTTTAAAGTGGCTTAGGTTCCTAATTCAGGGCAACCTGTAGACGGTTTTGGCTCCCCACCGGATGGAGAGTGGGATAACAAATTGACAGTCCCAGAAGCTTCTTGAGACAATATAAAAGCTAGTGGAAGACGGAAAGCACAACAACCTCGGATTCCCGCCTACCTCTATCCACATCTAGCGTCTGTATCTAGAAATTAGTCTTAGTGAGCTGGGGAGGTGCAGAAAGCCAGTCTTTAACTGATTTTTTGAGGAGGATTCGTCCTGTAAGTGAAGCCACTCTATGCTGAAAAGCCAGGAAGCACTGTAAAGCTGTTTCATCCTTATTGGGAATCACCAGCAGTGCGCATCTCATGAAACTCCGAAGGGTCCCGAACCCATGACTTCCTGGTTAGTAATTCGAACACTTAACCGTTCGGCCATGAGTAGCTGATTAGTAATGTGATTAACTCGCACTTAGACAGGATATAGCGCCGTTTATTCTTTCTCTCCTCACACTACCAGCAATCTGTAAGTAGCTCAGTGGGAGAATAAACTTCACCCGATGAGTGAAACTTCCATCTGAGAAGTCGTTGCTCGAGGAGCCAGACAGCACGTGATTTGGATCCCGTGACTGAGGGATGAGTAGCGCTATATCCTGTCTAAGTGCAAGCTCTCACGCTGCCTGGTCAGTCGCTCGTGGCCGAACGGTCAAGTGTTCAAACTACTACCCGGGAACTCGCGGGTTCCAGACTCTCCGGAGTTTCGTGAGATGCGCACTGCTGGTGATTCTCAATAGGGATGAAACAGCTGTACAGCATAGAGTGGCTTCACTTATGGAACGAAATCTCCTCACAAAAACCAAAACATCCTCGCAATACCAATAAAACAGGTTTTTTTCCTTGTAGGCATCATACCACTGGTACTTTCATGTCTGGTTCATGGAAATGGAAGTTGTTTCGATGGTAACGTTTCGTCGCTGAATCCAGGTTTCACGCGGTTCACTTCGAGACTTTGAATGTAAGTCAACACTTGTCCACTCACCTCTTTTTTCATGTATGTCAGAGACGTCGCTTAGTTCGCAGGCTTCTCCGGCAATACATTGTGTTCCTTTGAATTTTTTCATCCCATTTGGGCTAGAAGTGCTCTCAGCTTGCGAGATCAGCAAATTGACGTTGTTGGAAGTAAGGCACACAGTAAGTGTACAAGACAACGCAGTGGTTTCTACTTCACGTTTTGTCTTGTGAGGCTAGCTAACCAAGATCCCATGAAGCATACTAACACAGCCCATTTACAGGTGTGTGGGAATCAGCTGATTTTTTCCACGTACCTACCAGTTCCGTCATGTCGGCAGTTAGCCGCGCCATGGAGTTGTTCTGTAATGTTTCAGCATGATTTAAACAAAGTAATGTTCTACTAAAGTGATGGACAAGTCGGAGTTACGATTAACAACGCAGGTTGTCGCACAGTAGGGTTCACCTAATGATAATTCAGTAACTTTCTCAGCTAGATATCGATTGTCTACTCTGACTTTGACGAATGTTTGCTCAAAACTAAGCTTCTCCTGTTGATGGCAAGTACAATTATGCAAAAATAGGATGTGTACAGCCTTGGGTAAATCAAAGAATGATTCTAGTTCTGCAAACATCTCGGATACAAGTAGTTTTGTTAGATCGAAACAAAATTATCACCTACTGCATGAGTTGAGAGGTCACATCTAGGACAAAACGTTTGCTCGAGACAGAATTTTTTTTCCCGATTACTTATAAAAAGGAACTACCTGCTTGAAATACTAGCACAAGTCGCGGTTTTCATCAGTTCGAGTTTTTTCGCACTCATTCCTCTTAGTTGGGCAGCTAACCTTTGGCAACAACGAGAACAACTTTTATCAACCTGGCAGCAAACGATGAACTGAGAGATGTTAACATTTTACACGGAAAAGGATGAAGTATAATGAACCAACTCTGCCTACTCACTTTAAAGACCATGAAAATTCTGATTTCAACGAGGTTTATGTATCATTTCAGTTGTAGCTAGTTCGCTGTTGTTCTTTGCTGCGGCACACACGGCTCTTTCGCACGAACGAGGAAGTTCATCATAGCCACACAACTTGTATCAACAGGTAAAACAACATTTTATTGGACAATTTTCTAATCGCCTCTGGTATTTCAAACAGACTTTTGGACCTATTGAGCTGATGACATCTCTTTTTAAAGGATTTTAACTCAAAGTTAATTTCTGCATTTATTTAGATAGTGTACGGAAGCCAGCCGACCCTAATAACCGAACACCACACCAGTTGGACGGATGGTCACGTGCAGGACACGTGCCTTACGAAGACGTACGCTGATTGGTCAGAATGCTAGCCAATCCGAAAGCTCTGAGATGGGCTGACAGTTGCAAAATACTTGTCATTGGTAGAATCTCGATTAATTCAACACGTAAGAACGGAGAGATCCTTGGGTAGACTTGAAGTAAACTGGATGCTTCATTTCAGAAAATTTTTGTCGATGCATTTGGTCGTAAGTAATTTTTTGTTTTTGACACAAAGGCATTGTTTACTTGGTTGACTGAGCCGCTCCACAAGGTCGCATCTGAATAATAAACTAAATTATTGTTGTATAGACTGCTCAAAGGTTGCTGAAAACCCTTCGAGAGCCTGTGACCGGTTTCCACCTTCTTGGGGCTCAGCAGTTCGACGGAAATTCAAGGCCTGTGCCTACTTGATGAGTCCCAAGAAGAGTCAAACCGGTCGTGGGCTCTTGAAGAGTCTTCAGCAACCTTGTGAGTATTACCTCTGTACATGTATCGCGACATCTCAAAAATCGTGCCAGCTGAAGTATGAGGTGGCCTGATGCAACACATTCATTTGCCTTGAAACATCATTGAAGAGAGATTCGGCAGGGTTCCAGGTAATTTTCGAGTCAAAACCCTATTGATTTGCAAGTGAGTGTAATTGCATGGATATTGTTGCTTAGCTCCTAATCCACCCAACGGGTCGGTCGGATTTGGGTTCTTGAAATGCCTGTTTAGTGCACTTCATTTGATGGTTCTCTCTGAGTGGCCTTCATGGTTCCTGTTGTTGGTCTGTGTAGGTAAGCAAGTGATGAGGCAACATTGTCTGGATGTTAGTTGGAAGGAATCTTGGGGTCTGGTTATCTGTCTGCCCTAAAAATCGGTGAAGCTGATTGGGCTGATGGAGCTTCTGCCTCGAAATCGGAACGCGGATTGTTTGACAAACTTTTCTGATACTAGGATTTCTCGGTTTGGTTGACATCCACCAGTGCTAGACCGCTTTCAATCTCTCTCTACTCGTCTGTATTGAGCAAAACTTCAGCATGATCGAATTAGCTTGGTTGTCTCACAGTTCAGTGGAAGGGAATAGCTAATGTGTAATCCAGGTGAGAGATTTTGTCTTCCATGCAATTTTTTGGGAGTTAGGCTCTCGGTGTTTAGGTTTTAACCTAAAAACTCCGTTTGGACAAAACACATATGTGCATCTCAAGAACTATATACATTTGGATTACGAACTTACATAGTGATATTTTTTCAAGACCTCATTCATTTCCGCTGCAGTCGTTCGAAGACTGCTGTTGGGTTCATTCACAGGCACCTGAGTTGTTGTTGCTGTTGATACGCCCGGTTGCGGAGAGGACCGAAGTTGACCCCTCTTATTCCATCCGTCTGTAGCTAGTGTCAGACTCTTGATACACTCTTCGCGGCTTTTCACTTGATTGACTTCTTGCTGCAAAGCCATACGCCAATGATTTCTCTCACGCTCGGTCATGAGAAGGATGTAGTGGGTCTGACCGTTGCTATCCACCAACGGCAGTACCAGCTGGGGTGACTGAAGAACCAGTTCTCCTTCCTGAATGAAATCGATTAGTAAGCAAGTCTATTTATGTTACCAGGGAATGAGAATCACTAGAAACTTGTTCCTACTCTATCATAAAGGAAACTACTCACGAGGTTGCTGAAAACTCTTTGACTACTCTTCGACAACAACTCTTTATCCCTTTATCCAAAAATATACTGCGATATCTCGAATATCGTGTCAACTGAATCTCATGAGGCGGCCTGTGTGCAGCACATTCGGTTGTAGAATATCATAAACGAGAGATTCAGTTGAGTCTCTCGTGAAAACCAAATTGATTTGCAAATGAGTGTATTTCTCGAAGCCCCTGTTCTTTTTGCCTAGTTGATAGTAGTATATACCTGAAGAGACGGACCGACATACAACAGATGTACGGTGCAACAGTTCATTTCCGCGTGCTCTCTTCAAGCTTGCAGCGCAAAGACCGTAGCTCACGTAGGTGTGAGATCCACAATGAAAAGTGAAGTGCTGAGTTTCTTTGAAGATGACAACCAGAACTGTGCAAACAGAGGAGATCGGCCAACCGTTGAGACTGCCTATTGGGACTGGCCTGTTTTAAACACCTGACTGAATAAACTTCTTACTCTGCTCCATTTATGTGGTATTTTTCTGTAGTTCACTCGTGACGAGTGATAGCAAACAAAGCCGGGTTCATTCTTCCGAGTCGTCATCAAGTTCGAAGCGGGAAATTTGTGTTTCGAGTTCAGATTATTATAAGTTACCACAAAAGGTTACTTTTCAGAACACAAAACCACAAACTCATCGCAGATGCAGGAGAATACCTAACAGCTGCACAAAGATTTTAAAATGATATGGTAATACCGTTTCCAGGAAGTGACTATATCCCGAGCTGACAAGAAAATTGGTCCCCTGATCAGGAGTGTCAGGTAAGGACTCGACAATCCTCAGAGCGCTTCCAGAATACGAAACTAATGCTCACATCCAAATCCCCCTACACTTAAAAGGACGCTCCGACGATCTGAATGCTAAGCAGCAGTTATTCCTAAAAATACCAGGATAGGTTAGACAGAAACAAGCAATCCAACAAGGGTGAACATGTGCATCTTAAGATACAGGTTTAAAGGAGTATACTACTGGTGAAGCATGCGAGTAGTCTACGGTGTCTAGCATCCGAGCTCTGCCCCCCCCCCCGCTTTTGGTGGAAGGTGAGGGTTTCTAAGAAAATTAGAGAGCCGCTTTGAAGTGCTCGTTCATTACCGTTCACTATTTAATGAACGTCTTAGAAAGTTCAAGAGGACGATTGATAATGTTCACTTTTCAAAAACTCGGAGCACATGAAATGTTCACTTTCGTGTCTAGTGGCTTGTAACCGCTTAGTTCGTAACGAAAGGCGTTCCTCTTTTCACAGGTAACACCCTAAGTCTGACAACAAGAAAGAACGCTGGCAACCATCTGAGGTAATAGTGCTGGGGGACACACGGTTTCAGCCGACAGCGATGGCCGGCCACTAACAAACTCTTGATTAGGCTTACATGGAATGAGCGAGAAGGCAATATGTTTCAGAACTCAAGGAAGCATTCTCGGAATCACCCGTTATTTTCTTTTAACTCATTTTGTAATTCCATGGCAGCTTTCGATATGGAAAACCAATAAAAAAGTATGCTCGCATAGGTTGAAAAACGCAGATGCATGTCAGTTGTGGACACAATGAGCAGAAAAGTATGAGTGGAATAGCCCCTTATAGAACATCTGTTTAGATTGATCAGGTTAGAAAATTTGTCAGGTAGGTGAATGCTTAGTTGGTCTGTTGACATAAATACTGTTAAGCAGACGGATTGCCGATTTTATTCGATGCGTGAACTACTTAACTTCTCGGCGTTACCAACTCTCGATCGCTGTTTTCTATAACCGGAGAAGAAAACCTGTTGGATTTGAGGGCATGGTTTCAACGGCCCTGTGGATACACTATACTATACTGTACTATATACTTTATACTACACTATACTATGGGAGTGATGTTATGGACAACCTAGAAATCTGTGGAAGAGAACACTGTTCTCAGTTAGCGGATGTAACCGAATGAGTAGTGCTCAGGCCTACTGTGATGTTCGTAACTTTCGCGATGTGAATAGACAGCATTTAAATCAGTCACTCAGAAGCGACTAAATCTTGATGCGTGATAGGTCTGCCTTTCATATACTGCGTGGTGCCAACCCCCACCTTTAGCAATGTGTCTAAATACCGGTGTAACGGTGATACTACTGATGGGGAGAGTATGTGTTAATTTCGCTTTGCGTCTTCTGAAAAGGGGAGATCTGTTGCGGAATTCGCGGAGTCACTTTGTAACATTTGCTTGAATTTGACCGACGAATGAGTGGAGTCAACTACTCTCCAGAACAGTTCAAGAAGACGCGTTTAGGAGAAGATAGGTGTCCAGTTTTTGTGATCAAGGTGTAAATTAGAGTTTTGCTTCCCTGTAACCGGTCAGTTGGCAGTTCCTAATAAATAACACCGCAGCGAAGGTGTTCTTCCTTTCACTGGTAGCTGGGATAGGTTAAACGGATGTTGATCAGGTGGAAGCTGATCTGTTCTCCGATCCTAACAACCGGCTTGCAAACGTTTGGTCAGTATGCGAAGAAACACTGTCACTGCTCAGACCGCACAGAGAACTGTAACCAAGCCCTGACAACATCTCCTTGCATGGTGACAAAAGGTCAGCTGGGTGGTGAACAGGTCAGCTGCCGCCTGAGTAACGGTCAATCAACCCAACCGGGTTCCCAGTAATTAGGCACAGCCAACTCAAGAATCAACTGCGATGCTTTCAGAGAAGAGCCTCGTAAGGATTCGCTTTATCGATTCTAACGTCCAGACCACGTTCATCAACAACTGTCTGAACTTTTTCATTCATTGAAGTCCAGAAGGGTACTAATTGCGCCCGTACAAATGCGTTGTCTATGAAATATCATCACGTCTCCGAGTGGTTTGGAAAGCTCTTCAACACGCAACCGAAAGTACAAAATACTCACTGTCTGCCTCAACGATCGAACGAGCTTGTGTTGATCCCGCTTCTTGCTCTAAAGAAAAGAAAAAAACAGATAAGTTTCAGGGGAGGAAACATTGTAAATCGTCTTCAGACAGTCTTAAGAGGATTTTCTGCAGACAGTGGCACCATATTAATGCTTGATTTATACAATCATTTGTAAAATAATTTGGCTCTCCGAAAAACTCACCTGGAACCCAGCTGAATCTCTCGTTTATGATGTTCTCAGGCAACTGAATGTGCTGCACCAGGCCACCTCATGTTTCAATCGCTGCGATATTTGAGATATCGCGACACATGTATATTTGTAATGCACTACTCATAAGGTTGTATGAAATAGGATTTAGCCTGGAAACATCACAAACGAGAGATTGAGCTGGGTTCCAGGTGAGTCTCTGGAAAAACCAAATTAGTTTGCAAATGAGTGTATATTCGCTAATTTCGTGCAATTTGGTTTCAAGCAGAACGTAAGGTTGACGCAAACTCGGAGGCTGCGCCTACTTGATGAGCCCCAAGAAGGGCGAAACCGGTCGTGGGCTGTCGACGATTTTTCAGCAACCTTATGAGTAGTGTTTGATTTAATTCATTTTCATGTGACTGGAATTCAAGCGGTATTGTTGTTCACCGGATTGTTTCATTGAACAGCTTGACAGCTTGCGTTGGTTCTTCCCTACTGGTTAGAAAAGTTAAGTGTACCACCTTTTTCTACTATTTTATTCTGACGTAAAGTTTCAACCAACAAGAATAGCTTTTGTCTGACAAGCGCTCGTAAAAGGGTTAAAAATTGAAGAAATTTTGAAGCAACCAAGAAGCTTTTGTCACAACCTCTGTCTAAGAAACCGAAAACCCAAGAATCAAGTCTCTCTTTTGCCCGATTGCTGGTTTAGTTTATGGTTGGAAGTAACAGAGTAATAACCTAGGCTTGACTATAAGTTGAAAGGTTTTATCGACACGGCTATTTTACTACATTGGAACTAAGTTGACTTGCCTAAGGATTGCTCATTCCTTAAAGCAAGCCATACCTACTATTCAGAAAAAAGTTGATCAATTGCGATTTCGGGCTGTCACTGAAGTCCATCCGTGCTGAAAAGCCGAAAAGAACTGGGTGTCCTTATTGGGAATCATCAGCAGTGCATAGCCTACCTGAACACCTAATTTGCGACCTTCTGGCCAGTGGTTGAATAGTAAGCGTTCGGTTCCGAGCGGCTGAATGGCATTTTGATTGGCTCTTCCTTAATCGAACTATAATGTAACCTAAATTAACGCACGATAACCCAACTCTCATCTGTTATCCAATAGTTACCCTGTCATAAAACACATATCCACAGTGAATTATCCTGCTCATTATTTTAAGTAGTATATAAATCAGTAGTATGTAAAGACTAGGCTGACGGCGGTTCACTGTTTTATGCTAACCCCCGGAGTTCTCAAATTTGTGAACCGTCCACTTCAGGCAAAACAAACGTCCCATCTTCCACCCACGGGATTTGTCAGGTAAACGCAGCTACACATTTGGCACTTATATATGCAGTTCACACTAGTCGCCTCTTTAATGAGCGAGCAGCCATTATGGGAACGTGGTCCTCTGCGAGGATGGCGGCAGTGTCTCATGGACGCTGCACCCAGTCAGGACAAACGAATGCCACATTTACACCTACGGTGACCAAACTCGAAGACACCATGGTGTTTTAAACGAGCTAAGCACTACAAGCCACATGAACCATGTCTGAAGAGAAAAACACGGAGGGTGAAATCCGGTAGATACCTCGTCCAGACGCTTCATACTATTCCGCATTTTGGAAATGTTCGACTTGAGATTTTCGATAGCTCGTTCGTGAATCGCGATTTTGTTCGGGTCTGTAAAAAAAGAATATTCAAGAACAAGTGCGTTATGAAGAGGGTAGGAGAATCTTGCAATTTATTCGTCATCAGTTACTGCGTTTGAACTGGGGATCTGTCGTACAAAGTTGTGGAGCGACGATCGTGGTAGATCACAAGATTGACTTTTTTCAACTTTTCAACAAAAGGTTGTTTAGTTTGGGACCCAGTTTCATAAATAACATTTTTTTCTCAGAATTTTTTCCAAGGTTCAAACTTGTCTTTCAAAATCGATAATCTATTTGTATCGACAAGGAAGAAATCAAGTTCATTTGATTCTGTAGGAAAGAAAAACACTCAGCAACGAGGCGTTTAAACGGCAGTTTAGCGAAGTTGCTAGTCCGCGGCCCTGCTTAATTCTCTAGAATACTCGGCCTACTGTGGAAGATGAAGAGATTTCACAGAATTTTCAGAGGTGAGGCTATTTAATATATAATCCGAACACATGAGGCCACCGTCGGTTAGCGTCTGCATTGTCTCACTTAGCGGATCACTCCGCTTGTGGGCCAAAGAGACTTGGTTTGATTTCGACGTTAGAGCACCAAGAAAAGGAAGCATCTTTCGATACACTTATCTGCATACCAATTTGGTTCCAACAAAAAAATCACCTAAAACCCAGCCGAATCCCTCTTTTATGATGTTTTCAAGGTTGACGGGGACTGGGCCTACTTGGTGAGCAGCGAGAAGAGCAAAACTGGTCGTGGACTGTTGAAGAATTCTCAGCAACTTCTTGAATAGTGTATTACATTTTTCGATATCCTTTTTACGTTTCATGTAAACCAGTGATCACTTCTCGGTGCGATCATTGCATTACTGATTTGATGCCAAAAGTACCATCCAGCTGCAGCCGTCTAGACAATTTCAAAAAGGGGATTAAAACCATCTCTCGTCGACAGGAAGTAGGGCGTTCAGGCTGTTCACCAGGGTCTGATGAAGAGGAATCTGCGAGACCGATGGGTATGACGTCCACCACATGCAAGTCGATGGCGCGGTTACAGTAATTGGACCTGAGTGGGGAGGAGTTGGTGGGCTTATGTCCTTCTGAGAGACGGCTTCTATTTTGGCATAACAGCAGTCTCGTCAGCCAGAAGACATGTCAGAGGAAAAAGCCCCGTTCCGTTCCTCTCCTTCAGCAAGTTACCAGTCATTTGCAGGATCTAAGTTACCCAGAGCATCCAAAGACATTTAACACACGAATGGGAGCCATGAAAATTTCGATGGGACTTCAGTTCTCGTCCAACAGCAGCCTAAATAACAGTGTTCCTTCAGTGGTTCTAATCGGTGAAAATTCTTATATTCATGTAAGTCTAAAATGATATTTTCTGGTGCTCTTCAAGATCGAAAAAATTCCGAGAAAACGATCAATTTTGTAGTTTCATTGCCGGACTTGGTTCAATGTATCGCGCATCACTTTGGTGATACTACGACCCCTCAATGTGCTGTGTAACTCAGTCGTTTTCATCTAGACAGTAGTACACTGTGGACTTTGTGACATACAGAACACAACTACTAATTACTGGTCAGTAGTAAGATTATTTTGGATTTGGACAAAATTTCTGACTATATTCAGTTCATTTTTTCGTCCTGCCAAGGTTGAAAGTGACCATGAAACTTCTAGGCGACCGACAATCCCAGTGACTTTTGTTTCGTGTTAAGTAACTCCACACGTTTCCACAGAAAGAAAACTAACGAGAAGGAGGTAAGCGGAAATCTTGGATCAAATACTCACCACTGACAACACGTGTATTATGCGAAAGCTTCAGCTGATCCAAAGGTATCATCCATTTGGTCTCCAGACGGGCATTTGGCTCGTCCATATTCCAAACATTTCTACCCGTGGGTAGTGGTCGGACAATCGTGTTGGAGCGAAAATGACGGTTGCGTTCTGAGGCACGCATTCCTCGAAACATGTCAGTCAGGCCTGTTTTGTGCTTCGAACTGACATTAGCAAAATGGACAAATAGGAAGATGATACAACGGCTTGGCGAGGATGAGAAATATCTTGCGGTTGATGACGAATCAGTTCAAATGTTGTCGGGATGATTGAATAAACTCTGTTCTCTTCACTAATCGATTAATTCTAGTGAAAGAAACTCAAGCAATCTAGAAATCTCCCTCACTGGTGCACAGATGTCTGGTGAGTTACCGTTCTAAGTTATTTCTGTTTGTGTTCATCTGTTGCTTCTGCTCATATCGCGTTTGAAGACGGGTGTGGCCAGAGACTGACCCAAAAGACTGACTGGTTCTACTCGCTGGTTCACTGTCCGAACTGTCAGGTCCGTGTTTTTTTGTTTGCTAAACAGCCGATAAATGCTTCTCCGTTCCGCCTCCTGATAGTAAGCGTTGCTGATAGTTTGGCAGCCGTTTATCGAATGTTCTCAATTGGAGTGAAGTTGGCAAAAATATCTAAGTTGGTTCGTCGAGGATCGGTAGTCAGAAACCTGTACAAGACACAAACTGATTGACATAGTCTCCCAATAACCTCCCAGTAACAAGCACCTGAGAAATGGAATTACCTTTGTGCGTGAAGTTAAGTTACTTGAAGAGGCCAAGAAATGTTTTGCGGTGACTTTACTTATGTTGGAAAACATCACGACTCTCTGAAATATATTCAGATCCAAAACAATATGACTATACGTTTGAACCTCTATCCAGTAAGCTGTGGATGTTTGGACAGTGGTGCAACTCGCCTGAACTTGGGTAGTGCATGGTCTGACACTCTGTTCAACCGCGCGGTTCAGATTAGCTAGCCTGACGTTGGTTGGTTGTTCGAACAATCAATTCTCACGGGGAGATCTGTGTACTCTTCAGCACAGAGAGGAAGATCCAGACTCGAGAACATGATTCTCCGGATACTTTCGAAATTCCAAAAAATCGTTCAACTCTAGCACCCTGTCGATGCGTAACTGTCATATCTACCCGAAGGAAACATGAGGGCTCGGATACTGAAAGGTTGCCCAAGTATAGACAGGGGAAGTCGAGAGGCAGAGGTCGAGTTCACACCACGGACCTGCCGGTCAGTAAATTTGCGCTCTAACCACTGAGCGATCTCGGAATACACCAATCTACTCAGAAAGGAAAACCTCTAACAAGTCATATTAGACTTCATCGTTGGATCAACCAACCAACATTATATCCCTTAATGTGAACAGCATAATGAAAAGATGAGTAGTGCCGTAATCTCCCCAGGTTCAGAGTATTCTCGAATCGATTTATGAGAACCATACTGTCGGTAGTTCGCTACGAGCAAGAAACAACTTCATGGTTAAATTTCGAGTAAATTCTGTCTTCGCTGGTTCAGCNTTTCGAGTAAACTCTGTCTTTGCTGGTTCAGCAGCCCACCCCACCCCCCACAATTTCCAAAACGCCAACGGCAATTTTGGAGGACCCATTTGGAAGTCATACATAATCAATTTGGACACCTCTTTTTCATAAAGCTTTACTCAGCAGCCATTCAAACGTCATTTTGATCAATAAACATGATTTAAAGTTATGAAATTTTCTACATTGAGTGCTATTCAGTCCTAATCGGGTGATTTTCTCAAGCAAACTGCTGTGGGCCAAGGGGTCAACAATAACCCGTTCAATGCGCATATACCGCAAACAATCCGACCAGAAGTCGTGACCAGCAAACTCTAACCACCCAGCGTACTGCGTATCACACATGGTTCAATACAGTCAGTAACACCGCCAGATCTCAAAGGCAACTGCATTTCGAGGAAGTGGGTGACTACCGTAGTCCAAGAAGAAATCACTCGGTTTCGTCTGCCGACCCAAAGTGTGCAGGTTCAAATTTCCCTGAAGTGTTCAGCGCTGATTCCCTCGCGGCCAAGAATGAAGCAGCTGCAGTACTAATCGGCTTTTCAGCACAAATCAATGTGGCTTGCAGGATGAGATCCCCAATGGGAATCTTAGAATCTCTCCCATACACCAATGGATGTTGGCCTGCTTATTAGGGATACCGTTTTGGGATTAAGCCATACATACCGATACCCAAAGGTTAGGTAAGCCTCTTGGATTTTACACTTTATATAGAGATAGCTACTAGGCAACAAGAAATGTGGGTCGGCCCCTTGAATTCTCATGGGGGTCTTTAACATCCCGTTTAATCATTTTTCGGTAAATTCCATGTATTCTGAGATGGTCTATTTTGGCAACTCAACGGTAGCTAAGTAGTATTCACCCAAATAGTTTGACAGCGTAGTCAAATCAAGTTCTAAACCTAGTTTCGAGTCAACCTTCCACTCTACTGTTCTTTCAGATGACCAACCAAAATTGTGTTCATCAATAGACTCTACTCATATGAATTACAGGTGCCTTGTGGAGCTTTATATTAAAAACTTGTGTCCCACAAGAGAGTGAACCTACAAAAGAAGTAGGTTCTGATTGATTTTTGTGACGCGTGCTCCTGGGAAGTAGACAGAAAAGATGCATCGACAGATTACCATATTCAGATGTTCTTAGAGTAAGCACCCTTGAATGCTTAATGGATGAGTCTGGAGTCATTACCAGTTCAGGCATCCTCAAAAGTGTCAAACAAGGGCAAGGGTACTGATGAGATGTGTTTAAATGAAATATCAAGGTAACTGGTAGTTCGTTAAATACAAATAACAAAAATTGCAAGAGTCGATCATGCTTTTGTTTTGACGAAGTCTAAACCTAATTCATCCTGCCTAGTTCAGTTGGACACTCCGGGATAACAATGAAACTCAAGTTTCTCTGGTCTCATTTGATGATTGGTCAACACACAAGACACGTTACCTTTTATCCTTTGTAATCTTGGCGCAGACCAGAATATCGGAGAAGAGCAGAAGATAACGCAGCTTTCGTTCATCCGATTGCCAGTGGACCAACTCCACAACGAGAGAATGCATACGCAGTTTCCGTGAGTCTTTGTGTTTCGTTGCCTGCTTGCATAAGGTAAATGGAGACTTTCACAATGCACAAAACGTCGAGTAATACGTCGTATGCAGAGTAGAAAGTGTGTGTGCGCAAGCAAGATGGATAGCAACCTAAAGTAGGGTATACGCTTGCTACACCTCACCTACTTTGGGAAACCTGCGTAGATCTCGGTCCGTGATCGGAGTGAAATTGTCACCTGGTGAGGTAATCAGAGCTGTGAAAGTGAACCTACAGACTACGATTGCGACACACTGAAGAATGGATTGTGGGCCATGAAACTTCTGAGATTATGCCTCCTCTGTTTTGATCCACAGTCGTGTTCAACTTTTGAATTTACTTATGTCATCTACTGCATAATCAATCGATCGTCGTCAGCTGATTGTAGATGCAGCTGTTGGAACGCAGCCGGTACGCAGCCATGAGGACAGTTCTGGCTCGTGTCGATTCACGACAATGTTGATCCCAAATTCTGCAGCATTTCAACAGGATGAGTTCTCAAACGACAATAAAAAACAACAGGCTTTAATTACCTTTACAATGTCACAACAAGCAAGTGTTCAACAGGGAGTACGACATGCAAGGACGTCCGGGAGTGTCGTGAATGTTATTCAACCTACATAACAGAAGAACCAACAACACCGATGGCTGATTCATCGAACAACAAACTGCAGAACGAGATCTACTCAGTGGGGCAGTAAGGCTGATGATGCATATCAGAACATAGGCCTGGCGGATTCGTCAGTCCAGGTCCTGAGCTGTCAGAAGTTCGTAAGGAACACAAAGTGCAATGTGAATGAACAGAATAAGGGAGCGACTGAGACGAACATTCTATCCGCACAACGTATCCTGTTCAGGGTCTTATTCACTTTGAGCAACGTAGGCAAACACGTGGAGTAGTTTGCCGCTGCAGGTAGCAGTCGATGTCCTTGAATTTATCGAGCCGGCACATATTTATGGTTACCTGTCAATATGGGGACTATTCAACATCTAAATCACGTGAACGCTGCGATTTATTAATAATTCGATTTCTGACAAAGACTTACCTGACCTGACAAGGTAGATTCAATGGAATCTGTGATCAGTCTTTCGTACAAAGAAGCAAATGCCCTCTGGTCCGGATTGTTTGTCGGGGTGATTTGCCACAGCTCCTATTGGGTGAAAATAATTTAGAAACACCCTGTTTCAGTCATAAAATATCAGTCAAAGACTTTGTATGGTCTATCAAGAAACCCGTTCCGGTGCTTATCACTGACGAATAACTTCCAACGCGCGAGTACTCCAACAGTTCATCTTAGACGAGCTTGCCAAGTCTTTGAAAAACTCGGACCCAAATGATTCGCTCACAAAGAGCGGCGGCGTTTGAATCGCCAGACTTTTACGGATCAAATGAAGTGGGACGCGAAAACATAGAGCGAACTACACTCGTTTGCATACCAATACTGTTTTGACGGGAGACTCACCTTAAACCTAGCTGAATCTCTTGTGTATGGTGTTTTTAGCTTCACCAGACCGCCTCGTACTTCAGTTGGTACGCTATTCGAGATATCGCAGTATATGTAGAGACGTAACACACTACTCATAAGGTTGCTGAAACTCTTCGAAGTCCCTGATTCGTTTGTCACCGCGAACTGTGTGAATAAACCACCCCGATCGATTGAAAGTGACAAAGGCGGTGTGCCGAGCCACCCATACATACGGTGTGAACCCAAACGAACAAGACACACGGTAGAACAATAGAACGTGATCCACTGAGCAACGAAATTTCCAACCTAGAAGTTCTAATCTTATTTACAGGATGTTGGAGATCGAAAGATGTTTTTAACAGATTTGCTGTTTAACATTTCAAACTGACACTTTGAAAGCCCAGAAGGAGCAGAAGAACCTCACGTTGGCTATAATTTCGAGTTTTTGGCTGACGTCCGTAACCTTTGTTTAGGTGTTTTACAAATCATAACGCGGTATTTAGATTTATAAACGAGCTAATTTCTTCAGAATCTGCTCGAATCAAAAACGCATCCGGACGACTGCGGAATTTTGTTCAGTTTCCTGCTCATTCTCTGCTTTGTACGCACAGATTATCTGTCATGGATATCTGCTATACCGTCTGTAGTGACACGTGTTCGCTCTCCACAGTCATCAGACAGTAATCGAAGTCGAGGGCGACCCAGATCACAGATATTTGTTTCGTTAGTCACTCACGGAACCCCTTACTTTCGCTGTGCACGCTGTGGACGTTGAACGCATGGCAAAAACCTTATTCACAGTAGCGCATGCAAAAAACCGTGTAATACCACTCAAGAATTGTAGATTTTCCTACCGCCTTTCATATCACGTGATGCCTACCTCTGATGACAGGCGCTAATCAATTCCTGACAAAAGTGGGATCGAACAGTCTCCACATGCCCATCTGTGCTTACGCTTTTGAGAAGCTAATTCGTAGAAAATTTCTCCACACAGGAACTATGCAATGTGCGGTTCTTACGAAAGTCCACACACACAGAAACGCGGTGCACGTACTAATGTCACACGTGACCACACTGCACACAGGATAACGATGCTCATCTCGCCAAGACTTTGGTGTTAGTATTAACAGTAAACAGTTATCAGAGGACTAAGAAAATACGACTTTGCTCCTCGTTATCTTCAAATCGATGAATTTCCATTTTTAGGCATCCGTTCAATACCCAGCAAGTGTATTTTTTCACTGAGTTAGACGGCTTGGTCACGAACGTTTTACCATCACTATAGGCAGTATCATCAATGTGCTGCCGTGTGGCGGTGTGTCGGTCGTTGCGCGCTGATCAGTAACGTACATGTATTGCAATGTGTAGAAAGGGGACCCGCCACGTAGGCGAAAGTTTGATCATCGTGAAGTAAAGTCCAGCGCAAAATGGGCAATAATTAATTACTGTTATATTCGGAGTTATCGTATTGACAATCGAACTCTAAAGGAACAATCGATCACCGAATTTTTGGCCTTTTAGTGAATGGAACACTCTGAACCTGTGTGTACGAGGAGAGAGAGCATAGTATCAAATATTGTATTACAGCACCAACCATCCAGTGAAGTACATCGAAACTGTACTTGAGAGGACCGAGATACATCGTAGCACCACACAACTGAGAGAAAAATGAAGCAACTTATCACTGCGGACTGATTAAGAGTTGCAAGATGGCTGATCGAAAGTTTCAAGAAGATACCTCACTGACAGAGCAGCAACTACTTGGAAGAGCAACTGAACAGATAGGTCTATCTAAGCTGAAAACGTATGCGAAATCCAAGCGCCTACAAAGTGAGCGCTACTGTTTTAAAAAGGACCTCAAAACAGATAAACAGCTTTGATAAAACAGAAGGGAACAGTGTGGTAGATCGGATCAATTGCTACAAGCGCAACAAGCTTAATTTTGGGTGGGCCTAAATGAAAAAAAGCCTAACCACAACATCAGAAGATATCCCCATACATGAAGACTACTTTAAAATACTTGGAAAACGTGGCTTCTTGGGGACAATACGAAAGAGACGTCCGTCTGTGACCTGGATGTTTAGAACGGGCTCGGTCAACCAGCACCAGTTTGTGCAAGAGTGGTGACTCAGTCGGAATACTTAAGTGAAACCGATCATTGGATCAACAGATCAGAAGAAAATAAACCCTACAAGGACACATTGGCCATACTGTTTACAGCGCGGACCCCAGAGAAGTCAGGGCTGGTAGGAGCACCAATCAAAGAACTGGAGATCAAACGTCATGCGGACATTGACAAATCAGAACGCGGAACTAAACAGGTAGCCAATCACGCTCAAGGTAACTTCCCTCTAGCAAACCGCCATCACCACTCAGCGCACACTAACCGACGAATAGCTACACAGACTCATGATGTCACGTCGATCGATGATGAAATGTTTTCACCCCTACTGCCCAGCTCAGCAAAAAACTACCAACATCTTTCATGAAGCGGACAGTAAACTGTTAAGAGAACAGTTTTGTATACACTGCTTTGACCCAAAGTTTTTGACGCATTTTAGCTCACCTTTACATCCTCAGCTTCTTGAACCAGCCAATTCAAGGGCTCTTGCAGCGTTTCTGTGGAGGGGGTTAAACGTAGGGGAACGAGCTGAGTAGGTTGGGAAACTTGTCGGCCGCAAACAGTCAACTACAGTACGCTAACCAGGACTAATCGAGTAGGAACTAACTTACCTATGACTTTACCCTCTGATATGTGCGTTAAGAATAGCTTGGTCGACAGAGCGTCAGGTATTTTTTCCTCACCTCATGGATTCCATTTTGAAATTGACATTGAACAATATACTATATCAAACATATTAAGGTATCATTTAAAGGATTTGGTAAGGAATTTTATGAAACAATCCTCGGTCGTTCCTCACCCATTCCTAATTTGGTCAGAATCACATCTCTGTAGGTACGTCATCTAAAAGTTGGCAGCGGCTAACCCTTCGGTTCACTGACAGACTTATCACTCTACTTTCATCTGACGAGCACCACTACTCGGATGAGTATCAACAGAGGAATAGACTGTCATTCACTGTGTTAGCTTGGCTAACCTCATTCCAATTGTGAAGTAAATACACGGAGAGCTGAGACACGGAAATTTATGGTAATTTTTATTAGCGTCCAGCTGTAGCACCCTTTCAGTGGATAACTGCCATGCCACCCGAAGGTTGCACGAGGGCTGGGATACTGCCAGGTTGCTCAAGCCTAGACACGGAAAGTCGAGAGGCTGAGGTCGGGTTCGAACCACGGACCTTCCTGTCAGTGAAGTCGCGCTCTAACCACTTTGACCATCTTGCCCCTTATGATAATTCAACAATGACTTTATTGGAATTTCGTGTATTGTTCGAAATGTTGGTCTACACTGGACGGTATTTGAATGTAAACTTACGTCTGAGGGAATTCACTGCATGATTCTTTTGTTCCTGCATAGGTGAATATTAAATTGAAAAAAATCAATTTGTGGTCAGCCACTGGTAAATTAAATGTGATATTTTTTTACAATTTTGAACCGCCTGCGTTGCCCGGTGACTCTTGAAATCGCATTTTCAGTCCACGGAAAAGATCGGTAACATAGTTAAGCACGGCTGTGAGGTTCCAACCTCATAAGTAGTAACGTTAGATTCGGCAAAATAGCAAGGAAACTTCCTCATCCTATAAACGAAACTGTGATACTAAAAAAGAATGATCTATCAGGAGAGATCGATTTCATGAAAATGACATCGGGTATAATAGAAAAATGGATTTGTAGCCAATGTAATTACAGATTTCGCTTCCAAGAAGGGTTCTGCAAACGTCTGGGCATCCGTGGCACATAAAACAGTGTGCTTTCGGTTACGCAGAATAGTATAAGTCATGTGATGCTGTGCCTTAGACGTGTGTGCTTAAAGTTAGAATCCTATGTTGTTATATATGCAAAGGAAGTTTAACCGTTTAAGGGAAAAAGCTTTACTTTGCCGATGAAAAAACCATCAGGTGCATTATCTAGCAACATGATTCGTGTACATACAGATGCCTATTAGTCACGTGACAAAGAATTTCGTTGCATTCATTACCTCTGACGTTTCAGTTATGTCTGGCCAAGCAGGAACTTGATCCAAGAAACCAGTTAGAAGATTGTGATAGATGACCAGGTATTCCTGCCTTTGGATCTGAAAGTGAACCATGTGGAAAGTACTGTGATCGACTGACTGAAAAACTAGTTTCCTTACAAACCTACCGCTAAGCAACTCGCAGAAGAGGTTGAAATAGTCCCGGTTATTGTGACACATTCCTAACTCCGGTCATTCTACTGTCAGATGCCTCCGGTATCTCATCTAGTGCATTTGTTTTACTGCATAACTAATTCGTCCGATGCCCATCAGAAATTCTTTCGTTGATTTACCGCCTAGGGTTATTAAAACACGGTCTGTGATAAGGGAGAATAAACGTTCACTGAGTTGGATTTAATTCACGCTGTTCTCTGAAAGAATAAGGGTTTCTTTGAAAAGGAGAGCAAAGGTATACCAGTCTGCTTCTTTCTTTCTTTCTTTCTTCTTTTGCCAATTCACAATAAACCACTCCTAATCAAGATACAGCAAGTTTGATTGACAATGTTTCATGAATTTTCTGTGAACCATGTCTACCTGAGTCATGAATCCGTATTTTCCTTGTCTTTCTACCTACAATTCTCAGTTCCTGAGTGTGCATTCCATTATTGACTAAATCGTTGAAAAGCGAAGTTGACACAACGGCGTTTCCAACAGGGTTCTATCTCTTGAGGAAGCGTTCCACCGTAACGAAAACTGCGGAGCATGGAAATTGTTCCTTTTATGAGAGCGAAAGTGGTTTATTACCCGGGGAGGCAAATTGTAACCACAAAAGTTCCGCTTCAGTTGTGTCTCCTGTAGAAACCAAATTCGTGCGCAGTGGTGATAGTATTTGTCTAGATCTATCCAGTTTGTGCTCAAATAGAACTCGGGACTGCGCTCAGCTGATGAGCCTCAAGAAGAGTGAAACTGGTCGTGTGCAGTCGAAGAGCCTTCAGAATCCTGATGAGTAACGTGTTACAACGGAACATAGCAGCTTTAACCTCATGGACATGTTAGATTTTTGTACATTCAGCAAGTTTCGCTCACACAAGTTCTTTTCATTCACATTTTGTCATGGCCGACGAGTGATTCAGGTGTACAATTAAGAAACTTCTTGCTTATCTCTGCCTCGTTTACGTTTTTGAAGTTAAACAGGTGATTTGCTCATGAAGTAACAGTTCCTGTTTTAAAATGCGACTGCACGGCGCATTTCAAGAGAAACCGGAATAAGAAGCATTGCTTTGGCTGGAACCGCGTCCATCAGGACTTCAGTAAAACAAGAACGTTGAACAGCTGATGTCGCCTGGCTCCTCTGACAGCGAGGTATGACCATGTTTGCTAAACCAATTTGCCACGTTACTCATGAGTAGTCTGCATTAGTTGTGAAATTTTGTGGTTGACGGCGATGCTCTAAGCTTGCTATCGAAACAACATACAACCGTGTCTGAAGTCATCAGCTCGGCGATTACAGGTGAATCTAGGTTAAGCCATATGTGTTACCTACCACAGTTCAGAGGATTGAAGAACATGTGCGAAAAAGCCACTCACCACACAGCGAAATATTTCAGCAACTTCTGTGTCCGGATTGTCAAAGGCGGGTTCCAACCGCTTAAATTTGGTGACGAATTCCTTTTGTAGATCATGCAACTTTTGTATAATATTGTAAGCCTTGTTTATCAGATCCGTATTCATTGATGATTTCAGATCACAGAATTTCTGAAGGAGAACAATCGACAATGCAGGGTAGTCATAAACAGTATTCGTATTTGAGAGGATAAACAATTGGCCTGCCACTGATAGGACACCCTGCTGATTATTACTGCAATCATAGTGGGATCAGCCTTGGTTTGAACAAATGTCTGTTCAAAAATCGTTGCTAGATCACGTGGACAGTGTGGACTTTTGAGAAGAAAAAACACAATATGAATAACGAATTCCTCAAAATCCCAAAAGACTTTCGTCAAGATTCCTCAGTCACAAGACGGTTCCCGTTGCGGTATTTACAAAAATCGAAAACTCCTTTGCTTGGGACTTTCCTTAAAGGTGTTGTAACTTGCTGAACGGTAGTGCAACTCTGAATCGCTCCCTTGGCTTCCTGCTTCGCCCGGCACGGTAGCTCTACACAGNTTGTGTCTTGCTGAACGGTAGTGCAACTCTGTATCAGTCCCTTGGCTTCCTGTTCCGCCCACTATGGTATATCAGAAGGCATGGTAGCTCTACACAGTCCTTTATGAAGACAAAGGAAAATTGTTACAACTGTATTTATAGGGTAATCACAGGGTGGTCCACAAGGTCGTGCCAGAATCTCCGTGAGAGGACGAAAAGCGTCGAGTCAAAGGTGCTTGACTCGATTGGCTGGCATTCTGACCAATCAGGGCATGCAGTCGTTTGGTCCGTGTCCTGCACGTGACACATCTGTCCAGATGATGTGATGTTCGGTTATTAGGGTCGGCTGGCCTCCGAACAAAATGATCCGCAACTCAGATGTAAGCTGTGCCTGTGATTGCCCGAATGAGTGCTAGAAATGTAGGGACCTTGAACGTTTGTGGTAGGTAAGCCGTAGGCTCCCTCCGCGCCCCAATTTTATCTTTCCATTATAAGGGCTTACTCGAATAAAATGACATGTGGTACGGCAGTCAGACACCCATGTTCTCGTCTCTCATTGCTGTTAGTGATAACCCTGATGATGTGGCTGCATGCACGCCGATACCTAGGCGCCTGACTGGAATTGAAACTCTGGATTTGCGAATTGGGAATTTGTTGAACTATTGGTAGCTCGGGTGAGTTTATTGGTTGTTGATCAGGTGGCTGTTGATCTGTTCGCCGAGCTTGGCAATTGGCTTGCAAACGTTTCGTTGGGTGCACCCAACTGCGCACTGATGAGGCCTCCTCGTATGGTGACGAAACGTTTGCAAGCCAATTGTCAAGCTCGGCGAACAGATCAACAAGATTTGCGAATTTGCAGAGTCCCTGACTCCAATTCACTTGTTTTGTTATCATTCTATTATCAGGGGGAGAAAACAAATCGCACCAAGGCTCATATGTATGTAAAATTCTCGAGTTTACGTTTGAATAAAGGTGCGACTACTTTATTTTGCCATGTATACTTTTGTATTATTCATTACGAACAATAAAATCCATTAGATATGCTGTCTGACGGGGCAGTACCACAGCATGAAGTCTAGTTTTCGGTTAAAATGTACCTCATGAGGTTTATAGGTTTGTTGGCATTACTGAAAACGCATAAAAGAGGAAGATGCGATCACAGACTCAAAACGGGGGACAGTAGTAATTATAGATAAGTGTCAAAGACATTGGTTGACGGAAAATTCAAGGTACGAACACGTCGGGAAATGAGCTGATGCCGTTATAGAAGAGCAGCAAGAACTTGACATGTCTCTCGTATGAGTTCACTGTTTATCCCACTGTTTATCACGTCAAATCGGTCTATCACCCATTGCTTTCCCCAGACCAAGCTACTTTGTTCGTGCTATATACCTTCAAACATTACCCAATTTCTGGTACTTGTGAGTTACTTACCTAAAACTTCCCGGTTAAACTCTTTGCCCCATTCTCTTTTCAGGCATACGACTTCTGCCCGTAATTGTTCATGTATCTGGCGAGGTAGCACTACAACGATATTCCGCTCACCGTCTTTTTCGTAGCAATATTTTTTCATAAAAGGAACTACTCACAAGGTTGCTGAAAACTCTTCGACAGCCCACGACCGTTTCGCCCCTCTTGGAACTCATCAGGTGGGCGCAGTCCCCGAGTTTCCGTCAACCTTATGTTCTACTTGAACCCAAATCGCACTGTTTTTGAGAAATACACTAATTTGCAAATCAATTTGGTTTTCACGGGAGACTCAACTGAATCTCCCGTCTATGATATTCTGCAACTGAATGTGCTGCACACAGGCCGCCTCATGTGGGCTGTCGAAGAGTTTTCAGCAAACTTGTGAGTAGTTCCTTTTATGAAAAAATACTGCGATATCTCGAAGATCATGCCAACTAAAACGTGAGGCGGTCTGTGTGCAGCACATCCAGTTGCAGGACCTCATAAACGAGAGATTCGTTTGAGTCCCCCGTGAAAACCAAATTGATTTGCAATTGTAAACAGTTTGTTCATTCACCGGAGCACTGATCCACTTTCATGAATATTCCCTCTGAATGTTTGTACGTTCTTCACTATCACAACCGACGATGCCACGATAAAAAGCCATACTCATAGAGTTGTTGAAAAATTTTGACAGCCCACAATCGGTTTCGTTCCTCTTCTCGGGTCTGAAAAGATAGCCCGGTGCCTCCATCGTCCCTATGCTCTAATTGAGACCAAATTATGCACACTACTTTGATTTTGATGGATGAGCCAAATGAATCCCAACTGAACCTATCTTTTGGGATTGTTAGTCAGCCTCCACTTATCAAATCCTTCCTCAGTTGACTGTTTGTCACTTCTTCAGTCCGAAACTTGCGCTCCAGAAGTTGTGGCCTTCATAGTCTGCCTACTCCAGCTCATCGGTGTGGTCCATCTAAGCCCCGATCCGCGCACGTGGATGTCCCAGTTCCATCAAACTCATTCTGTCCAGAGTTTGGGGGACTACTGCGAACATCACCAATATGTTTTCAAGCGAAACTGCTCCAGTGTTAACCCCTTCTGTTTTCTATGGTAGTTCATTTTACCGAAACTGTTTTGGTAGAGCTTAGTTGGCGCCAGAACTTTGCATCGCAATCCACACGAGAATACCTTTGTTGACCTGCATTCTCCCTTGGTCAATCGTATCGACACGAATTAGTTGCGCTTTTCTCAGATCCACAACTTCCAGAGAGGATTTCGTCATCTTTTGTGACATCTAGCACATTCGTGAGAATTCCCGACTGGAGCTTCTCGAGTGCTTTCCCGTCCAACCCATTCAAAACCCATCATCTCTCTTGCTCTATCGTCTCTACCACTGACCTTTCGTTTCGCTCATCAGTCGCCTCCTTTCCATCCCACAGACCACAGCTCGTCTCTTGGTTTACACATCCCAAACAGTTTTTTTCCACTTTCATTCTCAGGCAAACTAGTTAAGGTGTCCAAAAAATGAATCTGTTTTCCGCTTTTGAAGATGCTCCCTGAAATATCTGTCCTGAGACTATCAGGTTCGGTTCACCAATACTGCTACTTGCATTCTATCCCCTTGCATACTCACTCGGTTCATCCGAAGGCTGTATACGCCATCGCCATGTTTCTTGTGGTCAAACTTCTTCGATTCTTCGCTCCAAGGTTATGCAATCAATGAAACAGCTTTTTTTGCTTGTAATCACTCTTTCGAGGCTGAACACGCCGATATTACACACAACGCTTTCCTTATGACATTGTCACAAACCACGCTGACCTGAAGCAAACGTTCTTCGACTCCCAACTTCATGAGGACCTCCCTGAAGTTTATCTTTAAAACCTTGTTGAATCACTGAAAGTTGTATCTTCTGACATTCCTTATGTGAGTTCGAAAAATATTGATGTAGTCATATTGTCTTTGAGGAAAAAAATTAGACCAGCTAATCATATCATCGTACTCATGAAGGATGGTAACTACAACTTAACTCAGTATGTTCGAGCGATAGAAACTGAGTTCTCCATGAGTACACCGGCTGATCAAACCAACGTCATCACCATGGTAGGGAATTTGTCCTACTCTATGCTGAAGCGAAAAGGACCTTACAGCTGATTCATCCTTATTGAGAATCAGTAACGGAACTCCAGGGAGTTTCGAGCCTGAAGCTTTGCAGTAATTAGTCTGAAAACAACTGTTCGGTAGCTAGCAAGTGATCAGCAATGTGATTGGTTTGAACTTGGATATTGCACTCAGATATTGTACTATTCATTCTTCAGTCACATCACGTGGTCACGTGACTGACCGCCCGCTTGAGTGACGACCTATGGGACGAAAGTTTCACTCACGGGGCGAAATTTTTTCTTCCTTGCATAAAATTATAGACAGATTGTTGCTAGTGAGAGAAAGTACGGGGTTTTTTAATGAAGCGTTTGTCTTGCAATTAAATCTAATCTAAGTTGGAAAGATTTTCATGGGATGCAGATGCCAAGACCGCTTTCGAACGCCAAGCATCGCTTGGTTTGCGTTTGCCATTGTTGCCCATCAGAGTCAAGCCAAGAGGTGAACAGACTCTTCAACTACCAAGACGTTCCCTTAATCATCTTCAGGGCAGTGCGGTATCCGGGACAAAATCAACATGGTTATCATCGTTACTTATCTCACTGTGGCTAAATGATGAACATATTCACGTGCACTGCACAACATTCAGTTGTTATCTAAATTCCACAAAATACGAATTCGTACGCCGTTTTAGTGTCGGTTCCCTGTGCAATCGCCATTCAACGATGAGAGACGCTGCATCCTGTCAACGTGCCGGTTAATTTATCACGCTGCCAATCAGCCACTCGTGAACATCTAAACTTGTTTGGCAGCTGCAGATTCAAATCTCGCTAGAGATTCTTGAAAAGCGCACCTTCGATGATCTCCAACAGAGTTGACTTTTTAGCATAGACTGACTTCATTTCTGGGATGGATTCTCGATGAGAATTTTCAAAACCTACCATCAAACATGGACTTGTTATCACTGATCGTTGTGAAACCGTCATATTTTAAGTCGCAGATGTTTAGCAATATGCTTCTGCGTGTTTGTCCATCGATTGAAGTCCCCTGGGTCAATAGCAGAATGAGGGGCTAGCATGGTTCAAGAAAGAACACTGTTTAAAAGCACTCATACGAATCAATTTCGTTGTTCGCTTTTGTGTTTGTCTGCTAGCGCCTACGCGTTCAAACCATGAAGCTAGCGAATCAGGGATTAGGAGGATGAGTGAAGCGTGATCACAATCGTAACCGACGATTGGTTCATCCGAGATCCAGTCGAGAATAGGCTTCTGTATTCTATTGATTTTATTGATTGGCGTGATTAATGAAGGTATAACCAAACCGCTTAGGCCACGCTAACCTATTGGTTCAAATCAGTTAAAAGCATTTTAAACTCCACTCAGGCCTGTCAGTTCAGATAGCCAGGGCTTTCGCAGAGTTGGATATTTGGCTTCTGGGCTAATCGCAGGTGTCTACGAAGTCAACCAGTGCAGAACCACTGTAGGTCTGTACAGCTCAGCTTCTCAGCTTGAAGACGCGTTGGCTTACTGTGTGCAGGTTCACCGCACTTTGGATTCCGTTCACAGAAAAATCTATTCCGGATATCACTCAGCTTTGCTGGCCGTTTTTCTAAGAAAACAGCTATTAATTTCCACAGCGACGTTATTCAGTTAGGAAAACGAATTTTGGAAGAACAATAAAAGTTAATTCATTATCTTCATAAACCCAAGTCAAAAAATGACAAACCTTGTCACGTTACGGATCTAAATCGCGTGATGCTATCGTTAAAGTTGTGTGCACTCAACATAGCATGCCAACTAGTCTCGTTGATCGTGTTTTTTGGTCACATGACTTGATCAATCAGGTGCACCAGGCTAGTGTGGTGCATACATTCACTTACC
Organism: Opisthorchis viverrini; assembly: GCF_000715545.1. Lineage (NCBI taxonomy): Eukaryota > Metazoa > Platyhelminthes > Trematoda > Opisthorchiida > Opisthorchiidae > Opisthorchis > Opisthorchis viverrini. The sequence goes on from NW_008751706.1 coordinate 2,086,489, forward strand.
AATACAATCTAATGCAGAATTGATGAACAAGCGATTTAGAACGTTTACAGTCTACTGTGACAAAAAGTGTGAAATAGCAATCTGTTGAACTGATCTTATCCCTCTCTGAACAGACAAACCTACCGACAAAAGACACGTGAGAAGTGACAGTTTAGACTCTTCGCGATTCAAGCGATAGTGCAGCATAGTTCCTCTATCGTCCATCACTGGCAGCGAGGTCTTCCTTCGTGTCAGGCCTTCAAATGCTGCCTGAATGGAAAGAGAGGTGGAGATAACATTCATGGTCAGCTTGTATGCAATGAGTTGAAAATACTTAGATAGTGGGTTGCGAATCAGGTGCACTGTAAATGTGCTCATTCTGATTGTTCAGTGACTGGCTTTTTGGGTCTTGGAAACGTGAATCATGAGGGCTTTACTATTTGGTCTGTTTGTTGAATTGCTCCGACTACAACTGTTTCAGGCTGTCTCAATATGACTGCGGATAATTAGCTGTCCTCTGAGCGAAAAGCGTTTCCTAATGGCAGTTCACTCGAAGGTGCATGTCACGTGCCACATCGCCGTATCTGGAATTGCAAACCAAGTGATTGTCGTTCACACTGCAATCAGGGTAAATCTTTTAGCTCTTTTGAAACTTGGGAGCGCTCAATGTTATGGGAACCGCCTGACTTCCGCGGCGACTGTGGGTCAAAAAACCGGACAGGATACTTATGAGTGATTCTCCGTAAACAAAAACTCAAAAAGTTACAAACTGTAGCTCCCAATCCTATGGATGAGGCCCCAAGTGTACCGATTCTAAAAAAACAGAGTCAAAGGATCGATTTTGTGGCTCAGTATTTTAACTTTCACTAAATTTCAAACACCATAGGATCAAACTGAAATGAAAGTCACGTGATTTTGATGAACATTTCGTTTTTGTGAGCAGCGAATTGGAGGATGACCGGCGTGGTTTCAGCAATACACGTGGCCAGTCTGACAAACAGCTGATATGACGATCAGTTGTAAACAGCGAGCAACGAATGCTCAATCAACCATCTTTTTTGAACACTGTCATGAAAATTTCGGGTGAATTGCGCAAAGAGGACTTTGCGCATCAATATATTAGTACCATTAATACGTATAATATGGCAGCCACCTACTCAGCCGTTCAGATAATGATTACCGAAAAACAATATGGTGGATCAAAACTCCGTCAGTCTAATCAACCAGCAATCACATGGGTCCATTCGTACGCAGCTGTGTGGTTATATACGCACATTGGAAACGTTAGTAAAAGAGTGCAACGCTGGTTGGCTCTGATATAGCTTTGAAAGAGTTGAAAATCAGTGCTCCGGTTATTAGGCGTTCAGTAGAGACAGGCGCCGAGTTCAATACCACTCCTCCTCTTTCTGGGTTAAAGTTCGAAATGGCCGTCCAATCAGAACTAGATTCCTTGAGGTGGTCATGAGTAATCGATTTCTTCTGAGACCATCTGATCAAACTACCGCTACATTTCGTTCCATCTCGCAAGCACAAACGAGACTGAAGAGAGTGAATTCTGTTCCCCATCATTGTTGTTCTCACCGTCTTATTGAAATCTTGATACTCCTGGACAACGATAATGACTGACAAAAGTCTGGAAGGTATGTAATGTCTATCAAGTAGGGTTTTCATTGGACAGGTGAAGTCTCTGACCTAACTTTCCATCCAACAACTCGCACCGTTTATCGGGTGTTTACCGATTCAACTTGGTCGTTCCAACCTCTGCGCAACTACGGGTGGCGCTGTCTACGCCTGATTCAGACTATGAATATTCAAAAAGTCTTTATGGTACTAGGATTGTTCGCTGGAGAAAACAACATAGCTCTATGGTTGCCGGGGACCTACAGTACATCATTTATCCAAGCCCAACACCAACCAAGAATCGGTATTCTACTCACGCCTGGCAAAAGCTGTCCAGGCGTCGTACTGTCGACAGTGGGAGTCGTTGGGTATTTCGTAAAAGACGTACCTTGAACTTATTGTCCTAGGATGTCGTGGGTGGGTAGTGCTTTCATAAAAAAAACAAAATATGATAATCTAATCATTAAATGCGACTGAGAAACCTCAAAGACACATCCGGATGGGCATGCCGGACGAGACAATACTGATGAATGACTCGCAAATTTAGAGTAGAGCAGGTATCTCGCTGTTTTCTCTACGGTGTATTCGTCATAAGCTCATCCACCGCAGGCCAGATCACCGTAGTTTACTAATTTTCTGCCGCTCATTTGAGGTGATGTGTGACAACAACCCAAATGTTTTGGCGCTGGGTGTGTAAGACAGCGGAACAACCAATCCAAGCCCAACACCGCACCGATCAACATTCGGAGGTACTGCTATCCGGAACAACTAGGTAGGAGCTTATCGAAACTGGCCACGGACGGCTACCAGTGTAACGGCGGATACTACTGATGAGCTGTGCGAGTAGTATGTTGTTTTCGCGTAATTCCGTTCCGCGTTTACTGGAAGATAGGCCTTATTACAGAACCTGTGGAACTGCTTTGCAGCGTTAGTCTACAATTGCGTGATGGTCAATGAATATCCAGTAAAGTTCAAGAAGACGCCTGAGGATGTCCAGTTTATAAAAATAAGGTGCATATGGGTTGTTTACTTTCCTGTCCAATAGTTTGTAACCCTTTAATTAGTGTTTGCCAATTAATGGTTTCCAGGAGAGGGTTTTTCTTCCTTACACCAGTTGGGTGGCAGCGAGCTGAAGGGTAGACAGCAGATAGCAGCTGAATAACACGGGACTCAACAGACAATCAGGGGATCTCGCTGTGCCAGCACACGCCACGCACATACTGAAGCAATTCACACCACTTTTCCTAAGCTAAGCTCCTTGGACACTATACACGCTTGCATTCAACAGTAATTGTGCTTTCTCTCTCTCTCTCTCTGTCATCACAACCCCATCTTTCTGAGCGTCCTTGACATTCCTGATACGTTCATGTCCCGAGTTATCAGGCGGTATGGTTGCACAATTTAGACCTACTCACATTGAAACAGTAGTTGATCACCTCTTGCCTAACGATCAAAATCTACTTATGTTACGTCTTGTTCCACAAAACCTTTCTGAAGGTGGGTTTGTGGGGC
>NW_008751706.1:2090843-2103143 GCF_000715545.1 Opisthorchis viverrini
AAAAAAAACAAAATATGATAATCTAATCATTAAATGCGACTGAGAAACCTCAAAGACACATCCGGATGGGCATGCCGGACGAGACAATACTGATGAATGACTCGCAAATTTAGAGTAGAGCAGGTATCTCGCTGTTTTCTCTACGGTGTATTCGTCATAAGCTCATCCACCGCAGGCCAGATCACCGTAGTTTACTAATTTTCTGCCGCTCATTTGAGGTGATGTGTGACAACAACCCAAATGTTTTGGCGCTGGGTGTGTAAGACAGCGGAACAACCAATCCAAGCCCAACACCGCACCGATCAACATTCGGAGGTACTGCTATCCGGAACAACTAGGTAGAAGCTTATCGAAACTGGCCACGGACGGCTACCAGTGTAACGGCGGATACTACTGATGAGCTGTGCGAGTAGTATGTTGTTTTCGCGTAATTCCGTTCCGCGTTTACTGGAAGATAGGCCTTATTACAGAACCTGTGGAACTGCTTTGCAGCGTTAGTCTACAATTGCGTGATGGTCAATGAATATCCAGTAAAGTTCAAGAAGACGCCTGAGGATGTCCAGTTTATAAAAATAAGGTGCATATGGGTTGTTTACTTTCCTGTCCAATAGTTTGTAACCCTTTAATTAGTGTTTGCCAATTAATGGTTTCCAGGAGAGGGTTTTTCTTCCTTACACCAGTTGGGTGGCAGCGAGCTGAAGGGTAGACAGCAGATAGCAGCTGAATAACACGGGACTCAACGGACAATCAGGGGATCTCGCTGTGCCAGCACACGCCACGCACATACTGAAGCAATTCACACCACTTTTCCTAAGCTAAGCTCCTTGGACACTATACACGCTTGCATTCAACAGTAATTGTGCTTTCTCTCTCTCTCTGTCATCCAACCCCATCGAGCGTCCTTGACATTCCTGATACGTTCATGTCCCGAGTTATCAGGCGGTATGGTTGCACAATTTAGACCTACTCACATTGAAGCAGTAGTTGATCACTTCTTGCCTAACGATCAAAATCTACTTATGTTACGTCTTGTTCCACAAAACCTTTCTGAAGGTGGGTTTGTGGGGCTCGCAATCGACTGGTCAACGGTAAAGTGGTCTACGTTATACTGACTGGACGTCAACTAGGGAGATGCGTAGCTTACAAGGCTTAGCAAACTGATCTGAATTGAAGAATACCAATGATAGGAACGCCAAACGGTTCTGTGTGGCTTGCTTGGTATTCGACAAGTGTAGGAGACCGGCGTCTTATCCATCGACAGCGTCCATTTCTCCTCGGAGTTTGTCGCTCAACTGCAGTTGAGTGGATTCAGCACGAATTCGCTGCATAAATATTACAGATTCGGCAGACTCTCATCACGATGGGTCTTTTGGGCTCTTTCTAGACTCTTCTATCAGGAACGGTGACCTTGTGTTACCCGTCAGATCTTCGAGCCTACTCCTCATGGATTATTGCATTGCTGCGCTACAACAGTGATGGTGCATTATGCGAGTGCAATATGCAGGTGCGGTATATAGGTGCGAGAAATCTAGGCATCCAGTTGCATCCCAATTGTTCCTGAAAATACCATTTGTTCTTAAAATTTTCGCAAAAAAAGGGCAACGGTCCGAGACTCACATGTTCCGGCTATAAATGATGATGAGATGATGTGATCGTTAACGTTATTGATTTCATGAGAGATCTGGGTCAGTTGTAGCGGTTCAACATCGATCTTCCAGAACCAAGATGTCTGTGGATTAATTTCTTGCTGAGAGTATCCAAATGATTTCCATCATTTCGTCAAACAATCACCGGAAGAATGAAGCATTTTTTCGGGTTCGAACGATGAATCGAAGGATATTTATGTGCGCTATCTTATCCTGGTTGAACCAAGCCTAAAAACATCTCTTTCTGGACATATTCTCATCAGAGGAGTGATAGAACCATGGTTGATGCTGAACGAAAAACAGACCCCTTGGTTTAACGACAATTATTTCGGCAAGTTTTATCCGTTAGTAGTTCAGTTTAGTTGTAGCCACCCTTTGGCTACATGCATGACTGTACGGGTCACCACCAGGTCATCGCTAGATCGCCAGATCTGCCTTTTCTCCTTACACTCACAAATCACGCCACAGAATCGTGACTGATTTGACTATACAGCTCACAGTCAAGCCCTAGATCCCAAGACTTCGACAAGTCGTGTGCTGGCCCCCACACGCACACAAACGTTCCTACATATAGGATATCAGCACAGCAACACAACTCAACAGAACTACGCACGTCACCCAACCACTCAGGTCCTCACTCACGGATAGTCAGGAAATACGGGTGTTGCTAAAACGAAACCTGCATCCGGACTCGCAACAGGATTTATCAACCTGTACCTGCAATACCATAAGTCTCTTGTACCTGTTGCAATAATTTAACTCAACAAGCTGACAGTGTTGGTGCTTCCGTTTTCTCGTTCATATAACTAATTTTCGGGTTCTGGTAGAGCCTTTACATAGTTCATCAGCACTAGGTTTTGCGATGGGGCCGACTCTATTGAAGGTCTGAGGAAGCAGCTAGCACTGCGGATCGATTTAATCCGCATGAGTAGACAGACTTCCCTTGACGGGCAGAACTGGAATTCTTGATGTCTTGGACAAGCTATATATGAGGTACGTTGTACTTCTCGCTATAGTGAACGACGCCAATATTAATCGACTTTGAGTTTGAGGCAGGCATAGGACAATCGTGCCATCAGTACAACGTTTTTGTCAGGTAAGTTACAGTACGAATGAGTCAAATGATATTACAAAGTGCCATCACGTGTCACTTACTCAGTCACATTGGGAGTTGGAGTGACAAAATTTCCTTGATGTGGTTTACCGGTAAGCCCACAGCTTAACTTGTACAGCTCGGCACAATCAAGACATCCATGGTCAAACGAGAACCTTCCAAAGCCGGAGTAAATTCAGGACTATACAGGACAGTCCCAACACGTGTCATCCTATCACAGTGAAGCCCCCCAAACCACATCCATGTGATGCCTCAAGAAACAAATTGCTTGAATTGTTGTCTTTAGGCCAGGAACAGAGTAGACCTCCGTAAGATGGTGCATTCAGCTCCACTATGTAGGGGACAGAGCTTCGAAACGCATTCGTCGAGCACCGTGGTTACGTAAAGGCTTGGTGCAACGCAAGCGAGAAAACATTTCCCTAGTTGTCGCCAGCTTGAGGGATGCGTTGTTCAGCCAGAATTCTTCTTGATGAAGCTGTATATTTGTTAATATCTCTGCAAACGCCGTGGGGTAGGGTGTCTATTTCCAAGTGCTTTATATTCTACTGTGGTCAGATAAGCTGAACCAAGTGAGTAGCGAAAAAGAAGCTCATACGATCGATTCTATTCACTAGATTAATCCGTTAACCATGATCTACCGAGTGCGAGACCGTCAATCAAAATGCACTCGCAACAGATGATGTAGCCAACATCTTTTCATCAGAGAATTCACGTGAATAAGTTGCCCCCATCTAATGACCTGACAAGACCCAGCTCTAACACTGAACTCTACGGGGTTTTCCGAATAGCAGAATAATTTTACTGACAGATGCTCCTGATGAGCAGTTGTTCTCTCTTTAAAACATTTGCATCTGTCTGACGGGACCGTACCGACGTGTCACGTGAGGGTAAATTGTATTATAAAAAACAACTTTTGTCGGTTTAATTCAGCAACAGATGTGAAGGTTTGAGTTCTGTTGAAGCAGAGACGCACAATCTTTTCCTTACCTCGTTAAATGCCTGCGGGTAAACCTGCCAAATTGATCATAAAAAAGAAACAGAAAACGTTTAGTAAGCTTAAGAAAACAATCGTTTTCGACGTCACAAGTGCTTTATTGATACCATGCGAAGACGATTTGGAGAACTGCTCCAGGAACAAACCGTTCTCCAACGTCTCATTAATTCTTGTAACTTGCTGATGGGTTCCCACGTCTGTGAAGCTACGAAAGCGCTTTCCAAACTATGCTTATCGGCGAGAATTATGACCTCCCAAACGATGTAGGAACAAGAGAACAGCAAAGGAACCGACCGTAGAATGAAACTTCACGAATAGAACATTGTTACCAATCGCTGTAGTTCACAAAGCATCAGCTGAAGGGAACTCACCGTCTTTTCCTCCCATGTCTGTTTAACTTCAGCTGGTGAGGTTTCGTTGGGCTCTCCGACTTCCCCTTCTGAATCAGAGGCTACAATGTAGATAGGTGTGTCAGTAATCGCCCAACACGGGTGGGAAATTCCATAAAAGCAAAGCAGTGTGGGAAGGAAAACATGTCACATGACCCACAATTCCTACTCTGAAAACTCATCACCCGGAATTCCAGATATGACACGATCGTCTAACACGATATTCCAATCGTGTGCTGGGTCGCCCTGAGTATTGCTCGATGGAAAGCCAACCACATGCTACACAGTATTCGACCGGGGATCAGTGGCGCCCTATGTAAACGCCCGCCTTGAAAGTAATCTACTTAGAGATTAGAGAGGTGCACAATCCCAGCAAGGACGAGAAGTTATACAGTGTTTGGCGGCTTTCGGCGTAGATCGAACCATCTAGCTCATCTTGGTAAGCCAAATGTTAGTGCCGAGCACGATAACGCAAAGTACCAGCTGCATATCAGTAGTGTTGATGGCCGCTAAAAGCGAAAAGATGGAATACCATTGGATTTACCTTGGTGAGTTGTCGACAAACCCACTGCATGGTGCACCAAATGGTGCAAGAACCACCCATCATTTATTGTTTGTCAGAGGTGTCAGTTTCCGGAAACCCTAGACACACTGCTCTGACCATTGCTGTGTGTGGCAGGCAGTGGACTCAACTGAATCAACTCACTGCCATCCATATGCCGGAGGGGGTCTCAAACGTCGTTGGCCAATCAGTCGAAACCAATGTCTGGTTAGCAAAACACCTTTCATAGTGAAGTTACTACTTTCAAACTTAAAGTCCTCGAGGGAAGGAAACCTGTTTAGCTAATTTTCTGGTGAACAAATCTTGCCAGGTCCATTCCAAGCCGTTTGGTGTAGTTCAACCAAGGTGTGAATGCGTGGTGTTGGTGTCATCCTTCGAAAATGGTAACATATCTGTCTACAGTTGCTCTGCTGCTAGATACTGCCAGATTTCTGGTAAAACAAAAGGTCTGTGTGGGTTTAAACCGATGAAGAAACCTAAAATCTCTCATGCATGAAACAGAAACTTGACCAACTCACTGTTGTGTTCAGATAATATGCGCTCAAGACGCTTACTCGGAGAGACAACGCAACGACAAAAACCGAATTGAAGAGCAAGCAGTCCAAAATGCACCGGAATCCAACAGCCCGGAAAAAGCCAGCACTGGCCCAGTTATCATCTTAAGGGACTTCTTCACAGACAAGAAGTCATTCCACATACTGAAAAAAAACAATCCATGCTTTTGTTTCTTCCTCAACAATGGGCCAGGTCTGCCTCTGATCCTCAAGTCGTATTCTGTACGACTGCCTGTTCCGCTGGAAGAAACCACTACGGTGAAACTACCAGAAACCTCTCCAAGCTTAGAAAATAACCGGGTCCCCCTTGGCTGAACTGGTGGCATTATCAGGTCTATAGAAGGAACACATTGCTCGGTGAAACTGAAAACCGGCTATCAGATCATCCAGCAGGCGAGAGAGAGGTAGTCAAACAGCCCGGGGGCAAATTCGTCCACGACTTGAATAACAGCCATTTCCTGTGTGTTTGGAAGTGATACTTTCTGGCGCATGAATTAGCGCGCTCATCCCGCAGTTATTTTAACACAACGATACTTGTCGGTTACTATCAGGAAGGTCAGATTCCTGGAAGCAACCTCAGAACGCCCGGAACCTACCGCTCCACTGAAAATTCAACGGGAAAGCCAGCAAGCATCCAGGCCAGTCAGTCACTCATCAATTCAGGCAAAAGCTGATGAGTGTTCTTGCACGCCACAGAACCACGACCGAATGTGATCAGCGTTCAGGCTCTTCATAGAGGCACGATCGATGTTGATGGGCGTTCAATAACCCCTATCAAACAGCCTGGATCATTGTCAGAAGGTCCCCTTTAAATAGCGTGGGTCTGTTGTAACTTTTGCCTTCACTCACACGCACTCACCCTCTCGCACTCGTTTGTTCGGAATATAGCAGTTGTGTTCCCTTCTGCGAGTCTCTTTTCCGGCATTAGGCACTGGAGCGGGTCAGTGGCAGATACTACAGATTGACGAACCAGCAGATATAACAGTTACCATTCTAATTCCTGAGCTCGGATTTTGGACAATTGTTAGCTGATCATCTGAAAAGTTTCCATGAAACGAAGCTTGTCCCCTGCTGTGTTGTGCTTGTCGTAAAATCCCTTGGTATAAAGCATTGGAAGATTTTTTTCGAACATCGTGCTTAAATATGGTTGTAGCACGGTAAAGGTTGTAAATATAGGACAGGTCATTTTATGCATCACAGGATTCCCGAACATTTTCCGCACCCAGAACTTGTTCCGTATCTCGACCAACCAACCTGGCTAAGCCAAACCGACCGGTTATATTATGTGAAATTTCGCCTTTGATGCAGCAGTGTGGGTTGAGCACACACAGTCTCACATCGTCGCCACGAGCATTGTGAGTTTCAATGGGCTGTAACAAAAGCTGTTGGTTTTCTATTATCAACTTTCAGTTTGTCCTTAGGCATCTGTACGACACTATTAAAATTCTTCTGGCATATTCGTAATGCACTACTCATAAGGTTGCTAAAAATTTGTCGAAAATCAAATTAGCTTGCAAATGAGTGTATTCCGCCCTGTTGGCATAGTTTAGCGGGCCTCCATCTGAACACGCCAGCCCAATGAGCAAGATCGATACCCTGGCAATCAATAAGGCTCAATCAAAATGCAGAAGTGATTTTTAACTAACTTACGGTCATCCCGAAGACTTAGTTCTCTGTAAATTTTGGTTCTGTAACAGCCCATGTCCCTCTCACGACGACGAACAGTTAGGTCCGTTCGATCTTCGGGGCTATCAACTTGCTTTTCAAAGGGGAATTTCTCGCTGTCGGTTTCAAGCGAAGGAGTATGTACTGTCATTCTGAACATGGCGTGCGGTGGACTTTGAATACTCAGCAAATTGGCGTCGTCATCACTTCGGCTTAATCAGGGTATTTGGAAAACACAGAAAGTTACATGTAGGTGTTTATCAGACGTAAAAAAAAGCTATACGTGTTAGCGTTTATATATATATATATAATAACCAGAGGCTCACACTATAAAGCCAACACATTATTGGGCATTCTCATTAGCTCCCTATTAGGAGAACCAGCTCCGAACTTAACGGGACCGCATAACAGCCAATGGAATAACCGTTTTCGTTGAGACGGATTTCATTGGCTGTTCTTCACTCGTCCTTGACAGATGAGTTGTATTCTTAGTATCACTTTTTTGAACCGCTTGTACGCGACAGTAATCAATAGATCAGGCGGTTAGCACGTCCATTGGTCTTTTCTGATTTGGCCAAACGCACCAGGCGATCAAGGGGCTATCCAGACCGGGGTTCATGGTAATAAGAAGGCATTAAGGAGACTGTGGTCCACAAAACTTCCTCGGCTTTTTAGAAACTCTCCTTACTGAAGAAGAACAAACTCTTGCCGGTTTCAGACAATTTCCTCAAGTGCAGTTACCTGGTGAGTTTATAGGCTCGTTAGTTTTATTAGTTAACTGATACTCGTCACGTTCAATATTTTAGGGCTAAGCAGTTGAATATTAGTGGCTGAATTTGTAATAATACGTCCGACAACTGCCCAACTTTCACGATACACTACCACATTAGCAACTCAGTGAGAAACTTCCACAGAAGAGAGTGGTAACAAACAAGGTTGCTTTATTTCTCCATTGCTGATCCCATTTGTTATCGATCACATGATGATACAAATGCAGAAGGGCACAGAGAACACAAATGGTCAAAATTTTGTTTCCAGTTTACTGTTTTTTTACTTCAAATTAGCAGACCCTGCTTGTCTGGAAGATCAAAAACCGACACACAAGCCAATTGTGTAACAGCGGATACTACTGATGAGACATGCCAGTAGTACATGTATTTCTCATAACTCCGCTTCACGTCTAATGGAAGATGGGGTTTATTAGGCGATTTGTTGAACCACTTTGCAGCATTCGTTTTCAATTGCGTGATAGTCAACTAATACCCAGGAAAGTTCAAAAAGACGCGTTCAAGCAGACGACTATTTAGCTTTTTAAAAATAAGGTGCATATGAGAGTTTTACTTTCCTGTCCAATAGTTTGTACCTGTTTAGCTGGTGTCCCCTAAGTAACAATGTGGCAAGGGGTTTACCTTCTTCCACCTGTGTTTCTCAACACTGCCAGATCCAGTCGCTGATAATTTGATTAACCTAGCACATTGCTTTAGTCCCATGGATATGTACTCCTTCCCCCTCGAACATGACCCTCGCAATAACGGAGAGACATTTTGCTTTTTCTGGGTTGGAAACAACCCTCGACAGGTCGTAAGCCTCTGCACGCTTGGTAGATGGTTGCGAATGTGGAGTTGAAAGCCCTGGGGGCTGATATTATCACCATCGTTGGCACTGACACTCTTCAGTAACTGTGTACCAAGAAGTTCAGCGAACGGGGATTTGGATCAGTGGGAATTGCAGGAAAAATCTGTGGTCATTGCGGTAGCTCGGTCCTGGGTTTTGAATGCCGAACCATCGGTATACGTCGTCCCACATCCTGGACGGTACAACTCACATGATTAGTTGAAATGAGAGTGTGAGGGAGATTATGAGCACTGTGCATGCGGTTGTCCTAACACGACTTCTGAGACCCTTCTCTAAACCGGCTAGAGACGTTGCTACAGATACGGGTACCGGACTTTGATAAAGTTTTCTGTGCAGTCAGTTTCTGTCCAAATTTTTTAAGTAATGGGCAAACTAGGTACGCACGATTGCTTCATTTGGGTTATCCCCGGGCATGTTCATGTGAAGCGTATTCAGTTTTCTCCTTGACATTCCGGACTACGCTTTACGTGCTTTGGTAAGTATTCCTGTTTATCAGCCTAATTATTACAAGTACACGCGCACTGGATGTAATGGGACATATACGGTGCATATGAAGTGACTGGTACGTCTTAGGAAGACTAACAGTGGGGCTATTAAGGCACTAAACCCACCCTTTGAGTGCGTTTGATGACAATATGGTGCCAGTTAAAGTAGGCCGTAATTGATGTGAGCGCGATTCTAAAGAGACGAAGGTAAGTGATGCAACGTTTATGATTCCCGCCGTTGGTATGATAACACCTCAATTGCAGTGTCACACACATATCGGCAACTATCTTGGGGAAACACTTACAATACTGTGACCTAAAAACAGAGTGATATCAAATTAGAACTGGTGGAAGACATGTACCGCGTCATGTTAACATTTTTTACTCCGTACAGTCAAGGACGCGATAAAAGCGTAGAAACCACGCTGAACGCACGCTGATTGGTTGATTTCTGCAGGTCACCTGATTAACGCCCAATCGTTTGCTTTGAATGTTTTTGTGCAAACAGACAGAGTTGGCTTGATGTGATCAGTAGCACCTCGTTCATCGCTCAAACTTTGAGATTTGTACCACTCAAAAAGGTCAGTAATGAGATGACCGGGCTAGTCTGATGGCCAGAATCCAACTGACGTCTAGCTTTTGACAATTGGAACGCGAATCGACTTCTGACCTAACGGCTTTCGTGACTACATCTAGACTACACGTTTCAGAATGTGCCCACCAAGTGTCCTGTTAGGTGGAAAGTGGGACAATGATGTGGATACCATTCTGACGAAACGTTTACTGGTTTTGTTACCAGAAGAGTATCGTAATTTGTTGATTCCACATCCCTACCCAATTTCTCGCAGACCGCTTTGCCCCTTTTGAACCGCAATGATTGGTTACAAAATAGCTATTTTTCCATTCTTGGTTTTGGTAGATGCCGCAATGTCGATTTCATTCCATACAGTTGGTAAAGTTTAAACCAAACTATCTACTCTGTAGTGCATGTGAAAAGCACCCGATCGCCTGAGTAACAACAGGCGACCCTTATTGTTCGTGTGGTAATGAGAATGACACTTCGAAGTTCCTAGTCATGGTCAGAATGAAGGAACATATGTACACCCCCGGTGCCAGTTGATCATAGCGTGAAAAGCACCCGATCGCCTGAGTAACAACGGGCGACCCTTATTGTTCGTGTGGTAGTGAGAATGACACTTTGAAGTTCCCAGTCATGGTCAGAATGAAGAAGGAACGTATGTACACCCCCGGTGCCAGCTGATCATAGCGATCACGAGAAGGATGACAGTGATGTTGTTGTTGTTGATGATGATGAATGATGATGAATTGGAGAATCAGATGAGAATAACGAATGAATGTGTGTGAATTGTAGATATTGCCTTCAGAATAGAATTCGTTAGACTACCTGAGACAAAATAACTCCTGATTCATTTAACTGTGCTAAAAATTGTGGGAAACAGTTATTGACTGAATCGAGATGAAATAATGCACAAAACTAGTAGTATTAAAATTGGCATGAATAATCCCTCATGGTGAGCAGTTACGCTTGAGTGTACACCCTAAGGTGGCTGGTATTTCTTTGAGAGAAGTGTGCCGTAACGTCGGCAGATGTTCTTTGCAGTACGCTAAAATCTGGACCGCTCCTCCGACACAGCTGGTCCCCTGAAGGAGACAAGGATTTCCTGGGGTTCTAAATCAATCATACCTGTTGTAATCCAGCTCCAGCCAGTGGAGATCATCCTTAGAAACGTGTAGTAATCCCTTCCTCTGAAAATCCTTACAGTAGGGGGATAAATATATGTAATTTTTCCAGCTAGCGCCTGACTGACTTCGTCACATATTGCGTGTGACTATCGGAATACCACAAGGCTTCTCCAATACTATCTAAACCACTTGATAATGCTTGGTCTCAAGGAATAACATCACGAAGCTACAATGTGGACATATCAGTATTATGATAAAACGTAGAGAAAAGGGAAGATAACACGGACAACTGGAGGATATACAAGTACCTAACGTCATTGCCACTCAGTCATGTTTAGGCCTACAACAGACCTCGGTTCGTTTATCCACTGATCTTATTCATCCTGTTCTACATCACTGCTGGAGGCATGCATTTAGCACCACATTCGGTTCAAAGAGAACCTCCTCTGATTGCCCATATATATACATTCACGTTCAGCTGGCTTTGACCGGCAAAACCAGATTGGTTGCCAGCTAGTTTTGCAAAAAACCAGATTGGTTGCCAGCTAGTTTTGCAAACCTTGTAAACTGTAAGTGGGCTACTGCCAGCTATGTTTACCGATTCATTAACACGAATTAGGACAAAAGTATTCTTTTTCAAGCGGACAGAGCAGTAGATTTCCACATAATACTTTTTACTGGGCCCAACTTTTTAGGCTTCGTTCACTTTCAACACCCCCAGAGAAAGTTACTTCCTCTAGAAGTATTTTTGATCATTTTTGGCCCACGAGGAACCCTCAGTGATTAGTTTTGTTCGGAAAAGTAGTTGCTAACAACCCCACAGTTCCACTTACTCATCATCATCCGCCGGACTGTACAGAATTACTGGAGACCCTGGATTGATTGGATCATTCGGAGCACCGGCATTTCCGCATTCCAGCATTTCCGCGCTGTTGTTCCTTTCCGAATCCGTACCGGAAGTCGCTATAAACGGTTGCTCATCAACGCTTGTTGGAGAGGCTAAAAACCCCTTATTTTCGTATTCTATCCGAATACACCTAGCGTTTCTTTGGAGGGGCATCTGAAAAACAACAGGAGAATAAATTCGCTTCTGAAATTGTTGCAACCAATGGTTTGTGTCCATCTGGAGCAGGCTGCATCGTTGAAGGATGAAACGGCTGGTGCACATATTCGGCGCATCGACTGGGTGAAAAGTATGAGTCATCCTGAGGAGAGTACACTTGATCACTTGAGGCGGTGGAGCTGCTGGTAAGTTCACCAGATGTCAGGGAAAGACGCCATTTATGAGGCTTCTATTGCACCAATTGCATACACACATGAATTACTCTCAAGCCTAGCCAGGATTACGCCCTTCTTACAAGCGCGGTCTTTGGGAAGGATACGGAAATTTAACCGCTGCACATTACTGCAACATAAACGTATCAGACAAAACGGATAGGTTGTGATGTTAATAAGGTGCGAGAGGTGAAATACGACGCTAATGCTGTAGAGTAATTGTTTTGCGTCAGTGATTCCTCTTCCGGTATTTGGCGATACCCGGGTACGCTGAGTG
>NW_008751706.1:2103159-2125436 GCF_000715545.1 Opisthorchis viverrini
CATTACTGCAACATAAACGTATCAGACAAAACGGATAGGTTGTGATGTTAATAAGGTGCGAGAGGTGAAATACGACGTTAATGCTGTAGAGTAATTGTTTTGCGTCAGTGATTTCTCTTCCGGTATTTGGTGATACCCGGGTACGCTGAGTGATACTCACGATTCTAGGAGTTCCCAAGAAAATACCAGGAGCACAAAGCACCCGACGTAGATAAACGTTCAGTCTGGTGCAAATGGATCTTTTTTCCCACTGGAAGCTCCTCAGTTTCGCCGTCTTGTTCTTTGGCAATGATGTACACCCTGACATTCAGACTCCGTAGAACCACTGTTTTCTGAAAGTACACAGCTTTTCTGTCATGGAGAGAAACAGGTTCGGGCAATGGAGATAGCTAAGCTGAAGTGGGAAGTAAGAACAGGCGTGAACTCGATCTTGGTACATGAGACACCCAGAGCCTTTAAGGAGGCTGTAAACAGCCTTGACATATGCTCATGCTCCATGCTTGTTCGGAGGCCAGCATCCCTAATACACATCATTTGGACGGATGTGTCACGTGCAGGACACGGGCCAAACGAAGGCGTGCCCTGATTGGTTAGAATGCCAGCCAATCCGGACCGAGCATCCTTGACTGGACGCTTCTCGCCCCCTCACGGTGCTTCTAGCACGACCTTGTGGAACACCCTGTGATTACCCCATAAATACAGATGTAATGGTTCTCCTTTTGTCTCCATAAAGGGCTGTGCAGAGCTGCCGTGGGCGGAGCAGGAAGCCAAGGGACGGATACTGAATTGCACTACCGTCCAGCAAGTTACAATAATGCTCCACACACAGAAAATACTTTACGGTAAACTGTATTGCGTCGAACGGACATGCTTAAGCAAGACTGGTTCCGTTCCGCAGCTAGAAACCTTAAGAATGACCTCAAATACTCTAATGCAGGGAGTAGTCGGTATTAGCTGGCGTCTATAAAAAAACAAGGAATTACCTCGGATCAGCCACATATCAGTTAAGCCACTCCAGCAATCATCGATTCCCGCGCCTTTCCTTTTTGGCGCCGTACAAATAAATAATCAACTGTAAGTCTGAGTCGTCCCCATTAAAGACCAAAAACTTATCCAGTCCACTTTTCTTTTGTACTATTCGACTGTTAAACTGAGCGGAAGAAGCTCGGTAACGTGGGTGACCGGAAGGTCTGTGGTTCGGACCCGAGCTCTGCCTCTCGACTTCCTCTGTCTAGGCTTGGGCAACCTGGCATTATCCCAGCCCTCGTGCAACTTTCGGGTGGTATGGCAGTCAGGCACCGAAAGGGTCCTACGCTGAAAGGTTTTTTTCCATCCATGTACTTTTGAGCTCCACTTGTTTTGCTCATCTAAACCCGTCATTAACCTTGCCGCATGTCTGCTTGTGAATGTGCCCGGCTGATCTACTTACCATATCGTGCTCGTTTGTTGAGCCTACCCTGTAATGTTCTGTCGTGATTCCCGTGTAACCGCACTGCAACACAAAATCACGAGACTGTTCTCAGGAAGACCGCAGCTGCAGAGCCAACATTCCGCTCGACTTTGTTCGGAGTGCGGACCTTGACACTGCACTGTGCCGGTCAGTGGCAGACTTGTGCACGTGTTGACACCACGACCGGGGACAGCTGATGTGTGCTGCGTAACTGTGCTTGCTTTTGAGTTAACGGTACTGTAGACTTTCGAACCCAATTCTCCTTTTTGATATTCGGAATCATCAGACCTACTCATGACTCGAAGTTTCGTATCGGGAACGTCAACAACAGAGCTCTTCCTCCATAGTTCGGCCTCCAGGTTATACTGTGGGTGACTATAGCTAAGTATGTTTGTTCATAGCCACACCACTCTTGTTTGAACGGCCGTGTTCTTGTTTTGGCGTAAGTATTCCGGTGGGTCCACACCAAAGGGAAGCACTGAACTCGAGTTTCGCTCTTATTAGAGCTCATCAGCAGTGCATATCCAATGGCCGTGCCGGGATTTGAACCCCGGATATCTGACATGCGAGGCGAGCGTGTAACCACTACTCCACCAACGCACGCTGGGTGCATCTGAATTATCACATCCGAACAGGCGAACGTGTTCACACTTGAGCGATGTGATTGGTGTGCCCGACTCATCGAACGACGACCCAGTAACTGTCCTGGTTGTGACTAAGTAAACCGTCATACAATGGTCCCTTGTTCAGTTGATTGAAAAGGAGGCAAGATTATCGGTGCATAATAGGCTTGCGAACCCATGGTTCGACAAAATTTCGGAAATGTGCGCCAAGAACCAGTAGGATGTATCATCGCAAGTGAAAGATATTTTCCATAGCTACTATCAACTCATTTCTTTAAAAGCTGGACATTACACAACACTAATGGCCCGGTTCAAAGACGGATACGGATGCTCGATGAGTACTGCCCTTAAGGTCAGATGATGCAGGATGATGGAGTGTCGTTGGGCCGGTTCATCTCTAAACCCTCCGTCTGAATAGCACTCACCGGCGTCGCCTTTAGTTATCTGAAAAAACTGGTGCCTGAACCACCAAAGGACGCCTAGCCCCGTTTGTTGAAAACCTATTACGATTTTTGAATCACATACCAGAAAAACCTTAGTTCTCTTGAGTATTCCTAGTGACACTTTTTCCCTTGTTCAAGAATGGAGCACAATTTAATACTTCGTAAAAATCCGGATATTGAACTTCGTTTTTTTCACTAAACAGTCGTCTTTGACCACGGCACAACCTACCGGACTACATAGCTGTGGACTACATAGCTGGTGATTCTGTTATCAGATACTTACTTTACCACCGAGGTCTTCCAATGAGGCCTCGTTCCACCGAGCTACTAGTGTAACGGTGATACTACTGATCGGGAGGCACGCGAGTAGTATGTGTTGTTTGTGGAATCTCGTTTTGCGTTGATGGAAAAAGGGAACTCTTTGCGGAATTCGTGGGGCCACTTTGTAACATTTGCTTGGATTTGACCGACGAATGAGTGGAGGCAACTAATCTCTAAGAAAACTCGTTCGGGAGAAGATCTGTGTCCAGTTTTTGGAACTAAGATGCAGATTAGAGTTTCGCTTCCCTGTTCAATGGTCTGTAACCGGTCAGTCGGCATTTCCGAACAGATAACTTCGCATCGAAGGCCTTCTTCCTTTCACTAGGAATTTGTCAACATTTTTAGCATAAAGTATCTGGACTGGATGAAAAACCTCGATGTATTAGGGTAATTTATGATCTCTCTTTCACCTATTAGAAACTTGGAACTGCAACCCAAAGGAGCTATGAACTACATACCAAAAAACGGACATCTGTTCATCAAATTAACTCGGATTACCAACGAAACGGTTCGTAGGAGAAGGTTAGAAGGGAAAATTGATTGTGCTAGCGCTTACCACGCCTTGAAGAGTATTAACCATTGTTTGTCCTTTTTTCGGTCGTTGGTCTTTACACGCGCGTTTCCATACCAAAAATTTTACACATTGGGATTCATCTCATCTGGCTGGAACTGTTGGTGACGTGAATTCGAAAGAAACGTTTCTCTTTTTATTACATATTCCCCTGTCACCCTTTCGCATTCGCCGCTTGCATTCACTTTTTATGTTTGTGACCATGCTCTTCAAAATTAGATGATAATTATATGGAGGGCAGAAGGCTTTTTGAGGAGAACGGTACTCGAATGCTTGTGAATACATCTCGAAATCTGTGCTCGAACCTACGGAGTTAAAGCTGGTTACCTCAAAGTTGCTTATGTTAAAACTCAGGGGCGCAGGGTTACGTTGGAGAGTTTTCCCGAACAGAATGAACATCAAATTGTACCGGAATATTGGTAGCTCAGGTGCGTTTATTGATGGTGACTGAGGTGACCGTTGATCTGTTCGCAAAGCTTGGCAGTTAGCTTGCAAGCTTGCAGAGAACACATACACTCACGAAAAATAGCTAAACTACCAGGAGATATCATGGCACATCCCATCGGTTCTTGAAAATGTCAACCTTGTTCGCAGGATCAAATTACTGCGCCCACGTGTCAACTGGACACTGCTGGTCACAGGTGCTTATAACAATAATAGTAGATTCTTAGGGCAGCTTGACCCATTCTTCTGATCCTGGACAATTTGATCCAAATTTCCGGTTTCACAGCCCGTCCACTCGATCCGTGGATGCAAGCGCCACATATCACATTTTGAGTACCCACCTGAGTGAATCGATGGGATTAAACTGATAGTTAGAGCGGAAACACGAAACGAATGCACGGTTTTCTAGTAGCTTGCCATTTCCTTGGGTGCAAACTTTGTATGAACCTAATTGTAGTCTTTCAGTTTGTTTTTCTATCACCTAAAACCTGATTGCAGTGAAGTGGAGTTCCATGAAATCATTCTAGGATATACTCAAGAAGTAGTCTTAAACTGACAGAGAGGTGATACGTCTTCACACTCGGACAGGATTCACTGTAAAGCACT
Source organism: Opisthorchis viverrini (assembly GCF_000715545.1). Classification (NCBI taxonomy): domain Eukaryota; kingdom Metazoa; phylum Platyhelminthes; class Trematoda; order Opisthorchiida; family Opisthorchiidae; genus Opisthorchis; species Opisthorchis viverrini. Next base: position 2,107,618 of record NW_008751706.1, read on the forward strand.
TTCGGTGTACTCACGTAGTAATTAATTCTTTTCTCCACATTAAAACTCGATTTTATCGTGCAATTTGTAGAGTTTCGAGAAGTCGCGATTCAATATAATTATATTTTATCCAGAGTTTTCAGAGTTTTCAACAAACTCATGAGTAGTGCATTACAAATATATACGTATCGCAATATCTCGAATATCGTAGCAACTGAAACATGAGGTGGCCTGGCGAAGCACATTCAGTTGCCTGAAAACATCACAAACGAGAGATTCAGCTGGGTTCCAGGTGAGTCTCTCGAAAGAACCAAATTAGTTTGCAAATGAGTGTATATTCGCTAATTTCATGCAATTTGGTTTCAAGTAGAACATAAGGTTGACGGAAACCCGGAGACTGCGCCTACCTAATGAGCCCCAAGAAGGGCGAAACCGGTCGTGGGCTGTTGACGGATTTTCAGCAACCTTATGAGTAGTACATTACAAAGATATACATGTATCGCAATATCTCGACTGAAAGATGAGGCGGCCTGATGCAGCACATTCAGTTGCCTGGAGACTTCAAAACCGGGAGATCCATCTGGGTTCCGAGTGAGTCTCTCACAAAACCAAATTTGCTTGCAAATGAGTGTATTTCGCTATATTTTTTCAGTTTCAGTCTATCACTCCAGTGGCCAAGCACATGCCAACTATCTTCCCGAGATGGAAAAATGTGTCAGGCAGAGTACAGGGGTTGAGGCAACTGGTGTTTCTAAAGCTCTGGAACTCGGATTTCACTCCTGAACTTGTCAGTAGTTTCCAGCTGAAGGATAAATTGATATGTACGAAACTCTCGTATGCTCAGTTCTGGCACCACGAATTGGTCACAAAAGCAGTGAAAATATGGAGACAAACTGAGCTGGCCAAACCACCGGGGGAGGAGTTCCATATCATCAAATAAATCACTGAATACACGACCGAAAACGCTCAAAAAGCAATGGTATCCTCCAGATTATCTACTAGATACCGTGAAATCGATCACGAGATGTGCGCTTTCGTTTATCATAGATCGCTGATTGGAATGCGGTTAAAATAACTCCTTAGTCCTCTGATTTACACCTCTTTGGATTGGCGGTCAACGGGACAGCAATTTGTAGTTGTTTACACTTATCTGACCTTGTCACATAAAGATGGATTAGGTTTTTCTATTGATTGTATTTAAGCGCCAGCTTCTAACTGTGTTTCTGGGTTCCACTGGGTACTCCGCAACATGACACCAGGTTAGTTGGGACATCTATATCAGGCCGTCATTCAGCTGGTTTCGAATATGGATCTATGGATTAGACATTTAGCGTCTGAGGCTAGTTTATCGTCACCTTCGTAATTCAGCTCCGCAAGTAACACATTCTGTTCAAAGCTGTTTACCTATCCATTCTGGTCTATTCAATACTCTGCTTGATTCCACTGACGAATCAGTAGATGTCGGGCGTATTGTGCTGAATTCGGACAGGCTGTGTGCTTCTTTGCACCCGTCGATTTGGTTTGCGATGACTACACTTATTATGAGAGTAGGCTGAAGAAAATTTGTATTACTCTTGCTCAATGCTTGAAGCGAAACTACTGCGAAAGCCGTCTTCTTCGTCTCCTAATCAGGCTGACGAGCACCCGAGAGTTGGCTGCTGAACAGCTGATCAGCTGATCGGTGACAGCCGATCGATACCTAGTCAACACAATGGTGTGTACGACTGATGGAGCGTGCGAGCAGCCTCCGGTCTAGTGTCCAAGTTCCGCCCACGCATCTGATGGAAGGTGAAGTTTTTGTTTGTACAAGGTGAAGTTTATTACGGAAATTATTGAATCGCTTTGCAGTGCCAGTTCATTCAAAAAATGCCCAGGAGAGTTCAAGAGAACTCTGCAGAATGCTCACGTTTCAAAAACTCTGTGAAGATGGGATACTTAATTTAGTGTCTAGTGGCTTGTAACTGCTTAGTTTGTGGTTGGTACGAAGTTGTCTATTAGCAAAGGCACCCTGGGCGGTTAAGTCAGACACGTAAGTAAATACCTTATCAGCACACAGCCTTTGAAAAGTGGACATTCTGAAGCGTTCTCTTACAACTTTCCTGGACGTCCTTTGAACAATAAGCAGCAATGAACAAATACTGCGAAGCGGCTCCGTAATTTGCGCAGGCACCTTCATTTTCAATCATATCACTAGAAAGGTCGCTACTCACATGCTTCATCAGTAGTATACACCGTTATACCCGCATCCACATACATTGCCAGTACTCTGGAGGTTTATATCGAAATTATTATGGCGAGCTACTAGTAGCTAGAAAATTCTGGCATTACCACTTCTCGGCATCTTTAGGCGTCCCAAATCATTGTCACTTCCTTGCCCATACAACTAATCGACCTGCAGACATCATTCATTCTCGTAGAGCAAATATATTAAGGGCCAAACGATTCGGCAGAAATAAACCATGCCGGTTGAAACAAAAGATTATGTTTTAGTCCAAACCGATTGGTGCTGCGAGAAAATCCTGTCTTGTTAGATGAGTGGTCGCAGATTCCACTGACAAATTCCCTATCTCGTTAGATTGGTTTAAACACCCATAATACTGTTTTAAAATGCATACAAATTAAATGAAACGAGTAGGTCTGGAGAACGACACATATATTTGTACGAATAAAATTCGTCCAAAATTTGGCACCAGCCGCCAGAAAATTCCGACCACTGATCCGAATCGCTGGAACGTTAGCCATAGTGATTTGCTTCACAGCTATTTTGCAACACAGGCCATTCTGTCAATATTCATCCTAGCTAGTGTTGATCAAAACTGCTTTCATCACGAGTGTGCTCCGTTATTTCACAGGTATGTTGCATCTGCGACGATAATTCGCTGTTCTTTCAGCAACATTGGGATTGTTGCCTGGTACGGGGTACTTGATGCACCAGCCCCTTTTGGAGACCTTATCCCACCAAAAAACTATGGCTAACGATCGATGAGTGTACTATGTTAGTTCTTTGAATGCTGCAAAGTAGACATCCGCGCGCGACCCTCTGCGGATCGGAGAAGATCGATTTGAACTAGAGATAATGGCAGGGAAAATAGTATCCATGATATGCAAGGCACAGCAAAGACTGACCGGCAGCGACAATATCTGCTGAACTTTCAAACCGATGACTGTGGCTCCCGAACACAACTGCTACGAATGCCAATAGATGACCTCCCTCATAGTGAGGCCGTTCCATCACCGTTGGATGGGATCGGACCACGAGGCCTGTGGACAAAGCCTCAATCAGTGAAGCGACGTTTCTCAAGTGTACGTTTTGGTGTCAGCCAGTCTGCATCGGACAACTAGATGGATTCTAGGTCTGTACGTGGTGTGTTCCTGTCATTACACCGAGATATCTTCAGCCAACGCATTACTCTTTATCTGCGCCCATCTTGTAGGGGATGTGTTTTCGGGTTCTGTTTCATGCATCGTACACGTTGAGGCGAAAAACAATTAGTTATTTATGGCCAAACAAATATAAGAAAGCTGTTCATCAACTGTACATAATACTCTTCAGCTACCAAAGGGTTTCTAGTGTCCTTATGAATGGTGCGTTCCGTTGAACAAATCCCACAACTGAAATTCAGTGGGTTTTCCAAAACAAAACCAAATGAATCCGCAAAAGGTGTTTCATTAGAACATAGCTCTGACGGAGATTAGAAGACCGCGACCCCTTCTGAACTTCACAGAGAGTGAAATCTGCTGCACACTATTGAAGAGTTTTCAGACATTTATTGAGTAGTCTGCTCGTAAAGGAAACACCATTTGGCCTTGAGTACTTATCTATTATAGGGGCCCGCACACATTCTACAGAGGTTTCAAGAACCACAGCCTCCGGGAGAGGATTTCTGATGAAAACTGATGACACAAGTCCTTGCAACGCCTTAGGGAAAACTGGAGATGCTTTTGTGAAGTGTGATGTGTCTTTTGACAGCCCAAAACTTTCACCCTGCGTGCGTTACTAATCATAGACATCGGAAATATTTAAAACGTGGATAATCTTCTTTGGTGTATCAAAAGCTGTGATAAGAATATCCTTAGGTGTTTTGTGGTTATTTAAAACCTAGATAATTAACTCGAATTCGTTTCGTGAAGGAACTGTTGAATTTATTCTCGACTTATTGTACGAATATGGAAAGACTTGCATGTTACCCGAGTTGCAGCTCAAACATGTCAAAAAGTTTGCCTTTGTTTTTTTTTCATTTTTCGTGGCGAATTGATTTGGACTGATTTACAACAAAATCATACAAAACTTGTCGAAATTTGTCCAGTAGGTTACAATCTTCCGTCGCGTCACGTGACTAAGAAGTTTCAACAGGCGGGTCAGTCAACCTACACAACCAGGATAATTACTGGTTGGTTGCCATTTGAAGCGTCGGACAAACCAACCACATCGCTGAAGGATGAACACGCTTGCCCGTTCAGATGTGACAATTCGGGTGTCTGGCGTGTGCTGATGGAACAAAGGTGACCATTTCAGCAACGTTATAAGTAGTCCACTTGGAATATACATGCATCGCGATATCTCGAATCTCGTAGCAACTGGAACATGTTTTCAGTTGCCTGAAAACAGTACAAACGAGAGATTCAGTTGGGTTCCAGGTGAGTCTCTCGCAAAACCAAATTCGTTTGCAAATGTGTATCTTGCTAACCTTTTTTCCTGTTTTATACTCTGCCAAAAACCATGTGCGTGTGCATCTGAATTGAGAACTATTTCATTTCGAATATTGACCAAAGTTCACGTTTATACATAATAGCATCAAAGTTTAACTCGATTATACCATCAACGATTACCGTGTTGACCATGAAAAAATATTTTAAAAATTTTCTGTGACAAACAAGTAATTTGGAACTCAGCATTACACCATAGCTCCAGTGCCTGCCGGGAAACCGACCAATACAAGATCAATTGAGTTCTCCTAATTGCGCTATAAACACCATTCATAAGTACCATTCACCTCTAGAGCAGTTACTGAGATTGATAAGGTTCAGCACGTTCATATACTACTATAAGTAGATGGCTAACACTTGCTTGTAAAGTTCCCCAATATGTCCCTAAGATTCAGAAGCAATCGAGATGTTGTTACCGTGACACATATTCAAGCCTAAGCTAAACCATATGGAAGTTTCCGACTTTAGTCTCCATGGTCAATTCTGTCGCCCCATTTTTATGGAACGTTTCGGCTGTTAAGGCGATGGATTTTCAGAAAACACTCGTACACTTAAAAACTAAATCCACGTCAATGATGTTGATGCAAAAAACTCTGGGTAAAACTCCCAAGAGGACTTCTACGAACGAATCCGTCCATCACATGCAGCTATCCTTCTAATGTCTCGATCACGACTTTATAGATGATTTTGTGAACGTTTGCTTGTGGTAAAACTCCCAAGAGGACTTCTACGAACTAATCCATCCATCACATGCAGCTATCCTTCGAATGTCCCGATCACGACTGTATAGATGATTTTGTGAAAATTTGCTTGTGTTGCAGATCCGCTGTGATGTAGCGACGCTGTTTCTAAAGATATGTCGAAAATCCTAGCACATAAATGAACGGCATTCACATACTAAAAAAACTCTGGACTGCCAATTATTCCAGGTTAGGATGAACCAGTGCTTTTCGGCATGGCCTCAATGGGAAAATTCTCAAGTTTCCCGTACTTATGGTTTGTTAATAGTTGGAAGAAATTTCATTTTTGGGTGGCATCAAATATGTGAATAAACTACTGAACACCTGCAACTGTGCGATAACACCGAGAGATTGTGAGTGGCCGAAATGGTGTTTAGACAAGCACACTATTTTTGTACAGATCGACTGGGTTGTGGCCGGCAACACGCTTGTCTCCGGAGGAGCTAGTCTAGTCCTGTTCAGGACAGGACTAGACAGAAAATGGCAAGTAGGAAGGCACGACCACTCCCCATAGGCGCGAAGGTCAAGTGGAAGGACCGAAAAGGGTTAATGGGACTCATCTTCGTGAGTGGCATGATACGCCTGAAGAGCGGCCGAGCAGACCCGTTGTCAAAGCTGTCCTGACGGAGGAAAATGAAAATCGGTGGCTTGCGAACGACCTTTAAAGGGGAAAAGGTGTGTAACGTTGGGTACTACTGATGGGGCATACGAGTAGTATGTTTTCTCGAAATTCGCTTCGCGTCTCATGAAAAGTGACATCTAACAAGGAATTTGTGGAGTCGCTTTGTAGCATTTGCTTGCATTTGAGCAACAGTCAATGAATATCCAGGAAGACGCGTCCAAAGCGAGGATGGATATTCAGTTTTGGTAAACAAGATGAATATGAGAGTTTTACTACCCTGTCCAATAGTCTGTAACTGTTCAGTCGATGTTTTCTAATAGAAAAACCGCCGCAGCGAAGGCCCTCTTCCTTTCATTTGCGAGAACACTGGGAGTCGCGAGTGGCCTGGTATCCTCTTGCATATAAACCGAAATGGTGTTTAGACGAGCCACTATTTTTGTACAGATTTTAGTTTGGGGTAGTGATATGAAAATTCTGGAAAGGCCTGGTAGCGAGCTTTGTCACCCGTCATCATTGATTGTGAACGTTTATCGGTACCTTCCCTTCTTGGTTGTTTTGAGCAGCACAAAGATTACCTTAGGTCTGATCTCAAACTCCCATGCATGGTTTCTTTCCAGAGGTGATTTGTTGTGCTCACGTAAGATGGATTGATGTGAATGGGTGAAGGAATAATTATGCCCTGCGGGAATAAAAGGGTGCTAATAGGGTGCTGAGGACATGTCTCTACAGAACAATCGATCTCTCACGGACAGTGAGGCATAATATGTTAACCGGACAACTTTATAAATTTCCCAGCTTGTTGTTGATCTTGTGACGCAAATCAAAGTTCATCGGGATGCCTGTCGATCACTTTTGGGCCTCAGTTGGCTTTGACGGTTAAAACTTATCTGAATCGCATAAAAATCCGAGATATCCTTAAAAAATGGTATGCAAACTTTACAACGGTTAGAATGATTGCGAGAAGCTGTACGAAGAACTTCTGAGCTTGAACTTTCGGACCTCTTTGGGGTAAGACAGAAAATGTAGGTGAGGAAGTCGCTTTGGCAATGTTTTCTTGTTTTCTTCGACCAATAGGGATTCGGTAGGCATCGTCAAGGACTAAGACTAGGAGAACTAATAGTACAAGATAGGGGGATCAGCGTAATACGGAAGAAAAAACATAAAAGTCGAGCACCAAAAGCTCTTAGAAGTGGGAAAATGGGATCTTGGGCAAAAAGTGGTTCCACAGAAGATTTTATCATGTGATTCCATCAGTAAAAGTATCTCAGCCCAGCTGTAGAGCACACTTGTGTGCATCGTTAAACTCTTGAGGTGAACAAACTCCGGATTGCTCAGAGCTTGTTTGGGTAACGGATATTGATTTTGGCTGAGCTCCTGCTTGTATCCAGTCACAGACTAAAATATACTACAACTATGGAATCTTGACAGTTTGCGTAGAATCTACTCAGAGTTAAATTTCAGTAGTCTAAATGACATAGATCAAATAAGAAACGGAACCAGGAAACCGATGTAGGTTCTACTTCGTTCACCAAATGAAACTGGACTAGTTACTGAACAGTGGGTCAATAAATAAACTGGTTCATCTCATTATACTCTTCACTACGTTAAATTCCCCGGTTGTCCAAAGAATTACAAATTCCCAGAGTACATTAGCGAGCGATTCAGCTGGGTTCATTTGCATATCGAATTGGTTTCACGAGAAACTCACTTGAAACTTAGCTGATTCTGTTTTCAAATGAATGTACTGCACGAAGGCCACCTATCGTTTCAGTTGGTGCAATATTTAGCATATACGATATGTATTGTATTTGTACATATAGTAAATTATGTATTTTATATATTAAATATAGTAAATATAGTATGTATACAGTATATCGTTACAAAAGAAGCTGCTCACAAGGTTGACAGCCTGAACCGGTTTCACCCCTCTTGGGGCTCATCAACTAGGCGAATTTCATACAACTTGGGTCCAAGTAGATCGTAAGTTTGAGAAAAACGTGGAGAATACACCTAACTGATGAGCACCAAGGAGAACAAAACCGGTTGTAAGCTATCGAAGAGTTTCCAGCAGCCTTGTGAATAATCAATAGTAAATTATGGGGTAGAGCAGACATCGACCGTAAGGTAACAACAAAACGGTCATGTCACAAGCAGATGAGTAATCACAACCTTTGATGTATCTACTCTTAAACTCGAACTTTTAGTTTCTATCGTATGATGAGTTTATTTTCTACAGCGACTGTCTGCTCGAGAGTAACGATGTGCTTACATGAATTTATCTAGCCTACGAAAAAGAAATCGAGTTTCGTTCTCATTAGAGCTCATCAGCAGTGCATATCCAGTGGCCGTGTCGGGACATCCGACATGCGAAGCGAGCGTGTAACCACTACTCCACCAACGCACGTTGGACCCATCTGAATTTTCACGTCTGAACAGGCGAACGTGTGCTGGTGTACCCGACTCATCGAACAACGACCCAGTAACTGTCCTGGTTGTGACGATCGATTGACCCACCAATCAGGACTTCCCGGTCAGGTGACGCGCTTGAAACCCACTGAGCAACTTTTGGTTGCGATTTTGGGGTTTTGCGGGATAGGTATTTTGTTCATAGTCACGCCACCCTCGTTTGAACAGTCGTCCTTCTGTTCTGGCGTAAGTGGATATGCACTGCTGATTGATGAGCTCTCTAATAAGAGCGAAACTTGAGTCCAGTGCTTCCCCCGTTTGGTGTGGACTCACCGGAATAATTACGCCAGAACAGGAAAACAACCGTTCAAACGAGAGTGGTGTGACTATGAGCAAAATGCGTATCCCGCAAACCCAAAAATTGCACAGCGCTAGATGTTCTGAAGAATTCTGCTTTAATCTGGATGGGTTTGAACACAGGGGTTTGTATAAGTTGGAATTTCGTAAAGCTTATAAAACCAGTAAATGTATGATTACTAAGGATGCCCATCTGAATTACGGTGACCCAGTGTGTCTTGACTTCTTTACCAATGTGCTTGCTAATTCATAATTTTTGAGGTGACCATCTCGGCGCATCTTTTGCCCAGTCTGTCATCGTAATTATATCAGAGCCTTCAGACTTCTATAGATGCACCCTGTATCCTTAAACATGCCTTAAAAGTACGTTTTATTTAACGTATTCTGTCCCAGAGAAACAGCAGAGTGGGTGTAAGAGGCAGGCGGATTCGTCAAGCATACAGCCGCAGTGCAGCGATTCACGCTTGTCCTCGCTTGTCCGTCACCATACTCTTGATGGATGACCTTGGAACTTTGTCGTGCTGCGTAAATGCAACCCAGTGTGAACGCGGACAACTTATGGCGTCGAAAACGTGGAAAGACGGAAAGAATGCGAAAATCAATCTTTCCAAACGATTGATACTGCAACACACGTGGCAAGTGCCCGAAAATTCATCGTATTTTCTGATAAACTGGTAGTTGGAAAGTATGCTTGTTCTTTGACTGTTATACTATGAATACGCACTAGGGTTTGCCTTAGTCTAAAGTCAACCTCGGGATTCCAATTTGAAACTAATCACCAATCAATATAGTGTTGTTGCTGCTTTTCACGTCCGAAGAGGAACGTCTTTATCGTAGTTTACTCTTCATTTTCGTCCGTTTAAATGTTTCGAATATGTGGACCAAAACCTCGTGTAAGGCCTAGCTATCTCAGGAGTTGGAAGGCAGAGTCAAACAGAAGCAATACCGTCCGTATAAAAGAAACCACAATCACAACCGTCAGTGCAATAAGTACGCCAACAAAGTACAGTGTCACTAAAGTATGCACGAAGATCTGCCCACATGCTAGGAAAAACCTGTTGTTGGAAATTGTTTCGCAAAAACCGGGCTTTTGTTTTGGGATCATCATGACTTCCGCTAGGTTACACATGAACTTAGTACTGAGTAGAGCTCAGTCTCATGAGCTTTGAACACGAAGCGTGATTGAACTATCAGCCTCTCACTGTCGGACTAAAGTAGTTACGAAGCAGCAAGAAATGTGATATTTTCCAGCATCCTTTAAAGTTTAAGCGATTCTGATTAGCAAAAGATGAGCACTCTGATGCGCACAAATGTAGTGTGTACAACGGCATCTCAATGGCATAGGTAGGTTCCTTTCATCTTGAGGTATTTGACGGTTTACTCATGGTTACTGGGTCAATGCATACATGCAGACTTTTGCGATTAAACGTCAGAGTCCGTGGTCATATCGCAAAGCACGAAAGGCACGTGCGAAATGCTATTGTGATCAAAACGAGTTCGGTAAGGAGCCTACTAATTTGCTAGACCATAGAACGCCACCAAAGCTGTGAGCGATTATTTCAACGAGGATAACTACCTTCATAGTCTCATCTCTCTTTGATGAACCGGACGTTCTGGATGAGGTGTAAGGCTTAACTATGAACTAAAAAATCCAGTGTCATTGTGGAGACAACTTTGTGGGGAGTGTGTTTTGTGCAGCCCCACTGTCTAATTCAAAATTAAATATTGACAATGTAGACTACATTTGAGAAACACCACCTCGGTAACTTGAACATCGGGGCGAGCTGGCCAAAGTGGTTAGAGCGCGACTTTATTGACCAGAAGGTCCGTGGTTCGAGCCCGACCTCTGCCTCTCAACTTCCCCTGTCTAGTCTTGGGCAACCTGGCAGTATCCCAGCCCTCGTGCAACCTTCGGGTGGCATGGCAGAACTTAAACGTCTGTCGCCATCCCCCCCATCTGGAAAACTTTACAACCATGAGTTAGCCATGGTGACTCAAACTACTCAAGACTCTTTCTTCTTTGTTTGATGGTAGTCTAGCAGCACCCAAAGTCCTCTGGACCGAAAAGACTCAACCTGTGCTCGGAAGTATATCTCATACCCTCCATTTCACGCCTCCACCGCTTTCTTTCTAATTTGTTTTAAGCAGACTGAGTTCGAAAAGCACCCGTCTTCAGGCTCGCAAGTGCTAAATCAGTGAAGGACTCAGGTCCTCGGTGGAATAGGTCGATGATTCTACTGGAAATAAGCATTTTGTTCAGTTTTCAGGCAGTGACGGTCTGAATAGATGTGGATGCCTTTTACATGCATATCCTGATTGCTCTGGGTGCATCTGAGCACCATAAACTACCATTTTCAATGTGTTTTATGGCCCTAATCCACCTTTGTATACCAAAGTGTTGTCTTCTTCGATCCCCAACAGTGGTTGGACACAAGGATTTCTTCCATTAGTAGTGCTAAACTTTTGGTAGCTCAAATGAGCTTACTGGCTGTTGATCTGTTCGCGGAGCTTGGCAGTTTCATCACCAAGCGAGGAAACATCATCAGTGTGCTCGACGAACGCCATGGAATACATTCCACCTCACGAAATCTCATGAATTTGATCTGATCGTAACGGAGGTTGGCATACCGAGAGACGGAGATCCTTCGCACTAAACCATAATATTTCATGTACGGTTAGTAAACACCTAGACATGAACAGATCCGTTTAAAGTCTGGAACTCCTATGTCCAGAAGGAGGCGAAGTTAGCCAGTGTGTGGTTTAGGTTCTACCATACTACTTACAGACAACCTAGTAATTAGCCATCCCAAATGGCGAATATCCCATTAACTGAAAAAGAAGGCGACCTTCGTCTGGAACAGTCAGCCGAATGCCATCATCGGCCTGTGATCCAACTGATTTCTAGTTGAGCCACTTAATAGCCCAAGGGTTACTCGCAAATGGGCGTGTAGCTCCATTCTGCGTCGTTTCTGTTCCTAGCATGTAAAACAGGTATGCTGCCAGGGGATACCTCATTTTTTATATCTGAATTAGCAAAAACTGTGATAACCATGAAAGCAGGGGTTGGTTTCCGTGTCTTACTTTACCGTAGCCTACATTAACGCAAGACTGTGTGTGGAGTTATCCAAAGGTAACGAAATTTGGTTTCTCCATATAACAGATTTGTGCAATCGGAAAAAATTAAACATATTCATTCCAGTCTGAAGCTGCTCGTACTTACTTTTCAGTTAGTTATATTCCTTTGCCGTACTGCCGAGCGCATCCACCAGACTAAGGATGGTGGAATATGTGCGGTTTAGGGTGGTAGAATGTGCTTATCTCTGATTGTTCCTTACCAAGTATTGATCGAAATCACGTGCTTAGCGTGCATTGCTGGTGCGCAGTGTGTTCTGTGTGTGATAGTGGAGTTGGTGATAGTGATGAGTCTAGGTCACCAACAAAGCGGTGCAGAATGGTGTATCGTTCGCCTCCGCAATTCTGATTGTATAGTTATTTAAACGGAGAGCAGGCCATTTTTTTCAGCTGACCGAATGAGATGTCGTCGGAGAACTCCAATGGCTGCGGAGAAAAGTGTGCGCCCAATGTGCAATGGCACATGTTTAGTGTCGAAGAATATGCAAAATGGCACGAAAAAATTAAAGTGAGGTGGTACAAATGGCCTTGGCTCCATCGCTCCATGATTTGCGGTTGTCAGTTCAAACTTGGGGTAGGAATACATCCGAGGCTGTGGTATCAGCGTTGTCAAAGCATGAGGCGTTTCCCTCTCGACGATCCTCAGAGGTAGGACGAAGGGATCATGGGTTTGGTTTACTTCGTTTGAATACTCAATGCAAATCCGCTTGTAAATACTTGTCGCCTATGGTCAGAACAGTGAGTAGTAAATCGGGATTTCTCGTTGTTTGACTCGGTCACACTCTTAAACTACATTACTAGTTAAGTTTATGGAGCAGAAGTGGTCTGATTAATCGGAAAAAATTAAACATATTCATTCCAGTCTGAAGCTGCTCGTACTTACTTTTCAGTTAGTTATATTCCTTTGCCGTACTGCCGAGCGCATCCACCAGACTAAGGATGGTGGAATATGTGCGGTTTAGGGTGGTAGAATGTGCTTATCTCTGATTGTTCCTTACCAAGTATTGATCGAAATCACGTGCTTAGCGTGCATTGCTGGTGCGCAGTGTGTTCTGTGTGTGATAGTGGAGTTGGTGATAGTGATGAGTCTAGGTCACCAACAAAGCGGTGCAGAATGGTGTATCGTTCGCCTCCGCAATTCTGATTGTATAGTTATTTAAACGGAGAGCAGGCCATTTTTTTCAGCTGACCGAATGAGATGTCGTCGGAGAACTCCAATGGCTGCGGAGAAAAGTGTGCGCCCAATGTGCAATGGCACGTGTTTAGTGTCGAAGAATATGCAAAATGGTACGAAAAAATGAAAGCGAGGTGGTACAGATGGCCTTGGCTCCATCGCTCCATGATTTGCGGTTGTCAGTTCAAACTTGGGGTAGGAATACATCCGAGGCTGTGGTATCAGCGTTGTCAAAGCATGAGGCGTTTCCCTCTCGACGATCCTCAGAGGTAGGACGAAGGGATCATGGGTTTGGTTTACTTCGTTTGAATACTCAATGCAAATCCGCTTATAAATACTTGTCGCCTATGGTCAGAACAGTGGGTAGTAAATCGGGATTTCTCGTTGTTTGACTCGGTCACACTCTTAAACTACATTGCTAGTTAAGTTTATGGAGCAGAAGTGAATGGTCTGATTGTTTTTGAAGTCACCTGACTTGTGGGCAGTGTGCCTGCTTATTTTTTCCAAGGACATGAACCAGTGTACGAGTGTGTGTTTCGGCGATGTTTGAATTCACTGAGCGTCACTGTCAGAATATAATCAATTAATCAATGCGATAAGGTTGTACAGTGCAGATGTTCCCGAGATGTACGCCTTGCTTACCGTTGAAGAGTGCCGAAATTGCACTACCACTGTAGAGAAGAAAGCTGATCGCCACGGAGTTGTTTAACAGCAAACCCCAACCAAACAGTTACAAACTAATGGACAGAAACGTAAACGTTTCATATGAAGCTTGCTTTTGAAAACTAAACATCCTCTTGCGTATTCTTGAACTTTCGTGGATATCCATTGACTATCACGCAGTGGTAACCGAGCGGTGCACAGCAGTTCCACAAGTTCTGTAGTAAACCCCACCTACCATTAGACGCGAGACGGAATTACGAGGAAACTACATACTACTCGCATGCTTCATCAGTAGTATTCGTCCTCACATCAGTACGACAGTTATCAGTATGATGTTTTTGCTTTCAGTCCCAGTTCACATTTGGCTGCACACTTCAATCCAAACAAGAAATATTCAAACTTTTAGTCTCCCATTCTTGAAAGATGGCAAACAAGTAGTGAAAATGAAAGGTGGAGTAATGTGAAGCATCAAAAGACAAGTCGTTAAGATCAACCTCAGGACCACAAAGATAGTGGAATAATGGACTCTTGACTTCATGTAGTATAGTTTATGAGTCTGAAACCTATGATGTCATCAGGAAAACCACAAGATTCTCTGAAAAAAGACAGCCACTACAAGAATCTGGGTACACAGAATTTCCGGTCGAATTTATCAGATACACAATGAGACAGCCAGACATTTCAATAACGGGATACAAGATTCATAACGGATGCCCATCTCCAGATCCAACAGAAAGAAAGAACTCTACTTGGGCAGAACCATCATAATAAATTCGTTGTTATACACTTTCTTGAATCAGACCTCAACTTATATCAGGGCCGTGTATTGAAATCTTAGAAAGCTACGCGCACTCATCGATGGGACGAATGTTCCACCCAACTGGATTGCCCTAATATTGTGACTTGGTGAAGACTTCCCCAAAGGTCGTTTTCATAATTGGTATGTGTTGCGTCTTGCTGAATGATCCCTTAGCTTCCTGCTCCGCCCACTATGGTATATCAAGATGCACGGTAGCTCTAGACAGCCCTTTAGGGAGACAAAGGACAGTTAATTCAACTGTATTTGTAGGGTTATCACAGAATGTTCCACAAGGTCGTGCCAGAATCTCGGTGAGGGTGCTATAAGCGTCAAGTCAAATATGCTCGATCCGGATTGGCTAGCATTCTGACCAGTCAGAGCATGCCTTCGTTTGTTCCGTGTCCTGCACGTGACATCCGTCCAAATGATGTAATGTTCAGTTAGTAGGGCCGGCTGGCCTCCGTACACCTAACTACGTAGCTATCCAGATACTGTAGTCATGCCCAAGGGTGGAATCCGGAGATCATCCATACGGGACCTCAGAGGACCTACACATCCACCCACTGAACTCATCGCAATCTACCACCTGACAAGCAGACACGTGTTAGACATTGGATCTTAGGTAGGGGTCAAATCAACTCACTCTTCAACGCTAATTCGACATGCAGCCAAAGCTTTTCCACGATTTCCGGATCAAATTCTATCTGGATTGCCAGGATCAAATGTCTTTGTGAGATAACTCCCTCAAAGTTGGACAGTTTCTGCCAGGACCATTATTCACATAAAACGCTGTTGAACGAAAGACCTGAATGATTCTCTTTCTCATGTCTCACGTCACCTAGATTAATTTCGCTGCGCGTGAAAAACAGATTGATTTGCTAATGAGTGTATTTCTCGAAAACAGTCCAATTTGGGTCCAAGTAGAACTCGGGAACCGCGCCTGTTTGATGAGCCCCAAGAAGGGCGAAACCGGTCGTGGGCTGTCGAAGAGTTTTCAGCAACTTTTTGAGTAGTTTCCTTTATGAAAATGTATAGCGATATCTCAAATATCGTGCCAACTGAATCATGAGGCGGCCTGTGTGCAGCACATTCAGGTGTAGGATCTCATAAACGAGAGATTCAGTTGAGTTTCTTGTGAAAACCAAATTGATTTGCAAGTGAGTGTATTTATCGAAAACCAACATTGGCTTTCTCTGCCTTCAACCCAAACCTGAGTCACGTGCGCCTGGCAGCCAATATCCCGAAGCATACCATTCCTTGAAACATTCACTTGCAAAAAACCCCAGCGGGATCGTAACCTGGTGGTCAGTGTGTCTTTCATAAATAGATTGACTGCTACATCTGGGAACTCCGGACAGCTATTCCATCTTAGTCGGGCGATTAGGTCTGAGGTCTGAGGTTGGTAATTCATCACCTCGGAGGGAATCTTCAATGACTTGAAGTGCGCAGCTTTAAATGTGGCTGAAGGGGTCGCTCCCCTCCCTGAATAATTTCAGGTGACCTTAGAACCATGAAAATTTCCCTTGATATATGCAACAGTCGGTTTGATGTGAGTCATATTTCGATTATACCTGACTGACCGTAGTCTGCCGCTGTTTTCCAACACGTCTTTAGACGCATTATGCTCATAGCTAGAAAGCCAAATTAGTTCCGGGTCAAACGTGACGAATCGTAAAATATCAAATTTCTACCCTCCCTGAGGTATTACCAAATCACAACTCTTGTCGTGAGCCAAGAGTGTCAGAGTCTCGCCGTGTCACGCTGAACTGAGAGCCTAATTGAAATATCTGGTTTAAACTGAAGCTTCCCGCCGATATTCTTGAAAAATCCAGAAGTTAAATCGCCCAACCGCTTGACATATCGCTTGCTGCAGCCGCCCTTTGCTCAGAGAATGAGACTTACGAGAGGCATAGTGTCAGAAACACCAGGATTCCAAATCTACTTGACTACCCAAGTTTTCGGCGGTGTCATGAAAATAGCTTCGATCTGGGAGATCTCCGTCAACTTTTTCAGTTTATCAAGTATTTTCGGTGCGTTCAATGAAATAGGGCTGCAGTATCCCGCAATCGAAGTCAGCTCACACTTCGTTCCCAGCAGAAGCCTTATCCCCGTCTTCGACTTCACTCTATAACCACAATTTTGCTACATGACGGTCACGAAAGCATAAAAAACAACACAGACAGTAAATTACATAGCTGAAACTGAAAAGTGTGGATCCTTGGGCAGTGTTGTCCTGACTAGTTATGTAACTTCCGTAAGTACTGCGCTATGCGGACTCAGTATACATTGTTCCCAACCGTCGATACTGGATGCCGCCAGCCTCCTGGTGGTGTGGAAGACGCTTGCTAACCATGCCATACTGATCGATCATAAACAGGTCACTGTTTGCCAAGCCTCCCTACTTTGCTAATCAAAACAGAGATTCCCCCTGTTACAAACAAGGTGAGACCAATGGTCAAAGCGTTTTTTTCCAGAGTGATTTACTTCAATGTCAAGCAAGCAGTAAACGGGCGTCCGTCATTATCTTCGTTTCAGCCACACAGACAATGAAGTCTTATCGAAAACGGTTACAAAGGGTTTCATGAATGTCGAACCCAAAATTGTGCGACTATGGCCTGTTCCGGCGACAAATCTGAATGAGCTGAAACACCTCGTGGTTGCTTCTTGTCTAGTCTGTATGAATAGAAAAGATTTCAGTTAATATTTATTTTTCGAGAGAGCAAGAAAGTGAATAACGACCAACTAAACGTAAAACTACGCGACAGGTGAGTGTAAAGATGCGCGTCGTCAGAGGGTGCACCCACATGAGGTGAACAGCCTTTTATCAGAGACAGCCGTATGTTTGAAATTACGTGACTCGAGCCACAGCTCTAAAATGGTCTCGGTTTTGCCTATATGTCGTACTGGACGCAACTTCGGCCTTGATCGACTGGCATCTGGAGAATGCGTGCCACATTGATCAGCGCGCTCTCTACTCAGCAAACGGCCAGTAGCTCTCTCATCTGGATAATACTATCAGGAAGGTCAGATTCCTGAAACTAACCTCAGAACGCCCGAAACCTACGGCTCCACCAAAATCTCAACAGGAAAGCCAGCAAGCATCCAGGCCAATTCAGGTCAATTCAGCAACAGCTGAAGAGTGTTCAGCAGCACGACCGAGTGTGATCAGCGTTCAGGCACTTCATAAAAGCACGATCGATGTTGATGGATGTTCACTAACGCCTATCAGACAGCCTGGAT
>NW_008751706.1:2125851-2158013 GCF_000715545.1 Opisthorchis viverrini
TGTTCACTAACGCCTATCAGACAGCCTGGATCAATGTCAGAAAGTCCCCTTTAGATAGCGTGGGGCCGTTGTAACTTTTGCTCTCGCACTCGCTTGTTCGGAATATGGCTGTTGTGTTCCCTTCTGTGAGTCTTTTTTCCGGCAACTAGGCACTGGAGCAGGTCAGCAACAGATTGACAAATCAGCAGATATAACACGTACTAAGTCACAACCAATCATAACACACAGATTCGAGCCAGTGACCATGAGGGCCTCTGTCAGTTACTCTACAACTGACAGCATGTGTTTCAGGAAATAATGACAAATCGATCAGTTTTGCCACATTAATTCTTCCTGCAACCTCGCCAGTAGGCCGATGGTCCGGTCCTGAATTAAACCAAACCGGCAAACTGATGGTCATATTGTGAAACATGATTCCAATGGATGCAGATGCCGGAATCATCTGAGAATTTGTATACTCACGGTTCAAGTCGGACCCCGGGGTGGGTCAGAATATTTAAGCCGTAGGTGTCGTTTGCCGGAATCCGCTACAATCAGGTCGGAAGCAGGTTTCTGCATACAATGACACTAGTTACTATTTTCAGTAGATACTTGGTGTAAGCTATGGAAAAAAGCCGTATTTCCCCACCGTGAACCTCAGGTTTCCAGACTCAGACTTGAATTATCCAACCAATTCAAAGATTTTACTGAATTTTGTAGGTTTGAGAGTGTTGAAAGGCGACTACTACGTCATGCTTGATGGTAGAAACCTCTAACAGTTTAAATCGATTCCTTTCACATTAGTATTGAATGGAATCGGTCAAAAGTTACTGGAAAACTTTAGGGCAGTCTTGAAGTCATTTCGACTCCATTGCGGTAGAACAACCTTCGTTATCCACGGAATAAAAATGTAATCGAATGATATTTATTCGCTGTTTTCAGCTTACCTTTAGGATGTATTCATCCGGAGTAAGATAAACGCTGTCATCCTCAATGTCAAAAATCAGCCTAGGTAGGTTTGCAATCCGATCACAGGCCACGTAGTACATTCCACCTTCCCAACTGCCCGCTCCCAATACCTGTAAAATGCCTGCCTCATACTGCCTGTCCAGCCAGATGAACTGAGTTGTGAGCGATAGATCAGCGACCAAGGGTCCCGCCGCGAACTCCTGCCCATCAAAGCGCAAACTAAATGGACACATGGTTGGGTGACATATTCTGCCAACTTTAGGTTAAATTACCTCAGGGCAATGAAACCAGACATCTGATCGATTCCAATAAAATTTTCTAACAGAATGTTCATCAAATTGGGCTTCTGTGTTCTATAGTGGCATGAGAATGATTGCACTGAATTCCGTGAATCTCATTTCCACTTCCCTCTATATATAAGACACCGCTCACAGAAACTGACACTAATGTTTTTCAAATGTTTTTCACCGAAGTGTACGCAGTCCCACGCAGAGAGAATAACTCAATACAAGGCCCGTTTAAGCAAGTAGTCAAGCCCTCCATTAGAAACGAGAAACATATAAGCTACTATCAAAACTGATTCTGTATCCAGGCCGTCTCACAAATAACTTCACCAACCAGTTTTTCTGTGCCTAAATCAACCATGGATTGTGAGTTCAATGGGGTTGTATATTAGTGGAAAACCAGTTTATAGAGTTGTGCACAATATTTGTTACCGGCGTACTAGATCCGTTTGACTAACATACACCCGTCTTTTAGTTCAACTCCCTTTTTTCGACACGATCTTTGCAGAGGAGACTGGTCTACTCAGTTCCCTCCTGGCATGCAAACCAGTCTTGAGAACGAAGGTGGCTATCGCTGACTCGCTGCAGTGGTGTGTAAGAACTGTGAGCTCACAATGAAGAGTTCAGAAGGGTGTGCAACCCAGTAAATTCATGAACATGTCTAGGGTAGTCTGAATTCAATTGCTATATTCTCTAATCAGTCAGAAATCCCAGGATTGAACATCTAAGTACTTCACTGCACGGTGAGTGTATTGATTATGGTATGGGTTCTATTTTCCTGACAAAATGAAACGAAGATCTAGCTTGTTATCTTGCTACAAAACAGTGTAAGAAGTTTGCAGATTTGGAAAGACGAATTGGACGGGATCAAATCAATTTGATTCGAAATTTAATCTTCGCCATCAATAAATTGCAATTTCAGTATATTATCAGCCTGAAATTTTGTATAATCATCAGAGTATAACTATATAGCTACGTGTGGAGCGACAACATAGCTGTTTAACCGTTTGAAAACGCTCCAGACGTCCAAAATAGACTCTCTACTTGTAAGAACTATCACCTTTCCTTCTAAGTATTGGCTGTATAGACCAGAAAATGCGGATAAAAGGAGTACAATGTCTTTGTTTCGTTCACCAACTTTGGCACGAGAAAAAACCGGTTTCCGTCTTCTCTTTTGAGAACAAGGTTCGTATTATACGCCCTCCCCGCAAACGAGTTCATCTTAGCACCGTATAATGGGTCAAATGAATAAAATAAATAAACGAAAAATAAATAAATAAGATATTAATTTGCTCTGAGATCATCCACGCCAAACTGAGAATCATGGACACCTTAACACAACATGACACTGAAAATAAACCATCGTGGTTGACTTGTATTTATAGTTATGTGGTGGAGATTGGTATAAACTTAAGAGTGGTTTTCAGTAAACAACGAATACTGTTCACTATCTATACGTTTGACTACATACTTGAAATGCCCGGTACCGAGTTTACCCTTCATGAGTCTCATCAGGTATGCATAGTCCACGAACCTCGACGAACCTGATTACCCAGTTGAAAGTCAAATATCCTTACGACTGAACTTGGCTTCAGCATGTTCAACAAAAAATCGGCCTTGTTAATTCAGTCACTGAGATACTATCAGGAAGGCCAGATCCCCGAAAGCAACCACTGAATGTCCGAAATCTACTGAGACTCTCAGCACCGCTAGATGTTGACCAGACACACAACGCCCCCTCAATATGCAGCGCGTCGCAGCTTTGTATCAAACCCAGACAGCGCGAGTTAGTGTTGATTAAGGTCAGACAACTCCCCCGCAATATGTAGCGCGTCGCAGCCTCGTTCCAAGGTCAGACCGTTTGCGACAGCATCGGACCAAGTTAGACAGTGCCCCTCCAATAAATAGATTAAGACCGTTGTACTTTCGCACTCGCGCGCACTCACGCTCTCGCACTCGCTTGTTCGCAATATAGCTTTTGTATTCCATTCTGTGAGTATTTTTTCCGGCACTAGGACCTGGAGCGGGTCAGCACTCAGATACAGCAGATTGGCGAATCAACAGTTATGACAGATACTTTCGATTATCGCCTAAAACTTACATGTTACAGACCAGCACCCATTCTCTTGAAAAATGGATGGAGTTTGTCTACGCAGCAATTTACAATCCCAGCTTGGTCGATATATTAAACGGGATTTGCTGGATAAGGCAACCTGCACAATGACAATGTCTCCCACCAGTTTAGATTGGCGCCTATCAGAGCGTAAGCGTGTGGAAAAGTGGATAACCAGTTGTTCAGAGATTGTCTCAAGGAAGAATAAACCTCCAAATTTGTTTGGACTGGACTAGTTTTTGGATGAACATCCATCTAAAGTAAGGTGACGTGAAAAAACCAAAATCCGCAAGTATCGCGATTGCGTGTGAGTTGCGGGGCTAGTCTACGAACGTCGAGTGCCGAAATCTATTCAAATAACATGGGCCTTCCAAGATGGTTTACAGTGCACAAAAACTAGAAACCTACCACTGAATGTGGATACTCCATGTGGGCGCTTCATGCAGCGGAATGAAGATGTCTGGCCCTATCCAGTCGTCGAAAGGAACTCTTCCCAAAAACAGCTCGGCCACTGGTAAGTTTTGTGCACCATGCTCAGGTTCACTGAAACAAAATGTGGTAAGTCACCAGTCAGATTATGCACGAACCGAACCAATTTGAACATGAACAATAGTCGCCTTACCTTTTAAAGTATACAGTAAAGATGTCTGCATAACCAACAGGACGACCAGACACAACGATTTCCATCAAAGTGTGCGTGACACCAGCTGTTTTTGGAGCGAAAAGCAAACCGAGACTTCCGTCGACACCAGGAATTTCGACCGATTGCCCCGTTTGATATCTAGCAAGTCCCAAAGAAACGTAGCCAACAAAGCGCTCTTTAATCTGTCACAAATGGTTTACTGCAGCTAGGTAGAGTTACGTATAAGACGTCCGAATAAAGTTCACCTGAGCTGGCTCCATGAACAAATGGTGAGCCCAACGGGATTAGTGTGTGTGACACCCCTGGATTAAACTTACGACTGCTTCGCCAAAACCGAGGGATACAGGTCGTTGACGGCAAAACAAGGATGTCTGACTGCAGATCTATAGCTACGGTGAAATTTTGCCACGGCGATCCGATACTTATGTGTGTGACAAGTGGCTTCTAAAACACAGAGGTAGAAATTGTGCTCAACGGGGTTACCTCAATTTCCGCAAGAGAACGTTGACTGTGGGGTATGTTCTGATTGTCGTCAGACGGTGGATAATAAAGATCAACCCTAAAACTCCATCATCGAAAACTTTCGTCCTGTCGCTCACTTGAAAGCGAGACTATGACAAAACAGATATGAACACGCACAAATATGTAGCAAAGGCAGGCCAAGTGAACAACCGATCTCGACAACTTGCTTCATCTCCAGGCATGAGTCTGGTTATGTTGCATGCGACCAATTTTATATCTGAGATTCGTCTGAATTTGATTGGTCCGTTTGTTGTCATGGCTGCGATTGGTTCCGCCCAATCACCAGCCTTTGAATATGCGATCACATTAAATCACTGAGTTCTCCTCAGTTTGTGCAAGACCACACTGGAGTATGATACTAATGAGTTCTGAAGGTTTTCATCCAATACGTTGATATGCACTCACTCCCCACCTCCGTTATCCTCATTTAACCTCCAAAAGTTGTTTTCAAACGCTTGGATTTCAACTCCGCAGCTCGAACTGCCCCAGCCTTGTTAGCAAACGTAGCTGGCCTAATCACGACTTCAAACCGTATGTAAGAAAACCCAAAATAGGAACTGCGGATTCAAGCCAAGTTTTTTTAATACGATCACAATTGTTCTCAACGAGACGTCTTGTGTTTACTGAAAAAAACGTTCATCTGTAGCACTTTTTCAGTGCCTAACTGCCATGCCATCCGAAGGTTGCACGATACTGCCAGGTTGCCCAAGCCTAGACAGAGGAAATCGAGAGGCAGAGGTCGGGTTCCGGTTAGTAACTTCGCGCTCTAACCACTTAGGCCATCTCGCCCCTTGTGTTTACTGATTACACCCAGCCACGAGTGACAAGATTCTGGTGAATCCTCTGTGAATAAAAGTCTCTCATCCAGTAGCGAAACTGCACCAAACATCAACGGAATGAAGGCAAGTGCTGTCAGCTGCATACTATCAAGCGGTTCTTTATAAATCCTTGAGAAATGAGTAAACATTCAAACACCAAAGGCTGAACAAACGCGCAAATGTTTAATTGTGTGGAGAGACCACGTCACAACTCACTTTCCAAAATACCGAATTCGTCTGTAAAGATGAAAAGCTACTTCTCCTGAGCTCCGTCCATTCTAGACGTAACACGCTGCTCATGAGTTTACTGAAGATTTCGACAGCACATTGTGGGTTCTGTCCTTCTTGGGACTTATCTTGTAAGCACAGTCGTCAAATTTCCATCTTGTTTGCATACAACTTTGGTTCTGACAGGAGATCCAACCGAATCTACCTGAATCTCTCTTTAAAGAAGGTGTCTTCTTCAATTGAATGTGCCCTACGGACCCATTTCCTGTTACTCTCGGTACATTTTCGGAGATTCCACATACATATTCAGTTGAAGAAGGCTATGCGAACGGCAATTTTGCCCATCGCAAGCAAATTAGTGCGCTAATTCGACTAAAGCGCCAAAAGCATTGGCGCTTCCACTTTTAGCACTCAAAACAGTTTTGGATAATGAACACCAGCTATCGCGTACGCACATGTAATGCTACACCAATATTACAATAAGTAAACGTCGAACAGAGTGGAAATACCGCTCAGAATACCTAAATGCAAGTTGAGATTCCCGTTCACCGAACAGAACTTCACTTGACCGCATCAATTGCCCTGGTAGAGCGAACTTTACCGAACCTCACTGCGTGGATTCACGCTCTTGATGTACAACGGCTAAACAGCAGATCGCTAACCCAGATTCCTGCCGAATATTAAATAAATGTTACTTTTCCCCTAGTTGCCACATTTCGCCTGAATTGCTTTTCCAACTGGGGGGGAGGGCGCAGAACAAACATTTTAGATAACTCTTACCCTAGATGACCTTACCAACGATGTGACATGACACACCTCAGTTCGTGCGCGCTGTGACCTGACGACGGAAGCTTTGGTGCCTTGTGTTAACCAGAAGAGAATAGTCAGACGATCGTCTAACGGTGGACCAGATAATAAATTCCCAGTACCGGCTATCAAGTGAGAATTGAGTTCCGCTAGTATATCAGACAACCAGACGAATTAGAAATTCAGAATTCAGGCCAGCGTAACAATTAGCACGTATGTATTCGAACTGGCGGTACAGCATATGGAATATTAAAAGAAGAGACTAGTGAAGAGTATCAATCGTGTTCATCATACTAAGGTTAATCCACGATGAGCCTACGAAATTAACTGCGCACAACGGATTACCATCAAATCGCTAGCATTTCCTCATGAGGGGAAATGAGACTTATGACTAAGGACTAGTTTCTCCACAGGAATCTCGCTGTTTCCGAAGGAAGTCGTGGAAAGCGTAGTTAAATCCATCAGCTTTTTAAACAAAATCAAAAGACTTTAAAGAAGTTGTTACGTTCAACTCCGAGAGTGGCATCTTTCTGTCACTTGAAGCAATTACATCTATAGTGGATGATTTTGTACCGACGTATAATAAGAAAGGGATCGGAGCTTTTGGTCTTTACGATTCGAAATTCCCACACTTACTGAAGGTGGGCCCCGAAAGTAGTGAGCTAACAGCGATGAGTAGTGTACTCTTGCTTTCTGTACTGAAAGGTCAATCCTTTAATCAGCCAATGTGTTGTGCGTTGGACTGGTAACAGCATCCAGATGGATTTGGAATGGCTCAATGTGTTGTCGAAGCCAAGAACTGATTGACCTGAGCATGAGTACGGATATAAGAAAGAGGCGCTAACGATCAGAGATGCATCTGTTGTGCTGCTCCTAGAGAAACGGCACAAGTTCGGAGAACTCAGTCGTTGGCAAGTCGAGGTTCGAGGCAAGGAGCTTGAATTCCATAGTCACAAAGTCAACCTTGTCGAATACAAGTCCGTATCCTCGACTCCGATTTACATCGCTGGTAGAGAAATAAGGTAGGCCACCTCAAACTGGACGTTTTCACTCATCAATTGTCGAAAAGATCAACAGTTTCGTCGTACTCTTCAACTGGATACATCACTCCTCTATCCAGGTAATCAGGCACAGTTACAACCAGATAAACACTGAATGACGCATTACCTTCAAATTCCTGAAAATCCTATGTGCGGTCTGTCATAATCACCGGATAGCCTGATTTGTTCTCAACCGACTTCTAAATCTCGTCCCCGTATCATTATTGAAATGCGATATCCAGTATTTGGCACCTGTTCCGAAACAAATTGCTCTTCATCTTCGTCCTCACAACTTGTTTGTGTCCAGACACTTCCGGTACAAATATGTTTCGTCTGTGTACAAGACTGGTGTTAACAAAACAATTCATGAATACTCAAAGATACACTAAACACCCCGTATTTGCCAAGGGAAAGATTTTGTGGCTCACAATTCCTCGGATCTTTTAACTAAAACAAACATCAAGCCTGACGACCCAAGGTGGCCCTTGCTGCACTTGGAACAATGTCAAAGACACAGAATACTATTTCAGTACTACTCCAGCAGACCACTTAGTATTGTCTATTGACTCATCAGTATCCAGGCCGATAACCGGAAAACTGGTTTTAACGTATATTTGCAATGCACTACTCATAAGGTTTCATCAAATAGGACTTAGCCTGGAAACATCACAAACTAGAGATTCAGCTGGATTGCAGATGAATCACTCGCAAAACCAAATTAGTTTGCAAATGAGTGAGTGTATATTCGGTGTTTTTAAAGTAATTTTTTACACGAGGTTCACCGCATGATTCAGACATGATTGGTCAGACAAAATCAGCAGCAGGTCTAGGACAGATTGAGGAATACATCAGGCTGCTTCTGGATAAAGAGTGAAAGCTTTGATTGATTTATTGCACCAGCCCTGGCAAATCTCAGAACACCGTGGCGGTGAAGGATACTGATGTGCTTGATGGCTTGTGGTAAGCGGATGTTTGGTTATGGAGGACTATCCGGGATTGTGGAAAGAGCAGTCTAAGTCTACACACGAAAGTACTCCCTCATTCTGGCGATGAGATATCTATCTAATCTAATCCCCACTTATATGTAAATTGGTATGTCCTCTATAGATTGGCAACCCTTGATTTAGGGCTTCTGTATGTCCGCTTTGTGGCTGCTGCAGGACACTGTGTTGCCGTTTTCAATGTGCCGCCTGCCTTGAATAAAAGCACTGAGTGGATGTGCTTTTTAGATCTAGTGTCACACTTGCTGGGATTACCGCACCTCTTTCGCATGTGATTCAATGGAGCACGAAGCATACGCACTTTATTCCAAAATGTTTTTGAGCAGTCCCAACTCATCGCCCATGCAGTCATGCATAGAAGTCCGGTGTGCGCTTGTAACGGAGGTTTTCTGTAGGCACTACCTCTGCTAAGTGGTTATACGGAATCTCATACGGAGTTGCAAAGAAAACGCCTCAAGTCGCACAGAGGATCTCTCATTCAAAGTTTCGGACACTTTCGAGTTCCGGTGAGAATTACAATGATGTAATGGTGGAGAATTCTATGTTTGCCTATTGATTTGAAGTTTAGTTAGTTTTGTGTAATTTGCTCATCTAGTAAACCGACAAAACATGAGTGTTTCTCGGATCACAAATCTCAGTCTATTTGAATTTTATTGCCCGTGGATACCCAGATTGTTAGCAAAAAATTGAATAGTGAGTCATCATGAGGTTTGATCAGATACATTGCCAAGCGCTCTTCTGGCCTCTAAGTAGTTCACTTTCATAGAATTTGCTCGAAAATCCTAAGGGCCTGTAATAAAGTGTTCAGCACTGAGTCTCTTTAGGGAATAGATTTACAGGAGTATCTTGCTTACATTCGTGTGTACTTGCTGCCCTCTGCGGAGACCAACAGTGAGTGATCTTACGCTGGAAGCACGGTCTCGACTGAAGCTCTCCGTTTTGGAAACTTCGCCAAGCCTTGTGCTCACCAGTCTGAAGGTTGTTTTTGAAACGACTTACCACAAAAAAGAGCTCGGAGGTATAAAAAAAATGATCCGGTGGGGAACGTCGTACATTCTGAAGGACCTCGTAGTAACCAAACTCAAAACGACCACTCACTTATGTGGTGGAAACTTCAAAAACGCATTTCTGTCGTTTTATGTTTATTGTGCGTCCTTAGTTTCTATTTAAAAGGCATGCACTAAGCCAAAACTGGTTGTCGCAGGTTGCCCAGTTGTCTTCCTTTGAGCATTGCAGAAACAAGGTCAAACACACAGGTAGCGTGAACAAGTAAACACCTCTTATATTAGGACAATTCATGGGATACAGATCAACAGTATTTGAGCTGGTCCAGTTGCATATTCCCCACAAAACTGCTTTACTTCAGGTAATTCGCCTTGGTGCCCTGCTGTTTACAGACAACTCCGATTTAATCGAAACATCAACCTGAGATCCATAAGGTCGTGACTGTATGTAGCAGATAAACAGATAACCAAACATCCGTTCCTTTGGTGTGACTCCGAGCGCAGATATGGTGATCATAAACTCACATCATATATACTAGCACCAAGCTTGATATAGTATAGACACTACGACAGCAGACATGTCGGTAGCCAGTTGCGTTGTGTTGCACTTTAAAACAAGCTTTTGTATAACACCAACTTTTAAAAAAATGTTCGACTACGTCGTTGCACGTACTACTTCAAACCTGTACTCAGTAGCAAAACACTGAAACCAGTATCAAACATCTAGCTGCCAACAATTCAACTTTTAAAAGCACACATTGTTACTCATAATCAGCCTTTGAAATCAATATATCAGCATCCCATTTCAACGTACATCACAAATGGAGTTTAACCAATTTCTTCAAAATAACTTTTTTTGTCGTTTGCAACTTATGATATTTGAATATAATAGGGAAATTCTACAGTTCACATCAGTATAACGAACTACCCTTTGTTCTCCTACCAAAATTTGGAGTGTAGCACTGAAAATGAAAAAGCGGTCGTTTCATTCCACAAAAACCTTGCCCGCACATTGTTCTGGCCTTCATATCGGACTGAAATTGAAACAGTTTTCCTCAATTATGGACTTATCTTTGTACCACAATGATTGTATTAATTGTTCACCTTAGTAAGCTGCATGATCATTCCAAGAGGTGGAACAACAAAGCGATAAAAAGCGTACACTAACTTCTAACCCGAAAAACATGCGACAGATTAATCGTATTCTCGAGGTTGCTATACGAATCTGCCCTTAACAGTCAACGTCAGCCTACGGTCAGATGCCAAATTAAATTCATTAGGATCGATCGAATTCGATGTCTGGTCACATGACCTTTCGGTAGCCTTGAGAAAATTGGTGAAAGCTTAGGAATTAGGTAGAAAGATTATGCACGTAACGGTGATACTACTGATGGGGGAGGCATGCGAGTAGTATGTTTTCTCGTTACTCCGCTTCACGTTGTGAGATCTATTGAGTAATTTGTGGAGTCGCTTTGTAGCGTTAGCTTGGATTTGAGCGACAGTCAATGAATATCCGGGTACGTTCAGGAAGAGGCGTTCAAAGAGAAGATGGATATTCAGTTTTTGTAAACAAGATGCATATGAGAGTTTTGCTTCCCGGTCTTATAGTCTGTAACTGTTCAGTTGGCACTTTCTAATTAATAACCCGGCAGCGAAGGCCTTCCTCTTCACGCGTATGCACGGCACTGGCACAAAAGTGACCATGTATACTTGTATATACAATTCTCTCACAATCATACGCCTATACAGTAACAACTATCCCGCCTGTCACGTGTGTCATCCCATTTGGCCTTCTGTGGTACGGCCCATCCAATACCGCTGGACTCAACTTTTCATGGGTGGACACCAAATGACCGAGTAGATTTACAAAACCCAACAAATTCTGCATTTTTAGAAAGCACAGTGTAGTATGATTATGAGTAGACTCCGCTTTTTATCGAGATGGTGATAACTTGTCCGTCGTGGAGGCGTGAAGTATGCTGAAGCTATCCTTAAGATGTTCACAAAAAATCAAAAACAGACACTGATTAGTTTCTACTTGCTCCACGTACTGGCTTAAAATTTGAATTAGGGATATTCTTAAGCTCCGCTCGTCCCCGATGACGTTTGACACAGCTATCTTCATCTACAAACTGATCAGACGTCGGTGAGATAACCCGTTAATGAAACCCACCACGAGCACTTGGTCGACCCAGTGTGTGGAGCAAATCTGTGGTTACGTTGAGCACTATTTTGGCTGGAATCATCCGTTGCTGTTTTGTCCACCGATGATGAAAAACGTGCTAGTGTTTTTTAAAATGCTTATCTATCTCCTTGCCTGCCAGTTTGAGGCGTACGGTTGCACGATACACATAACATGTTTGCATCCATGAACTTACAAAATCACGTGATATTCGACGTCTCTTTCAACGAGTAAGCAGTCAAATCAGTTATCCGGCTCAAGTCACTTGACTTTTCCAAAATGCTCCTGGTTTTTCAACGTACAACCAAATTGAAAAGTTTTGCGTAGTAAACAAGACTGCTCAGAGATATCCAACAGGTCATCACGGTTCTTATCCATTTTGGAACTCACCAGGTAGAAGCAATCTCCGAATTTCAATCAACTTTACGTTTTACTTGAACACCAAAGTTTCTCCAACAGACTAATGCCATCACCAGTGTAATAAAAGCATCTATCTATAGTTTAACACTATCCCCAATTGTATTATAAGGCCACCTCTGAGAAATTCACTTGAAGTACCTAACCAAAAAAGCACTACACTAATTTTAGTAAATAAGGCAAGGTACAAAATGATTCTAACACTTTCAGGCAAAACAGGCCAAGAAGTTTAAATAGATCCGGAAATAGAACAGTAAGTGTAACACTGTTAGTCTGACCTACCCACAGAAGCCGGTAAATCACCAATTTCAGTCTGGGCTACTCAACTTTTGCTTTGATGTACCGAAATCTCTCACCACAACGATTACACAGAAACATACGGGTCTGCAAATGAAAACGAATGGGTTCGAGAGACGTATGATGCATATTGCAATCAGCTACGGTAACACTTGTATACCAGTATTTTTCATGCTCGGTATCATCTTCCTACCCCCTATCAATATCGGTCACATTACATTCTTGGGTCCAACGTGACTTTGCTGAGTGACTGTTGTTGTGACTGCCGGTTGCCTATAATTGGCTGCTACTAACTCTAAACGTGAACAAACATTTTAGCCACAAACACTGAACACATCTATTTACACCTGTGGATTAATATTGCGATCACCGGAACACCAGGAAGGTAGAACTATCTCTCTCCTTGGTGTGGTGGTTCCGCGGAATACGGGACTACGGAATCTCCTATTGTGAACTGTGAGTCAAGATTTACTTGGATTTTTCTCCTTGTGACATCTGACTTACATTAGTAATCTGTTCTGTTCACTAGAGTGCCCGTTAACCAATATTCTACTTTGTGCATTTTTTATTTCATACAAAGTGAAAACCGTTCGCATTCGCCTCAACTTTCCTCTTGGCAAACGACTGCGCTCAGCTCCCCAGTACTCGCTTCATTCATTATGACTATGTGTTTGCCAACAAGGAACAAAAATACTCGACTGTTCTGGGTATGGACTTATCCACAATTTAGTTAAATTTCCCATGTTGAAAGACGCCACATAATTCCGGCTCTTGAAGACAAATGTGTTCTGCAAATCACGGTGAATCATTACCCTGCCAGTAATACTGATAGTAAAATGCCGGTTTGGATGACCCTCCTGTGCGATTATTCAATGTAGAATTTGAACGGTTTGTTAGCTTGGTCGTTGGCACTACGACGTTGCCTGGGTAGAGACGTATTGTATTGAACCACAAAGGCACTACCATCCAGTATGTCGGCCTCCGGGACAATGACCGGAACTACCACAGGGTGTATCATAATAGAAGCAAAAAGTAATATTCGTATTAAAACTTAAAAACTGACGAAAACATTTATTATCTTTGTATAAGCATACTGCATTATGGTGGTTTAGTGTAAATTGTTGACAATTCCTTGTGTTGCTTGAATTGCGGGATAAAACGCGCCTGCAGCACATGGAGGTAACTGTCGCCGGAAACCGTAGCATCAAAGAAAAAGGGACGCAGGAGACACTTTGAAGAGAATCCCGTCCACACACAGAGATGAGGGGAATGGAGATTATGGGTGAGGTAATCGTGAAAAGCTTCCTGGGACCATAGCACGCAATTGTGCTTGTTGATTATGCCATCCACAGAAAAATTTGCTTCGTCGCTCCATAAAGTGTTGGGAACAATTTCTTCATTGTCCAGCAGCCAGTTAGCGAACGTGACACGTTGCTCCTTGTGTTCTTCCGTAATAAAGTGAAATGATACGGGTAGAGATGAAGGTGGCGTCTCAGAATACGATGAATGCTGACGCGAGGAATGTGGGTCAACTGAGACACCTGAGTTATTGACGAAGATGCCCTGGTGCTCTGGGACTGAAGTTGCTTGACGGCATTCTGTACAATGGGTGCTCTCTCATCACTCAGAGACTTTCTCCCTTTGCCAGGGAAATCCAATACAGATCCAGTGAACTCAAATTTCGCAATCAAGCGTGTAATGGTCGACACGGTGAAAGGATTTTTGATGGGATCATGCTTGGTTTTGTAACCACGAAGTGCATTGGTGGCGCTTTCACCAAGGGAATAATAGAGTTTCACAATTTCAATGCGCGTACTAACATCCATCGTAAACAGAAAAAATGTTAACACTTTTATACAAAACCTTCTTTATGTGGCTACTAATAATGAAAAGTTTTGTTATCCTTTTCTTTACTAACTACGTTTACTTATCCAATTAAATTTAGCGTTTATTATGAGACAATTTGTATTGACCTAGAATGCGAACCTTCGGAACACACGTTGGAATCCGGTTTTGCTGAGAGCTACTCATCATCATAGGAAGAGATAACGTCACGGTGGAATACCATTAGTTGGATGGCTGTCAGTGTGACGATGATGTCATCCACACGGCTAGCAAAATGTTGTGGCCACCGGTTTCTTCTCGACGCTATTCCTTGACCAGAACACCTGCATTTATAAACATGTTTTAAAAGTATACATTTGTAGTGCATTACTCATAAGGTTGCTGAAAATCAGTCGACAGCCCGCGACCGGTTTCGCCCTTCTTGGGGCTCATCAGGTAGGCGCAGTCGCCGAGTTTCCGTCAACCTTATGTTCTACTTGAAACCAAATTGCACGAAATTAGTGAATATACACTCATTTGCGAACTAATTTGGTTTTGCGAGAGACTCACCTTGAACCAAGCTGAATCTCTCGTTTGTGATGTTTTAATAATGACCGCGTCCATTCCGTCAAACTCAAAGATGTAAATCTCGCAGTAGAAACAACACACGACTCCACTAAGAACGCTGTTGTTCATTGTCCTTTGGGTGGACAATGAAGACTAGAGATTATCGCCAACCGTGTCCAAAATAATGTGGACAGCCCAAATATACAGAAAATTATGCTTCGTTCATCACCCAAGGCACCGAATGAATGTGTGGTTGAAAGACGACAGCCAGAATCGTGTATCAGCGGGCTTACACATCATTGAGACCGGACGTTTCCATTTAAACCGAACAAATCTGTCTTTCAACCCTGACCGTGTTCGATACGTGACTGGTTGATCACCAACGGTGTAATGAAACGCTCCACACCAACGCTGTTAGGCAAGTGCTCTGTGCGAGCCCCGATGAACTAGGAGCTTTCGCCACGGAATCATCGGTGGGTACAATACTTTGAGAACGTTCCCGCTTTGACCGGAAAAGAATTTGCTCAAAACAAGCGTCGTCTACATTGTTTCGATGTTAGTACAGTCAGTGTGAGAAACTCAACCCTGAGCCAACCCTCCCAAGATTGCACAACTCTTGGTTTCGGTCTGAAACATTCTTTCCACACCTTCACCATGGCGGTCAAGGTGAGGCAACCACTAGATGAAGCAGTTGGGAAAACTCTAGCTGTTCCATGTTTTATTCCAGTACACACTACCAATTAATGTCACTTATTAAGCCTGGTTGAATTCACGATTACAAAAAACCCGCAACACTGGGAAAACCGTCTGTTCTATCCCTATTACTCAAGTTCGAGTCCGGTTATCACCAAAATAATTAAACCTGAGAATCTTTCAACAGGGATAATGAGCAAGTCATTGCCCTCATTTTTAAATGCAACTTGCTATATCACTGTGTTTCTTTTTGGTTTCGAAAGTAACAAGAAAGGAATAAAAATTTGCAAGGGTGATAGCAGAACGGAAAGAATTTTCTATAGTCCTGGTGTTCAAACTGCATGTGTCGCCGAGGTCTTGGGATATGTGTAAACGAGCGTGTTTCAGTAAGCGCACAGGCGTTTTAACGTTTAGGTACGTTCAGTTAAGTAATTCTTCCTGAATTGCTAAACTGGCTGATTTTTTTCGTTTTGAGTCGGCAGAGAAATTCTGCGCTCGTCGCGTGTGGCCAAACATTTTGAATTTATCAATCCATAATCAGCCTAAAGAAATCGAACATAACGAGTAATCACATTTTCAAAGCAACTGGGACATACAGAAACCAACTCATAAGTTCATTTCATTTCAGTTATTAGGCCTGGGGTCACGTGAGATGCTTCTTGGGGAGACATGAAAAAGCACGCCTCAGAGGTGATACACTGCACATTGGTCACTCATGAGGCGCGGTTCATACATAGCTTTTCTTACTTGCCTGTCTTGCTGTATTCATCCGTGGACAGAGGCAACATAATGGACTTTATGAAAAGGCACTCTTCCATCTCATAGGCTCGTTCTGTTCTTCCATACCAGATTCTACTCGGATCGGTTTCGATAATTTTCCCACATGGTAGGTTGACAGCGCAACCACGTAGAACCGTGGTGCCGCAACATACTGCCCCGCGGCCACCCAGCGTGCACAGGACTGCTGGGCCCCGTTCGGTCAAACTGACAGTTGGAGTCAATTCACTGACAATGAGTTAACTCAGTTTTCGGCACATATTTTTAGAAACTGTACATACACCACAGAACCCTTCGGTTTGCGAAAACCTTGTAAAAAAAACTAGTTATTTAGATGCACTGTTAATGTCATCTGCAGTGCGGGACCTCTGTGCACCAACATGAGCTGAACAAATCCGACCACTCTTGTCAAGTTAAAAGATGAAATCACGCTTATATCTGCGCGCATTCGATATGCCCCACCTTTCTAAGGAATGACATGTTCTCTTAATTCTTTCATTTTACCATCATCTGGCGTTTGGTATGAGTTAGGTGAAAAAAGTGTAAGTAGACGTTCAAATTCGGTAGAGAAAATCTGGAGATTTCAACATTCTGTGGTTTACGACAATACAACTTATTTGCAAATAAATTTGGTTCTCGTGGAAGATTCAGTCGGATCCCTCGTTTATAATGTTCTTCAACTGAGTGTAATGCCTAAAGGCCGACTCATGTTCCATATGGTACGATGGTCGAGATATCGCAGTACATTTTCATAAAAGAAGCTACTCACATAGTTGCTGAAAACTCGTCGGCACGCCACGACCAGTTTCACCCTTCTCGTGGCTCATCAGATAGACGCAGTCCCCGAGTTTCTATCAACCTTATGTTTTACTTGAACTCGAAGAGTTTTCAAAAACCTTGTGACTAGATTCCGTGTTTCACTTTCCTGGAGTTTTATTTCTGACCGATTGCGGTTGCACAGTCCTCATTTTATCCCGGTGCGATTATTCTCATCAGTCCAGACCAAAGCGTAGGGAGGGGCCAATGGACTCAAGTTTGGCTCATATTAGAGCTCATTAACCGTGAATATTCTGGGTTGTACAGAGGAGTGAAACCCGGACATCTGGTATGCGCGTCGAGCTTGTTACCGCTACTCCACCAGTGTATGCCGGACTCGCTCAGGCAGCAATAAGCCACTGCGAGGATAAAGTTTTTGGCCTCCAGGTATTACGTGAATTAGACCATCAGTACAGCGTCGCGGTAACATGTGCGCTTGAATATATACCCAAGATAGATCATTTAAACCAACAAAAGCCCCTGGTGATCCACATACGCCTATCCCCAGGTTTGGAAAGTTCTCTATGGGGCTAATCAACGAAACTTCCATATGTATTAAATTCTCCGGGTATGAATAGAACTCTCCAATGAATCCTATTCATAAGTACTTTTTGGCACTAAAGAATCGGCAGAATCGTGAAACATTCACAGGAATCCGAGATAACTGCTCAACCAATCGAGCATTGAAAAGCTGTCAGTACCCTTTGAGCAACGCATGCATCTGTAAGGCATCAGCTGAACATCACGTGAGACGTAAGACTCCAATTTATCCCGGTGTCGACCTAAAGTTTTTGGACAGCCCACTGACAGTGCTGGATTTATGCACCAATTTATCATCTCCTGCCTGCAATGCGCAGCTACCCCCTCTCCAAATCATCGATGAACGGAACTGTGGCAGCTACAACCAGTGTATGACGAGTACGCGGTTATTACAACTGACAATGATGATGATGATGATGAGACAGAAATGTCCAACCTCAAAAGGATACCAAAGTGGCTGTCTATATTAACCCAAAAAATCTGAATCAATGCTGACAGATAAGGCCCAAGTCTGAGGAATCCGTGCGGCTATGTGGTGTACAAATTCAATATTACTGTGGTCGACGGCAAACTTGGGCTTTTAGCCACTCGGTAAAATGAAGTTCAACATTGTCGTTCGCTATTTTCTTGAGCGAAGAAGTCTATCTCTGTAGCTCAGTCTGTGAAATGAGTTTCGATCACTTTTCGCTACGCAGCTGCACGTAACTGCGATCGTAGATGGACTGACGGATTGGATCGATCAGATACAATTGTCACCGAGTCAAGGTGACAGTTTGCCACAGTTAAACGCACAAGAGTATAAATCTCACCAGCATTTTGCCAAACAAACTTTGGTGACGTGAGAACGTCCGGTACACTGTTTGAATGAATTTTTAGTGCCTGTAATTTGCACTCAAGGTGCTTAAGATCTTCCAGAAGGCTTTCGTTTAAGCCCTTGACGAACTATGGATTGTAAACTCTGTAGCTGACAACGTTTGTATGTGTGACAACAACTTGAAAAATCACGACACAAATTTTGAGCGATTCGTTGAGCGTCAGTTTGAGCTCAGAAAACTCAGTGGGAAAAGATCATCTGCCAATACAGTCATCAGGCCGATGAATGAAGTATCAGAACGTTTAGCGGGAATACTGATCAGACTACAGAAATGCACCTATTAATTAATCTGGCCCTGACCGAAAACGCAGATGTGTATTGCTGATAAACTGTCCAGAGCTTACACCTTGATTGGTGAGAAATCAACTTCAGGATTCGAGCCCTTTGGCATCGTGGAATTCTCACCAATAACTTATGTTATTTGTGAAACTTGTCAAAGATCAAAACAGCAATGAGGAGTGACGCTTTTAGGTGAGAGCTAACCCCATCGCATGATAGCGGCTTGCCGGAAGATAACGCAGAAATCTCAGGGCACTCGAATGAATCCCACATTGATCGTGATCAGTTCTTCGATGGACAGGACGTTTTGACCAGGGATGACGGTGAAGTGATATGAAAAGAATTTGGACAACGTCTGATAAGAGAAGTACACTCGATGTTGAAGGTAGTATTCACAATATTTGAAGGCTACTTTACCGGACGGATATAGCTAGTCAAATCAAGAACCACGTGACCAATCACAGACGAAGGAGCCGATATTCTTACTCCACCTCGATGAGTCGTGCTGATCATCTCCTTTGTAAGCCAAACTCAACATTGGACTCCGATTCGGCAAATTTACTGGGTCGATTCGGATGAGAAAGCGTTTGTTTCTGCTCGCTGTGCTGGGGCAAACAGCTAAAACAAAGGAAAAGGGTGGTCGTGAGTATGACCACTTTGGAACGTTAAGCAACAAAAAACCCTGTCTGGATATACACAGGTGACAGAATGTTGAGATGCCGTAAATCAACTTGGGATGGAGTTGTCAAATTGAGTGTCCACTCCACATACGGTTATTTCGGTAAGAGGAAACGAGGATCAGGATCGCTTTTTTGTCGTCGTTTGAGGCTCCAAATTTCCGGCCCAGTAGCAGATGAAATCAAAAGTCAGCACACTGTGATCATCTTGTCCCAGTGGAGCGTTAAGTATCACCTGATCAACGAAGTGTCTATTGTTGATGACTGAATTCAGCAGAGATGCTTGTTGGCGCGCGCGGTATCCGGTAAGTGCGATGACATGTTGAGTCCAGGCGTTCTGTTGAACGACTTTGGTCAGCGCCAATTCAAATCGCAAGATAGACCGGACGCACTGGAGTTCCATTCGGAGGGTCTTGGGAGTGATAAAACCAAGGAGTGTGAAGTGTTAGCTAGAAGAGATTTGCTCAAGTGTTTGGCTGAGGAATTGGTCCTTTTACGGAGAACTCGAAGAGCAATGGTCGACCACCCCGAAATGAAGAGAATCTGTCCCAAGCAGCGGAAATCAAATCCACGGTGCATCACAAAAAGATGTAGGAGTGGTATCGAGGAGAACAAGCGGGATGGGCGGGGTCGTATATGAGTATAAAGCATACTGTCATGCTCTGATTGTAACCCGGATCATCACTGGAAGTTCATATGCTAACTTGACATACATATAGAGAACAAAGTAAAGGATGCCGGTCAGATGCTCCTGTTTTGGACCACTATTGTCAATGGAACACAAAGGCAGCTATTGGAGGACTCTTGCCGGAAGATGCTTAGTTTAGGGTTTGAGCGATTCCTCGCAATTTTTCGGACAGCTTAACATTGTTGCTCGCTGTCTACATGAAGGCCTGTTCCAATTGGTAAGGTAGAACACTGGAACAGCCTGGTCTCTGTTGAAATTGCGAAGCTGTGAGATCGTGCCAACGCAGCTGCGTTAGGTTTTATATTCACTTGTCGTTGTAAAGAGGATTGTGCGCTCTCTTCTGCTACCACTGTAGCACAGCTGGGTTGACGTAGCAGACAAAATACCGATCACGGGCGAGGATCCAACTTTCACTGACTTAGAAGAGCCTGTGGACACAGGCTCCAGGTTCACACGAAATCGGTTTGGGTAACTGACTCAAGAAGAGCACGTAAGATGCCCTACTGTACTGTTGACTTCTACCAACTAAGCTCCTAGACGGGATAGTTTCACGAGTTTCCTGACCATACCAAAGTCAGACGCGGAATGCGTTTCGAAGCCCTGTCTACTATGTTCTCAGCCTTGCCCAGTTTTCAACTACCAGCGCTTCCTCTCCACGGAAGTTACTCAGAAGTGGAAGTGAATACGGGAGCATAATGCATGTTTTGTCTGCTTGGAGGACTGCCACATGGCTAGAGATTGCAAGTCAATTGTTTGACGCGGGCAGTCGGGCTGCAGGGCACGACGTCATAAGTTGTGTCA
Source organism: Opisthorchis viverrini (assembly GCF_000715545.1). Taxonomy (NCBI): domain Eukaryota; kingdom Metazoa; phylum Platyhelminthes; class Trematoda; order Opisthorchiida; family Opisthorchiidae; genus Opisthorchis; species Opisthorchis viverrini. Next base: position 2,146,692 of record NW_008751706.1, read on the forward strand.
TGCATTAAAACCCGAAAACGAAGAATGAACGACTTCAGAGATGAAGGAGTTTTGTGCCTTAACTCAAGGCGATCGGCCTACAGCACTTCTAAGAGTTGTTCTTGTTAAGTTTGGCACCCCTACAGGAAAGGTGACAACGTATGCGTTTTTAGACGCCCGGTCCGATATGACGTTCAATAAGCAGAACCTTCTGGATAAAAACGAGACCAGATTGCTACCCACTTGCATGGCCATTGATGCACTGGATGGTCCCATGGAATGCACTTCTAAAGCCAAAAGCATCATGCTCTCACCAGTGGATAAAAGCCAGTTATTAAATATGGACAGGGAATTTTCCGTGGACGGCTTATCCATGAGAGCTGTTCCACTAAAAATCGATTAGCTTGATGAAGTATCCTTAGACGAACTGACTGAAGACAAGGTAAGGACTCTTCTCGGGTGTCACGTATCCCAAGTGAATTGGGCATTTGATCAGTGCTTGGGAAGTAAAAAATTATCATTAGTATTATTATCTTGGCACGATGGGAATTGGGATAAGATAGAAGGTTTTTAGGGATTGTATAGCTGAGCATAGCAGGGGAATCCAGGAGCATTTGCAGCGGCTCTACAATATGAAATTCACTTACACTTCAACATCCAACGCTAGTCTCTCCTTAGAGGGTCAGAAAGCACTAATGATAGTAGAGACTGGCGTAGTGCGGGCAAATGACTCAAAATGTGCCATCTGTAACTGTGGCGCAATATGTCATAACTTAAATGTTGGTGATTGCTTAACGTCCTTTTCGGACTCCGAACCGGCCAATTTCTTCGTTAACGATATGATTGCTTTGCTCTCAAATAGAGATTTCTCTATGTGAAACTGGGCTTCCAATGGTCGCAAGGTCTTGTCAGTCATTAATCTCCCAATCTGGTGTGCGGAACATGACTACGGCCTCGTAGCCAATGGAGCCAAAGGGGCCAGTGGGATACAGATTCTGATGTACTTCTGATCGTCCTTAACTTACTGACAAAACCTTGAACACGCAGCGGCCTTCCTTCCGGTATGTTTTCACTGTATGATCCTCTCGGATTCGTTTCTCTGTGGTTTATACCAAGCAAGTGTCCTTTACGACCCCTGTGTAAAGGCAGACTTGGTTAGAACAACCCGTTAAGCGGTACTGATCGCATTTACTGGGATAATTGTTTACCTAACCTTCGTAGCATCCATAAATTGCGATTCCCCGGGTGCGTAAAGCCGAACTTCATGTAATCTACAATGTGCCTAAAATTGCATATGGCGTGGCAGAAACGTTCAACTCACGGTGAACGCTGAGGTTTCTGACAGTTTGCCTGTAGGTTCGAAGGTGCGGAGTGCCTCCTTCAATCCGCTTTAATAACAAGGTTGAGGCTCATTAGCCACACAATGCTCTTAGCTACAAAACCCTTGCAAGTGAAATAAAAAATTTACGTTTAAATGTTGCATTTTGGTTCGTATGTGCTCACACCAAAAACCACCTAATCTACTTCCACATTTTTACAGCTCACCGAATTTCATGCTCCACTGGAGCCATCGTACCTCCGGCGATAAAAGCCCAGTGGGATACTTTCCTGGCATCACCGATACCCCAGGATGCCAAGGGCTCAAAAGATCGGACTCGTACTCGGAGCTCAATTGTTTGTCTTGTTTAGTCTAACAAAAACAAGCCTTAGTTTTCGAAAATTCAGTTCCGTTGTGCGAATACTGCTCGCCACCTAAGTAGGAGTTTACGGCTGCATGCTTGGCAGTCCGAGTGGCATATCTAATTTGAAGCAGGTTAAAAGGGCCACTTCCGGTGTACTGTGCTTTGGACCGACTACATGATTGTCCTCTACTACGTTCATAGCATATCTTTTAGACTCTGCTGCACATTGGCTAACAATTATTCTTGATGGAGACGCGTCACGTCGGAGAAAAATCCAGCTGGCTACCTCTCGAGGAGCATACATCCGCAGTTCGTTGAGTGGATAATTAACTGGACATATATTTCTGCTCGAACAAGAAATAATAAGCCTTCATAGATTCGATTGGCGGAGCTGAAATGAGTCCAGTTGAGGAGCGGTGTAGTATTTGTTAACCAGCACGAGCGAAATAATGATGTGTCCACCAATGACTTGGCTTTCCTGTTGGGTTAACCTACATAAGGTTGCAGCTAGGTCACTACGTTTTTAGTTAATTGCAGCAGACAGGGCGAGTAAAGAGGGTCTAACTTCTGGTGTTATTAGAGTATCCAAACTCCGCCAAGCACGTAATCTTTTGATAAGGATCATGCAATTCAATCAGTTTGCACAGGAAGTCCATTTGGCCGATGCATCCATACAAGATGTTAAGCACCTGAGCAATCGAATCCACAAGGCAGCATTCGAAAGTTGTAGCCTATTTCGAATGATGGTGTATTACGCGTAGTGGGTATACTTAGTTAGGTCAGTAAAACATCCAGCAATTCTTCCAAACCATCCCTGATGGTACTATGATTGTACACCACTTTCACGAAGACGAACGGCACTGCGGAGTACCGTTATCCTATATGCCACAGTAATACCTGATTTTCAGTGAAACCGGTGCCATCAGACGATTTATCGCTCCAGGCGCTGACCCACGCAGCCGATTGCACAAGTAATGGCTACATTGTAACTATGTGCTAAGTGGCGCAGAGCTTTTCAAGAACTGAAGCAAGAGGACTTGTTCCTGATCTCTGTTAAACATGTGCTCCTTGGAAATGGCCTTTAGGTGTAGTAGATGGTTGTGAGCTGAGCCTAGATGGCTTAGTATGAACCTTGCATGTAAGAAAGGCGGAGGGATATTGGGAGGTATTTTTCCGGAAGGGACGCAATTGGGCTTGTACTCAATGGAAGCAAGCACTTTTGGCAGATGTAGACTCGGACCATTCGTGTCGGTTGCTGATGGGGTACCCTAGAAAACAGCTGAGCATGAAGTAGTGCAAAAGATGGGGCGCATCCGCAGGGTAAACGTGGACAATTTGTCGGGCATTCATTACTCGACTTTTAAAATTACCTTCGCGCAGAAGTTTTCTTTGTTTCCGCTCATCCAAAGTGTACCCGCACAATACTTCATTTTAGACCTCGTAGTTAGGCATGGTCGCTGGATGCCTACAACTTTCACATAACTTGCATACAGAAACCAGGTAGGTAGCCAGAGATTACACAATGAAAAACGCCATGCCTCGCGCACACACGGGGTGTAATTGTAATAAGCACTTAAAAACATTATTACAGTGCAAATGAACCAAGATAAAGTCGTGTTTTTTACTAAGCTACTAGGGGGCCCTTCATAAACTCCTCTTTGAAAGGTTATGCTCAGTTGGTTTGTACTTTCATAGTCCAAGTGGACCATTTGTTGTTGACGCGTATCTACTCTTCGTGGATTCATGTTTTACAATAATATAACCGTATAAAGCTTAACTCCAAGTTGGTTTTGCCGGCTCAAAGATTTTGATAGGACGCGTCACTCCAAGATGCCGTTTGGTTATTACAACTTTCGATTTCCAAGCTCCCTGCTGAGGACTTTGGGTTTATGGCCGCGGAGACTTATTCAGGTTACTGGTGTCCCCGGATCCACAGGTTGTGGTCAGCTTGTCAGCCAAGCGGGGCAGTTCAACTGCAATGAAACGGCTCACCAAAGCAAGCCCACTGAAACCAGTCACATCAGCACACACTATTCAATACGACAGTAATAATGATACAGCGTTTTTTTCTTCAACTTTCATGGAGCCATGCAATATGAGGTATAATCGGGCTGTTAGGAGTTAAAGGTGGCGGATCGCAGTACAAAGGAGGGGAAGGTAAAGCCAGGGAGATATGCCTATCACGTGATTAGTAATTGAAAATTGTGAAAATAGTACACTAGAGCAATTGGACGGAATGTACGACCATTTCAGCGATGAAACCGGTTTGCCTGAACTAAAACCGAAGATCGTTGCTGGCTGTGCATGACTCGGGTGCTGAGCTAATGGTTAGGCTCAATGGAAGCTCAAGTACAGAAGAAGATGGAGCATTTTGTGGTGGAGATAAATGGCAAGCTTTGTCCCAAAAGTATGATTTTTTATGTCATGCGCATGCACCATCAACAAGGACCTGACCGTACTTCAGTTTGTATATCTGTCACAGGATAAAGAATTCACATATATGTATGGTTTTTGGGTTGTACACAAATATATTCTGAAGAGCCTTGCCTACCATAAATGCACACTTGCACCTCACTACGCATGGGGCTTGAGGTGGACAAGTTTTAGACCAAGGCGTTCAGGAGGGCCATATTCGTAAAATAACTTGCGATGAACATGACTAATACTCTATTCATTGCTCTATTCATTATTCTCTTTTTTAATATTCCATATGCTGTACATATTCGCCATGTCGTATGCATACGTGCTGGTTGTTACGTTGCGCTGAATTCTGGATTTCTAGTTCGTCTGGTTATTCCGATATACGTACGAAACTTAGTTCTCACAATGGTCCACATTGGAAGTGGGTAGATTCATTGGTATTGCTGTCGGAGTATTGGAAAATTTTGTCCTAGAGGCGGCTAGGGTCATGTAAACCATTCGCACGTAGTTGCAATTAAATATGCGGGTGGTCGGGATGTGTAGAAGCAGAATACTAAGGGGTGTGTCACCAGACCGCGTGTGGCAGTGCCGTGCCTTCACTGCACTGAAATGCTTCGGTTTCTGGGCAGCCCGTTACCGGATGTTAAGGTTGCGGCGAATGGACAGCGGATTCGTATTCCTATGACAGCTATTTTTCGTTCGGCCGGGTGGATTAAAATAAGTGAAGTCAAGCGAATGCGGCTCATTTGGAGATTCATGTTTAGTATAATTTAGGGGATAAAATTGCTGGTAAAATGGCGAATCAGTATGGAGCCATCCTGCACAATCATGCTCGTGTCGACTTGTGCTTCTATTTGTAAGCTATAAAAGGGAACGGAAGTTTTGTCGGAGACTTGCTCTTGCTCTCATAATACTGGTGCAGTTTAATTTTGATTCGTCGCCATAACAGATGCGACCCGTGCGGTCGCAGGTGACAGAAAGTTGCAGCAAGCCCCAATATCGCCTAGTTTCTTGCACACGTATGCCTCCAAGATCCCTGCATCGTGCAACAGTACGTGCAACAGCAATCCGTACAAAATTTGGAATAAAATGTGTTTGCTTGGAGGTAATTAGATGTTGTCGGTTTGGTACCACGATCAAGAGCATCGGCTTGCAGTTATTTGAAGCATTCCTGGCCTTCCTGATGAGTCACACTAATGCCAGGCTTACGAATACCAGCCGGCATATAACAAAAGGCGGAAACTTACTGGAAAACTTGTGAAGTTAACATGGAAGGATTGTCGGGAGTAAGTCCGTGGATGTAATAGCCATTCGTAAATAGAAGTAAGACATGCGGAAACTCCACTATACGTGTGTTTATCTCAAATCGCGTGTCGCATGCCACTAGGCGTGATCAAATGTACCCAACGAGAACGCGCCTGGAAATACGATAAAACGCAACGGCCACTTAAAACATACTCATGACTTACGGAACAAGGGGAATGATCTAAATCTACGTGAAAAAGGTAGTGTACTTCAGGCACAGCAGATACCGAAATGACGGCGTGGATAGCACTCACGGGGTAGGGTGGGAAATGTTAGATCGAAAAAACTGGACACATGAATGACAACATCTGTGTAAGCGTAAGCTCCTTCGATTGCAGGAACGTGACTGTTATACCCACTCAGATTGTCTTCCCGAGTTTCACCATACGTTCACCATCAAAATCTCATCCCCTGCTATATCATTTCCTACCTCTACGTGTAAAAGTACACCAAACAATTTACTAGCAAAAACGCAGGGCACAACAGTTGCGTCATCACAGCTGGTATGACGGCCGCGGTGCCATCCTCTCGTCACTGAGATGCGAGATTAGCCTGGAGGGACCGGTGTTACAGGGGCCATCGGCCGCTGATACACCCTTGCAAGACCACCCTGGTTAATGGTATTTCAGCCTCATATCCAGCACATTACGTTCTGCATATCAGCGGGATTAAGATGGCACTCGAAGCTACTTAGATTCTCACGACTGCATGCTCCTCAGTTCTCCCCAGCAAACAACTTCTAACACTCAGAATGCCGAAACATGCTCACATTTCATCCACATGCGGTTCCCTTCCCCAAGAAGACAATAACGATATCCGCAGCTTATTATATTTGGCTCCGTAACGCCTAGCAAGGTCAAGTAACCTGAAGATTGGCCCTCTCTCCGCAGGCGGTGTTTGCCCAACCAAGTGCGACAAAGGATGAAAAACGGTACGAGTCCATAAAAAGGTACAGACAATCCCAAACCTCGCTTCTAATATACAAGGTTTGTACAGAAAGCAAACCGTCACGCGTAGCCCTATGAAAATCCAGCGGCGCTGTTACCCACGAATTTATAGACTAGTGCCCATGAACAAGACTTTCTCCAAGCTTCCTGAGTCGGGTTTGTTTGTTCCTGTCGTTTGCACGCTTTGGGGCATTGTCTGAGTTATCGTCAATATCCGCGCAGCGGTCTGAAATCCTGACACAATCTTTTGGTTAAAAAGCAACCAATGCGCACAAATTGGTCAAGAACTTTCGGTCTTTTAATCCGCTGGGCAAATAACCAAGGCTGTGACTCTAAAAATCCGCAAAGCGATGGATCCACCATAGAAGTACTTGATAGTCAAACAATCCATCCCCTCGGCTGCATTCAAGTTCTCGAATAACTTTAACACGTACTGAGGACAACGTTAAAACAAACACGCTCTGATCAACCACACACAAAAATGGATACGTAGGTAGATCGAAAATTCTACTCGCGTGCAGTAGCGCCGGAGTTTAGACTGAGATTATTGTTGTGTTTATAGAAATTGAGCTAAAGCAAAACAAGCTTTCCTGGTCAGGAGCACAACAGTTTGTTCATATGCTTCATCACTGTAAAGGCTAGTATTCCCAAGTTTTTGACAGAACATCTAGGTTTTGACCGGTTTAGCCGTCTCGTTCTGGCACCGAACTGTCCCTTTTGGAAGGCTTCTATAATTGCGGTAGATAGCCAGGTACGAGCATTCTTCCTTCATTACCCTCACCGATGCATAGCTTACCGACAGCTCCGTAGGAGTTATTTTCATGGTCTGTGCTCCATCGTTTGGAGGAAACCCGTACTTAGGCGGAACTGGTGCCGTTCTCTTCTATTTAGAGACTGATCCTTATATGCAAATTTGCCCTTCAGAGCTCCTTGATGTGATCTTACCAAAGTAAATTCTGTAATAGATTTAAAGCCGAATCACTCACTCCGGGAAACGAAATATCTTAGCGCGACATGAAGGACACTTGGAAGGCACTGCTGAAGGCAGAAGCCTTCCGTGTTCGATCGAGCATTGACCAACGGGCGTTCCTTTCTAAGTATTAAGGCTCCTCTTATGCAAAGATGCTCCCGGGGAAAGGGGCCATGCACCGTGAGACGCATTTCATATTCCACGGATTTGAAGCCGGCAACCATTCTCGTAGCAACCAGCTGGACACGCTCAATGATGGTTACGTCCTTGCGTACTAAACGGAAAACTTGATTACCATATTCAAGAAGAGGTTTGTCGTAGGCCACATAGAGTGTTTGAAAGTCCATATGAGTGGTGCGGGAGAAGGTGCACCATTTCATCCGTAGAACGGCGAATTCCTTTTGGGCCGATTCCTCACCTTGCATTGAGAAATACATCTTTGATGAGAACTAGGTGCCCAAATCCTTTTTGACATCTACTCTTGTGACGAATTTCATCGTGCACGACAAACGCGTCCGTTGAGTTGCCTCCGAATGACATGAACCCGCTATTCGTCATTCACCAGAGGGAGGTGTCAGTCAAACGTTTACTGCTTTGCAGCGTCTGCATCCTTTAGGATGTCACTGGCATTCAAAATGTAGAACAACAAGCCGTCTACAAAAAGTAGACATGGACTTGAAAGAACGTCCGGAATCTTGTTGGCGTAGATCAGAAACATTAGTGGTCCCAAGACGGTGAGTCTAAGAAATCCAAAAGAGACGGGGGCTGGAGAGGAGTAAGTAGAACCTACCTTCGGTCGGAATGATCTGTCTGATGAAAAAGCCTTGATCTAGTGTGGGATTTCCCCTTGAATCCCGTAAGACTCGAGTTTGTGGAGCAGCGAGACGTGTGGAACTCTATCAACCGCTTTTGGGCGGGCGAAAAATATGTCTCTAATATGAGTTCCTCATCCTTGGCTTGAGTTAAGCTGTCCACAAACACTAGCAGGCCCGTCACGCAAGAACGGTTTGGGAGAAATCCGTGTTGAGTTGGACATATCAACTTGTTGAAAGTAAGGTGATATAGGATGGCCTGCTTCAGAATGCGTTCCATCACCTTGCACGGTTCGTTAGTGAGGCTAGTTGGCCTGTAGCTGTCGGGCGATAATCGGTTACCAGTTATGTAGTTTGGCATGACATTCGCCTCCTTCCATGCAGAGTTAAGGTTAATTTAGCAAAGAAACTGACGGAACAGCAGGTAGAAATTCTTTGCCAGTGTGCATGACTTTTCCTTCAGAATGTTTGGGTGGACCTCGTCCTGCTCCACGCACAGAATGAGGTTGTCTTTCGCATGAGTTGGTAAATGTCCCTCTCTGTAGAGAGCACATAGGTTACAGGCCACCCGTACTTAGGCCTTAACAAGCTTGGGTGTGACAAGTTTAACATGGCAGAATACAGGCATGCATAGTGTCCTCTGTGGACTTCAGCCATCACCACCGTGTGACTCATGGGTTCCCCGTTGCTGTCTTACAAAGAGAACGCGTTTGGCCTATTTCTGCGGCGATGGCTGATGTAATTAAACAGCACATTTTTGTTTTTCTGGAGAGGTCTGGCATTGTGGCTTGTTTTTTATGTTCAATTGGCGGATTTTTCTATATACAGCGGTTCCGCATTTTACGAAATGCCAGCTCATCTTCTGTATCCCCGTGCAGGCAACCTTTTGAAAAAAGTTAGGGACTTTTTTCCAGAAGTCGCCGGATCCTTTTTGATGGCCTGAGGTTCATTCGAGTGCGTGCTAGTTTTTTGGGACGAACGTTGCGTCAGCCTCGTGAAATTTCCGGACAATGGTTCTATACAGTCCTTCCGCTGAATCTGGCCTCAGTTTGACTTGTTCAAGAAAGATGCGCATTTCTGAGAAGTCTGCACGGCAGAAGTCTCGAAACCACGTTTGAGGTTTGGGATTTTTGGCCCAATAGCAGATGAAATCAAGGGTCAGCACGCAGTGGTCGCTATGCCCCAGTGGAGCGTCAATCGTTACCTGATCGACGAAGTGTCCTTCGTTGGTGATGATCAAATCCAGGAAGGATGGTTGTTGGTCTGAGCGGTGTCCATGTGGGCGCCACAACATGCTGACTCAGCGCCGCCACAAAATATCCACCAGACGCGAAGCGTTGCAGTCCCATCCAGGACACTTTGGGAGCCGTAGAAGCACTCACCAAAAATAGACGTGTTAAGTGGTATCTAGTGAAATGTTGCTCAAGTGTTTACATGAGGAATTGATCATCTTCCGTAAAGGTCGAGCGCCAACGAGAGACAACACCGAAAAGAAGGAGATCGGTCCGGCGCAGCAGGATTAGGTATACATTGCATTGCAAAAAGGTGCACGGGTGGTATCGGAGTAGACGACCAGGAGAGCATGGCCGCATGCAAATATAGATCAACCCCATCAGCCCTTTCGTGCTTTGAGTGAGCTCTAAAAATAGATTAGCCGTCTAATAAAATCTCCGCGTCAGAGATATCTGATACAAACAAAGTTTCTTTTAGCGCGATTAAATACGCCTTTTGACTGCACAACATCATAGAGTTTGTTGAAAAGGTTGAGACAGTTTGTGGACAAGGATTTCCACACCGTCTTCGCTGCGTCCAGAGGTTAGGAGACGAAAAGTGTGCTCCCAGATAGGTAAGCAGACTTATTAGCTGTACTCCAGGGCCGAGGCCAAGGTACAAAAGGGGCCCTGAAACATACTTGTCTTCTTCCTACCTTGATGTTTTCTGTGATAACTCTTCATTTGGACTTTTTAATCGCTCCTTGGAAGCCCGGTTTAAGCGGGCCTCTTACCTTGGAAAAACGTAGTTTCTTCTCTGGTGAGCAGCAATTTCCATCGCTGCCACTTGCAGCTCGTTCACTGTCATTTTTGGACGACTGTGTTTGGTGTTGTCCAAAAATTTAGGGCAAACATGAGTCTCTTCGGTTTCTTGGACATTTCGGCGCGGTTTAATCGATAAGGTGTATCTACGAGGTCCGTGAATTCGGGTGGTATCACCAAAAAATATACCCTTTGCTGGCACTCTTATGAGTCTCGTTTTCACAGGGAACCACACTTTATATCTAGCCGAGAGGTCTCTGGTTTGGCCAAGTTCATGCGGTTTGTTTGACTGCAGTTGCTTTTCCCAATGTTTGTGCGGACTCCCGAGTAACCTCTACCCTTGAAGTAGGGACAGCTGACGCAGACAAACGGTAATGTAGAGTAAGGCGAATTGCTTCTCTGGTTGTCTACTTAACCCGTACGTTTGAACGCCACCAAGCCTTGCATGTGTGAGATTGTATACCACATCGTACATTTGATGGACACGCATTTTGCCCGGATCTGTTGTGGTCAGTCGATAGCTGTAGAGGGCAATTTGTATTAATCTGGCTCATGATTGAGACTGGGTCCACCGCAGGAACTGAATGCACACTACCAAAGGTTTCCACACAAAGGTTATAATAGGGTGAAAATGTAAGCAAAATGACACGTGTTAACCCTGTTAATAAATCCAACAGCGAGAGAATTCTTTCCAGAACTTGCACGAGTGAAAAACGAAACCCATTTTGAACATACCGTTCGCAGTGTTGCTGTGGAACTTCGGCTAAAACCTCTACCTTGAAGTTTGCTGACGTAGCTTAGAAGCTGTTGGGACGCGAATTCTGTCTGCCCAGCGTCACGGTCGTAAGGCGTGCTCAAGCCTGGTCTTCTACTGAGCGCTTGATTGATTTTCTGGAATAGCGTTGAGATAAAAGGTGTCCAGAAGCTTCTCTATACTTACCTTATTCAATCATGTGAGTATACTCTGCGCACGTGTCGGCCGGGTTTGATTTGTGCGCCCGATCAAACTTCCAAGGCCAAATTGAATATCATGCCAGCGAAAATATCCCCTGGAGTCCAGTTAAGGTGTCTGCTGCTGTAGCCGCGAACCAACGGTCTCTGGTTTTCTCCGAAAAAGCCCATGATACCCGTTGAACTGTTCCTGCCTGTTGCATCGTCACCCACCAGTACTTG
>NW_008751706.1:2175058-2175578 GCF_000715545.1 Opisthorchis viverrini
GCCGTCAGTGCCTGGGAAACTGTAGTCTCCAAGGCGGGCGTTAGACGAAGTTACATCAGAGAGCGTACAGAGTTTGGGGCTTGTTTCGTTAGCAGATGTGGCCACTTCATAGCCAGGTGGGGAGCAATATGTAGATAGAGTCAATGGGGAGGGAACATAGCAGCTAGCGAAGTAGGAGTTNGTAGGAGTTTAGGGATCCCACAATGTCAGCAGGGTCTGAGAGAGGTTTCCCGTCAGCGGCCACAATATTTGAAACTGCAGATGAATTTGAGAAGCAACGACGGCGAAAGAGGCGCCCGAGCATCTTAGGCTGTGGAAAATGGGCTACGGCGGTCGACTCCTCACGCTTCTCAAAGGCGAGTTTGGCCGTGGTAATATCACCCATACGTTTGTTGATTTCAATAAGGAGGAAGAAATCATGGGATTCAAGGACTTGCCCACGATACTTCCTGAGTTTATGGCGTGCAGCGGGGAGTCGTGTGGCAGGATGACAACCAGAAGCACAGGAAGCTCGTGTGGG
>NW_008751707.1:0-11816 GCF_000715545.1 Opisthorchis viverrini
TACCGGCCAGAGTAGGCATGTTTTCATAATTTTTCTGCGTATGAGCTTTTGTTTTTCAATGGGATATTTCTTCCTTTCTTTCTTTGTTGCTTTTCTCGCATTTTTGTGTGCTGTTTTGCAATCTTATTTTGTTTTGTTCGGTGTTTTTCTATTCAAAATCCTCGGTTGTTTCTGTGACTTCTTTTTCCTTTTTTTAGTTTGATTCTCCCGGTTCTTTCCTTGTTCCTTCTTCTCAGGTCATTTTTTATTTTCCTCTTTCCTTTGCAATATTCTGTTGCAATTCTTGTTCCATTTTCATCCTCTTTTACTTTCGTGTTTTTCTCTTTCGTTTTGCTTTGCCTCTTATCTCTTGTCTTTTTCGGTGGACTATTTTGTCCGTAATTTTTAGACGTTTTGTGTGACATTTTAATTCTTTTTTTTTAATTGTAAGTGCGTTGTTCTCTTTTTGTGTGATTCAGTATTCTTAATGTTTTTTTCTGAATTGTTGGACTCCCACAGCAATAAATTCATTTCTAATTTTGTGTTGACATTTTTGTTATCTCTTTGGTTTTGGCTTGTTCGAAAGTTATATTACTAGTTTTAAAAGCATTATTTGAAATTTTGCATGGTATCGAGAGACAGTTCATGGTATTGTGCAATCAGTCGTACCAATTTTGGAAATAAATTTTCCCAAGACATTACCATCTGTGGGTCGTTATATGCATCAGTTTCATTTTCGAGATGATATACTTTTCAAGAAAAAACCCGGGATAGTTTCGTAAAAACATAAGTAATCATATAAAACAATAAGTAAAAGACCGCAAATCCAGATTAAAAACCTGCTCAACTTTACGTGCCAGTTTTTTCGACATACCTTCAGGACGGATGATTATGTTGTCAGTAAAATCTTTGGCAACCAAAAGCATGCGCGTACACTTGAGAATGAAAATATTGTACAAAATCTCTAGTTTATCAAGGATGTGACAACAACCATATCTGTGTAGTCACTGCGGATTTCGCTTACTTATTCGTCTGTCCTATTACCATGTCATTTAACCGTAGAATCATACAAACTGCAGTACTTTTGATGTGGCGTGTAAGGGCACTTGGCCCTACTGTCGTGGCGTTGGTATTTGCGTCAGCAGTGTTGTACGTTCGTCTCCGTGCGGTTTGAGTATTTACTGAACAGCGTATCCTTCAAGGAACTTAGCTCTTGATCCGACTGGTCATCTCTGACGACTTCAAATTATCTGTCAAACGGTCCGCATGTGGCTAACGAGCACTAGTTTTTGGAGTGGATTTATCATCCAGGCAACGATGGAATTTTAAGCAAAAATTTCTGTTGTCTTCCCAATCGTCTGACTAGGATGACATGCAGCAAAGTTATATTCCTTTTTTGATAATTACCTACATTCATTTTTTAAAGCATGCGATCGTTACTATTAATTGAAATCACCATTTGAACATTTCGAAAGAACGTCTTCCATGATAGGTTTGTAGACCACCAACTTCTGGATTTCCGGCGACACTCACAGGTTTACATAGCTCATGAATATGTTTCCAAGATCACCCCATCCTTTGTCAGTGATGAGTACCACGAAGAACAAATTTGAGCCTTCAGAACTACATAAATTGTCTAGCAAAGTTCTCTTCATAGGCTGTTGTCTCTAACAGAATCATAAATGACGGCATTTGCCCCATCAACAAAAACATTCGTGAATAACAATGACTTAACGTTAACTTTCACATTGGTGTCCCATATGCGTTGGATTGCTTAAATGTGTCACGAAGACTGAAACTGGCCATCTTGAATTTGACATTTTCTGGGATCTTAATCAACCACTGAGCTAGGCTATGTTAGGCGTAGCCACCTGGAAGAGTTGGTCGGAATGACACAGAATTAACGTATCTTAGACCGTACTTTATAATGTGGGAAACCACCTACGAAAATGAGTCGCATTATGCAGGCACCTCACGGTATTGCGAGACGGATTTTCTATGTCCCGTTGCCCTGTGTGTGTCAGTCGGGGCGAGCGATGGTTGGATAAAAAGCCGGGTTCACACCTGTCACTTTGTGAAGATTTCACTGTGTACGTTTGCCTTGACACAAACACAGCTCACAGGTCTGTAAAATCGACAATGCAGTGTTTGTCGAGGCCTGACAAACAGGACTGCGAAAAATTCACTGAGTATTAGACAAAACCTCATAGCTTTTGTGATCAGTCAAGCTTTGAAACACTGAAATAATAGGGGACAGTTTAGTGGTGGCTGCTGACACAGAGTAATGCAAATGAACCAGATGAACCATTACCAACAGAGTTGAGCATTTCAGTCGTAATTAACCCTCAATTGAACTCTCATGTGTCACTTGGAATGCGGTTAAGCCTAGTGATAGAGTTAGCATATTTGCACCCGTTGAGAATGCTCAGGGTATACGGTTTACAAAAGGCTACAGGATACCGATCCTGTCGGTATCGACCTGATTTTAACCAATGTTCACCTAGATGGCTTGCGACTGTTGGTGCAACTAATGTAATCCAATGATGTTTTTTCGGCTTTCAGATACAGCCAGGGTATTTTCCCGGCTTACCCTAAAAATCTCAATCCAAACAAAGATTTCATCTTTTAGTGAAGTAAATTTTACTTGTCCCTCTATCACATGCTATCAGTGTACCACAATCAGATTTTGAAGATCACCCAATAAGTTATCAGAGTTTTCGCAAGCTTATCTGATCGATGGAACAGCTGGGGAGCCCTTGCAATCTTTTTACAATGAACTGCAATTGAAATTTAGACCCGTACACTGTAGACAAGGCTCTACATTCTGGTGTTATTTATCTCCAGTGGGAATTCATCAAAATACTACCGAGAGACAGCCGGACTTCGGTCACAAGGAACAGCCATCTCCACAGACAGACCGACAGCGGATGACGAATCAGACCGAAATCACGACCGCTAACCAGGCTTCAAGCAACAGGAGCAGTGATCCTTCAGATGAAACGAACAAAGAAAACGCAGAAGACCCATCAGAAATAGTGCATGGTGCGTTTTAACTCATAGATATGTCAAGATTTTGAAATTGTAATACTCCCAGATCCAAAAGATAGTCTAATATCTGTAGCGGATCTGCATTTGATCAATACTTGAAACACTGGTCGATTATGTGCATTTGGCAAACCATAAGTAGCCAGCGCGGATCTGAATGTGTTGCTACCTGCTGCCTATTGATGTAAAGATAGATCCGAAAGAATATAAGCTGTAGGCTAATGCATACAAGCTCATTACCAACCATTGTATAATGTAATTAATTCAGCCACCCCAAACTGTGTCCCTCCGGGTATGTTTCAGCACTGAACTAGTTTCCGGACACGTTATTTATCCAATGTCCTGCGACATGCTTGTTACTACCTCCCTCAAACTTAGGTTACTCGTCACCAAACAAAACCGAAAGAGGGAGTCCATTAGTGCACATCGATCATCGATAGAACAAGTGAGCCAAACCTGTAGACATTTTTTGGTGATTTTGTTTGGGCATCGACGCTGAATAAGGAATTATCAATGACCTAATAAGTTTGCCATATTCTGAAGCATTACAAAAGACCTGTCCGAGGGCAAAAATTGCTCATGCAACGAAATAAGCATTTCATTTTTTATCTGCTTCACTGTTTGATATCTCACATTCTTTATCCCTCTACCAGAAAACTATGGATATTCGGTCAACTATACTGTCATCATATCTGTCACGCTGGCATTGACTGGTGCGACGTTTGTTGTCGTAATAATTTTGATTTGCAACGTAAGTGTAGCTTTGCGCAAAATATTTGATTTTGTAGAATACATTAACTTCTCTTGTCTAGTTATTTAATATGGTTACTTTTTTTAATCGTACATAACTGATCAAATTGCCTTACGAATGTTGCCGAATGCTAGGGATTAGCAACAAAAATAACTAGCCTAGTTATTTTAGGTTTATCCGATGGAGTGCAGTATATGAAAAAGTGAAGTGAATTGGAGCAGTCACAAAGTTAGTTCACCATATCCCGTTGAGAATTTATATTCACTGAACATACAATAGCGCCCCTACTGTCGGATATTATTTAAGGCTGACTCCGGGTTGATTCAAAGCGATTAGCTTCGACAATCTTCAGTTGGTTCCACGGAACTGCTTCCAGGTTCCTCGTAGTGAAGCACAACCCACAGCATCAAAACGGACAACAAATGAACGACTCTGAAATGAGGAGCGTATAAGAATTACGTATGATGGAACAGCTCGAATATATTCACTTATTTTTGATCGGATGGTTGTTGATCCGTTAACCGAGCATGGTGGCTTACTTTCAGCTGCGCACTGAGTATGCTTCTTTGGATTTAAATAAAACTTTTGCAAGTCAGTTATCAAGCCGAGCGAAAAGATCAGCAGCCAGCCGATCAGTCACTAATAATTTATGAGTAAATACGACCATTAGATAAGTGAGGGACTGAATGTCAAACATCTTCCAGTTGTTCATTTCGAATGTTATCACTAGGATTTTAGAGAATTCAAAGCTGATTGGAATCAGCCGGTATGGACTTAGCAATAAACAGGACTGTACAACATCAAGCATACATTGAGGTTAGTCCCAGCCACTTATCATTCAAATATGTATCAATACATGTGCTGGATATATGGGGTGGTCAAGTCGCCCCAGCGCAGGTTGTTGAAAGTAATTCGTCTTTCTGATACCAGTTTTACAGAGAACGCATTGGTAACCTATATCTGAAGATGACTGGATCCGCTTGAATATCTGGAAAACATTAGAGCCAGACGTTGTCTTTCTTCTTAACCATTCATTAAATAATTAACTAATATGTTCTGCGCAAGCTTATACGGACACAGATTACATTCTGCCAAAACAATAATTTTCTTAGAACAGAAAATTTCATATTTCACATATATTTTTCTGCCAAAATTAAATTTTCTTAATTTAACCAAGGGGCTTATCGCTCCATGTCAGCAGCTATTCCGTAAACAAGTGATACTCCTTGAGGAGGACTATGCAGCTGATCGAGCTCAGCTCCAAAGTAGAGCAGATGTTGGTGTCCTACCTATTAAATACAACTAATAAATTGGACCTTTCATCGTAGTGGAAGCATTTTGCAATCTCTTACACAGCATGCGCAATTACAATGTGCACGAGGAGTGTAACCAGAATTAAGTGTCAGTCTTGATGAAATCCGGCTTACGCACTGTTGTGCGGTGATACAAAGGGGAATCCATTTAACACGATCAAGATCAAACTGATTCCCCCTTCACCAGAGGAAGACGACTTTGGAACTACAAGAGAACGAATTGTTAACCGAGCAGTTTCTTTCTCTCACACCATGAAACTTTCTATTTTTTTTCAGCGGAAGCGTGTTTTCGGGCATCGGTTCTGGGTGTCCATGGGTCAAGTGACAAAAAGGTATACAAGAGAACCAATTGTCACTTATCAGCGATTTGAATGAACAGTGTCTAGACTGTGTACACTGCGATTCATTTATACCTTGGGGTGCAATTTCCAGTTCGGTTTTTCAGAACAATACAAATGTGTTCACAAGCCTGCCAACGCGGACTTACCAAAGTTTTTATCTACCAGGATTGCCAAAAGTTGGGCACCCCTATTACTGACTGTACACTAGCGAATGTAAACTTCGGTTTTTCAAGCAAAATAATATTCCGATTTGACCTACAAGTTTGGTTTTCTCACTATTGGTGTGCTTGTCTTCTACCACAGTATTATGGAAAATTGAATTTTATTCCAAGCAAGTTTATCTGCATTTGATTAGCTTCATAACACACATTTGCTGAGAGTAAGGGTTATTCGACGCTGTCGGAAGACCTGGGAAAGTTCTAAGTGGCTGTGATATTTGTGAAATTAACGTCTACATCAATCTCGTTTGAACGGTCTTCCTTCAGTCAAGGCGAGCGATTTACCACTATTCCACCACGCTGGATACGTATGAATTTTCACTTCTGGACAGGGGAATGTGTTCACGCCTGAGCACATCGATTGGCACAACTAGAAGAGTCTTTAGGTTGGACGTACCAAACGCAAGCACAACTTTAGATACCATTGCCTGTTCGGACGTAAAAATTCAGATATATCCAGCGTAAGCCGATGTACCAGTGGCAGCCAAGTAACCTCTGATGTCGGATGTCCGGTGTTCAAATCCCGGCATGGGCAAGGATACGCACTTCTGGTGGTCTCCAACAAATGCTTACCCTTTGATGTGGAGTTGCCAGTGTAATTGCACATGGTAGTTGTCAAATGAGCTGGATCCGTGTTTCGGCAGAAACAAAAGCAGTTTTTTCACTCAAGTATGTTGGTTGTTACTTTTTTGAAATAGCGAGAGATCTCGGTTCGCCGTATAAACAATCGTGTTAGTTTCTCACACTATTTATTGATAAATTGCTTCACACGACGCATTCTTCCGTCCTTCGTATAGTTAAGCGTATTTAATCAGTAGACACCAAGTACTATGCAAAAAAGACCAGAAAACAGATGTTCCTTTGAAATGGAAGTTTTCTCTGATCAACAAGACTGTCAACAAGACTTTACTGGTAAGAAATACCTTCTCGTGTAGCGTCTGCAACATTCCCTTTCTACTTTGTGCATTTTGTATTTTGTTTTGGCTGAGATCTGAACCCTGTGATTGCTCAGCTATCATTTGTCCTCAGCCACGTTATTTTTTTGCTGTCTTCCTATATTGGAAATACATTTTACGGCGCTCTCATCCACCTGGACCAGGCATACGAAGCTGAGCCATTCATCTACGTGTCGATAAAAAAATTACTAGCATTTTTACGCTTGCATTACGAGTGAACTCATCGATCTGCGTTCGATGCAATAAAGAGTAGTGGCAGTAAGTGGTTGTTCGGCTGACCTCAACTAATAGTGTTTGCCGGAACAAGGCGAATACGAACTAGCACGCTGACAAGAACAACAAAGAAAGAAAGGGTGTGTTTAGTTGATGTTTTACAGCTGAAGTGGAAGGATAGTCGCGCTTCTTTCTAAGAACAGCAATGAATTCGTTACCTTTTTGTCTTCTTAGATAATAGATATAGGATTTATATATAAACATAGGAGATAGCAATGATACTTCGGGTTGCCATCATTCAAAAATTACAAATTCTCGCAGCTTACCTTTAGTGTATCTTTGCTACACACTCATCACTCTCAATCCAAAAAATAAATAAGTCGCAGATTCAGACCGTGACACAGCTTGATTAGGAGTCATATGTTGGAAAATGGCTTTAGGTTTCATAAGACAAGCCGATTGTGGTTTGGTCTCATCAAGTTGAAATACTATACGGACTTATAGGAGTAGTAGAATTTTTTTAACACCGCTAGTTTCGATTGTTTACCGGTCTTTCTCCTCCTGTCTCAAGTCAATGGAACCGACACCACTGGTACCTTCATTAGTTACTTCTTTCCTGCGCTAACTCAGGACTACAGATTTTCATTTAAAGTAAAGGAAACTTTTCAACTATCAATGCCAGACTTTTCCACTACTGACGCCAGATTACGTCCTTCTCCTCCGAACTCAACTTGCAGGTGACAGGGTTGTTATTTCGTACGCATGCATTTTTAGTGTTGAGAAAATCGCAACACACATGTTTAAGTTCCGGCTTACCTTCTGAATATCAAGTAGTGAATTCAAGTAAAAGGAACGCACGCGGAACGGTCCGAATGGTCTTTATTAGAGGTATTTTTACTTGGAGCCAAATTTCTAGTCGTACCGGATAGTAGTGCTGCGCAAGCAACAATAACAATAATAAAGAGGATGGTACAATTAGTTACGATACAATACGACATCTTCCAGTGCATGTCACTACTGTTGTACACAGAAATCTTTGCCAAGAATAATTTTGGGTTTACAGCGCGGGATAGGTCACTGCTGCTCAGAAGTGCGCTAAAATTCCCATTTTGATTTCATCGTTTTACATTATCTACCACACGAGCTATTTAATTTCAAAATGCCCACAATGCTGAGTCATAATACTTACTCGTAGGTTTCTGAGAGAATAAGAAGTTAACACCCTGGAATGGTATCACTACGAGTGTGTTCGGCTGAAATGCTCAATTACATCCCACCCAGTTGAGTCTAAATGCAACCTCATATATACATGGACCAACATAAATACTATATCCAATTCATAAGCGCATAAAATTCCCGGATGTAAGGCGCGCTAATTTATGTGAGGGGTCAACATTACTGCAAGGACCACCCCTAAAAATAACAACAAACGAGGTTGCTGTAAAGTAAATGGTCGTAGGAGTACGGCTGGACTGTCATCTTTTGCATGTGCAGTCTGTGGGTGTTACAACTCCGTCAGAGTAGAGAATACAAAATTAGAGTTGTTGAAATCAGCTCCAAAGAACTGACTTCATGGAACTCTTTATTGTGTGTTTAGCTGAGCAGGCTTTAGAATTTTAACTCTCTGCTCACCATTTTCATAAGATACAACATAACTGAAGCGCATTAAACGAGACAGTTATCAAAAGTCAACAAATAAGCTTTTCGAATAACGTGAACGCTCGATGGTTGGCAATTCAGAGATATCAGCTGTGTTCAAACTTCGAATGTTGCGTGGAACCAACCCTGACGCTAAACATATCAAAGACTTGATTAAATGCTTGCGTGGCCATGCGGAACGATGTCTGTAAAATACTGCAGCATTTTCAAGCAAAGAGGAAAAACCCAAGCACCTGAGTTTTGGGAGCATTCGGGGGACGAGAACAATTCGCATATATGTCGAGTTTTGCCTCTGGGGTCAGTTTGTCTACTTTACTTTCATTTATCCTCCCTTCAGCCATCTGAAAGGCGAGACGGCAAGGTAAGGCAATCACAGTCAAATCTTTCATGACTTCTCATTCATTACCAGCCAACGTGTTCTATTTTTAAGGACATTAGTTAAACGAAGTCACCAAAGAACCAGCTATGTTGTTGGAATCAGAGCTGAATCTGCCTGCTGAATATTTAATGAAACGAATTCCTGGACTATAAGGATCTACCTAATCTCGTAGCAGCATCATATATACGTGAATTGAAGGCTGAAAGCGACTGAATCCATGCTACCCATTAATCAGGTTTGCGTTTCCTCTCATATTCTTCCGTCTCCCTATTTAGTATTGAGTCTGAACGAGGCCGGAGTCATCAACTCAGTGTAAGGCCACATCAACTAAGCCTACCTGATTCCATGCACACCTTTTGCGCTAGTTTCGAGGACAGACCCAGATATGTGAGAGGCACAGTTTTTTGTTTTACCAACTTCGGTTTGGGACTTATTTGCAAGTGTTACTCAGCTAGTCAGCTGATTGGTGGAAGATGCCGCTCGTTTCACAAAACGCGTTGGTAACAGAGGTTATCGCCAAAATAGCATCGGTCTTCCACTGCCAGATTCGGGAGTGCTTATCTTGGCAAGAAATAAAGAAGCAACAGCTCCTTTACTATACAGTAAGGCGAGCAAGCTGAAGGTAATGAAATGGTTTCTACATTGGTTTATTTGATCAATGGACCGTTGCAACAAGATCTTTAGAAGTACTGTATGATGATTTCAGCCGCTCCTCTACATGGTTCACACGGGTGCTAGCTGTTGATTTTAAGGATCTCAGCTGTTCTTTTTATAATTCCCCTGGCCCACAACGATCACCATCTCACTTGTATCATTGTGGGTAAGAACGCCTTGTGCGTCACCAGGTGGGAAGCGTCGTCTTTAGTCATGCTAGTGAAGTAGCCATAAAGCTAATCAAGGTTGCTCGTCGGATCTAAAAATTTAGAGAATTAAACCAGCAAAAGTCCGTGACATCTAAGGCGCCATGCAGTTTTACAAAATCAGACGAACACTAGCTTATATCTGCATGTTGACGCATGCAAGCCAACTGCACTCAAGTCGTCTACACTACATATGATTCAGTTGCCAGATTCAGTTGTCTGAACTGAAAGATAATCGCTAACTGTGCTAGGCAGTGAGAGTGATACCCAGTAATTTGTACCCTGGCTATTCACTCTAGGCATGTTGTTCACTCACATTCACTGCGACCATCCCTAACTGAGATCATGAATGCGTACACTCGAGACACACACACACACCAAGTTTGCCTGTTCACTGGAATGTGTCAAGGCCTCGTTTTGGCAGATGCGCTGCAATGTCACCTCGATGGCTGAAAAATACAGTAACATACTTGGTCTGTCCTATGTTGGGGTAGTGGTTTGTGTTTCCGGAGTCAGGTTGAAGACGATAGACTGGGATCACAATGCAGAATATTTTTACGTTAACCAGCAGACATCCTAAAGCGAGAAGGTAGTAAAGAATTCAATCATTATGGAAGTGAATGGTGTAAACTCGGGTTTTCGAGTCTCAGTCTTGTTGCTAATGGATAACACGAAGTACCTAAACCTACTTTTACCCTTCTTTTCAACGGGTTATTTCAAAATCGCATGAAATTTCATAAGAGCAAGAAGCATGAAGAAAATTTCTACTGGGATACTTTGAGTGGTGATGCGACTAAAGAGTGAACAAAATGTTTGTGTTTGTTATACACGAGAATAATGAATTCGATATTAACTCCTTTGAATAAAGACGTAACTTAAGCAAAGCTGGTGTTACATTCAGCGTTTTCGCACACTTGTAGCGGTTAGGTAGAAGGTCACAAATAGTTCAAAACTGATTTGTGCTGACGTCATGATGTCAAACATCTGTGTGACTGTGACACTACTACTAGTGATCAAGGGGATTTTCGACACTTTTACAGCCCGTTCACATACTGTCAGTTACTGAGATATTTGTTCAGCCTAATCATGCTGTGAAATTAGGCATCACATTTCACCACAGAATACACACAGGTTAAATCACCACGGCCAAGTGTTGCGGGCCGAGATGATCTGGGTTGAAACACCAAGTGCTTAAATTCCTGTGCATTGTTCAAAAAATCGTTTCTTGCGTCCCCTAAGTTGGGTGGGTTTTACTGAAATTTTAGAAGGACCGTTCTGTATACTTTAATTCTCATGACTTCGAGATATGTATGACGTTCGTTCAGTATTCCCTCTGGGTCTTGTGGCTTATTGATTCACCAAACTATAAACTGTGCGTTAGCGCTGTTCACTATGGAAACGGTTACAGTCCACTTATGCTTTTTAAGCAGAATGAGGTTGAGAGTTGACAATTACAGTTGTTACAAAGTATCCGAGCAAGGTAAACGTAACTGGATATGTTTTCGGAAGCAGTGCAGCCAGTTTCAAACGGTCTCATCGACCGACGACTGGGTTTACCGCACAGCACGTGCCCAGACCACTTCCAACTCAATGGAATAACCGCCGATTCTCTAGGTCACTGAATCGCAATGACAAGCTGAACAGACGGAAGTTCAGAAACTGTGTCAGGACTTATGATGCTAAATACGGCGTTTTAATAACATTTTGTTAGTGTTGTTTGAGTGTTCTTGTTTTGGTCATGTATATTCTGCTGTTAATTTTGCTTTGACCTCACTAATAGAAAATTGCAAAAACGGCTGGCAAAACTTATTTGCTTTTCTTTCGAAGGAGGGTTATATCATTAGTGAACTGTCCTTGAGGCATGAGGTCCACAACTGTTTACCCAACAAACAGACAGGAACCCAAAAATCGAATTCTTTAAACATTAGATAAGAGCATAACGCCTACCATGGTAAAAGTGGTCAACACAGCTGTTGATTACGTGACGTAATTATTTGTTTCCCTATTCCTCAGGCTAGTTCATCACCCTTCCGTGACTGCTCAAGTTTCAAGACTGAACTGTTCTATTTTATACAAAGTTGACTCTACCTCAACCATTTCTA
>NW_008751707.1:12011-17029 GCF_000715545.1 Opisthorchis viverrini
TTGCGACTACTGAACAAACGCAGGTGAAGTTCGTAGAATTCGGTTTCGCCGCAATTATTACTGACCGTCCGTTGGTGAATTAGACTACACGTTACCTGTCAGATAGGACACCTAGATCGTGCGTTTAGGCTGTAACCTATTCCTTGCTTTGAGATCACGGCCTTAGCACAGGATCGTACAACAACCTTGAAACGTCATGAAAAATATTTCTGAATTATTATAACAAAATGGCATGGTCTGCTCGTCAATGAACACCAAAATTCGTTAAGCAGATCAAGTAGAAAATTGCGCGACTGCAAAAATGCATCCTCAACAACAGGTCCACAACGTTTATTTGTGTGTGTACTCAGTTCGGACAGACGAAAATAGAATTATACAGAAAATTCAAGCAATATGCATAATGTGGATTGAAAGCAATCTGGCGCATTCATCTAGAACTTTCTGTGAGGAATTGAACCAATCTGATGGTTACGAAAAGGGTCCCATCGATAAGAGGCGATTATTGAGAAATGTTCGTCGATTTGACGGATTTTGCGCAATTCATATTCGAATGTTGGTAATGAATATCTGGATGAAAATTTTTAAAGATGATTCGTCAGATTCAGCACTAGATATTGTTTGAATAACTACAACCTACCGTTTTCATGCCGGAGAAACAGGGAAAATCTCCTGCCTTTATAGCGGATTAAAGAAACGCTTCCCATAGGAAACCACGTTTTTCCGCATGAGAAAATCATACACTATTCTTGCTCCTTCAATGTGCCACATATTAAAATATTCACCGATTTGGTTGACCCATTGACTAGATAGAGATCAGTGTCAACCACACATACAGATGCACGCACAGGGTGTTTGAAGTTGCCGCTGACTAGAACTGACTGTGAACATCATTGTCTAGGTTTCGACAGAGTCCAGAGTCATCCTCGAGCAATTCGACTCCGCTTTCAGGCAAGAGCTCTGTAGGTGCACATTGCCTCACGTGACAAATGGACACATTGCTGAATACTTGTCAACACATGAAACTATGTGGCTAGGGTGAAACTCCACCTTCACCAAAATATGCACATCTCCACAAGTTACAATTGAACGGGAAACAGTGGTGAGTCAACCTGTCTTAGGTGATGCTGATCTCTCACCTCGAGATTACAATCTAGGTATTGTTAGTAGATTTCAAAAGGCTGGTCTTCTTAGCAGATATCTTTTCCTTTTGGTGAATTAACTGAATGGACAAAAAACATTGCTTGCAACTTCGAAAGCTGTGCAGCAGAATAGCAGATGATGCAAAATACAAGCAGAACGGAAGAAAACAAATTAAATGGAGTACGGCCTAGCTATGTTACATCATAAATCATTATTTGTACAAATTCCAGATGAGTTTGGCAAATGTTTTTATAAAATGAACTTTCGGAATGTTGATAGAATCAGTACGATTCCACTGAACGGAACAGTGATAATTATCCTTGCTGGACTAATACGGAAAGATTCACAAATTAATAAATAATTAATAGAAGCTTAACCTGAAATGTCGGTTCATTGGAGGAAACCGGTTTGATAGAACTTTTACTGAACACTGTAGGGTCACAGCAGTTATTGAACATCTCCGCACATTAACATCGGACTTCACGAACCTCTTCACAGACATTTGAGGGGTCTTATTCGGTTTCGTTCAAGTTTAACTAGGCAATGAAGATACCGCTGCGTGCTACTGAATTTTGTGTCCAAACGAATGCCACCACTCATGCATTGCACAACGGCCTCACAGCTGTAGAAAAGACCAATAACGCGAAGTACAGTACGAACTCGATTACTGTCTTGTCCCTGGAGGGAGTGTGAGACGGGATGATTGGGAGAGCATGAAAGCTTTCACGCCTATAATTTACTCTGCTGGACATTATCACAGTCTACAGCTGTTAATAACCTCGCTAAACGTATCACACTTGGAAAGTCAAAGTTTAATTTCCCAGTACAAGACGCATGGATAAATAGCAAACCACAAAGGGTAATTCAGGTCCTTCTGTTTTTGGCATTTATCGCCTGATATTTTGCCCATTTTCATTAGTGATCCGCTAGTGCATGACACAATCACTCCAAAAGCACACGTTCAGTTTGAGCAAACTTCAGGGCCGGGTGTTAAACTTAGAAAAATTTGACAATATCATTCGAAAACAAAGAAAGGAAATTTGTAGAGATGTTTGAAAAATGTTATCCACGGCAACCGAAGCGTCGGGTTACTCCACCCTATTCCGCTACGCTATGTTCTGACTTTCAAATATTCCATAAAAGAAAGGAAACCAACAAAATATGAAGAAATTTCCACAGATTATAAAGAACTTTCTGGAAGTGAAAGTGTACCATTGGCCCGCAAATAATTAGCTTTCTCTATGTTTCTGTCAGTTATTCTATCAGTAAACTGCACGTTATGATATTTTGGAGCTACAAAATATTGCTTTTTTCCTAACTGACAAGTAATCACTCGATTGGTCTGTAAAACTAAAACTTCCTCTTCTGGGCAGACAAAACTGTTTATGATAGATTCGCTATTTGGTCTTTCTGCAGACACCCGAAACGGGCATAATCCATGGAGCAATGGTCAAGTATTCAGGAATTACGACTTTGATATTTTCCTCCGTGGACTTAACAGTCAATAAAATGTTGGTCATCAGTATAGCCACTGATATTCTGAACCGAACTGCACCATGTTGCACACTGTTGACGTCAAAACTTTCATCTCATACACATCCTAAAATGTTCGCTCTAAACAAATGAGCTCTTGTTTACGACAAAAAATGAAATACCTTGATTCATATCTTGATTCATAACCAATAAATGGTTCATTGTGAACAAACAATAAGTTGGAAAAATCCGCAGACCAGACAGCCTTTGCAAAGTCCGTGTCTAACTGAACGCAAAAGTTAGGAATAAGAATGAAACCACTATTATCTGAGTTTCTGAAGGGTTCTAGAAGCTGACTATCACAAGTTAACAATTATACTTCGCACGTATCCTCTTCCACCCGCGAGGTAAACGGCAAAGTGGTCTTCATTCTGTTTTATGACAATCCGAGGAGTGGGGCGTCCTGTGCAAAGATGATTTGAGATAAACCAACCACGAACAACAATGTTTCCATCGGACATTCACCACAAAGGGACAAATTAAAGCGAGTTTTTCGATTCATCACCTGCGAATAGGACTAAATAAGATTTTGCCATCTGGAGATTTAAAATCTTTCCACGTTCATTCGGACAGTTGACTACAATAAGTGATTAAGTCGCTAAGTGAGTTAGTACAAAAGCCTTGCTATTGCTCCCACACGTAGCTTTCACAGATATTTAGCCAGACACGGAGTTACATTTTCGTTGTGATTCTTTATGCTCTTGGCCAGGTGGAGCAGTCATCTGAATACTGCTGACCAGTCAGAATGTCTGTCCGGTTTACCACAGATTCTTCGCGAGGCAACTGGTAATGAAAAAGTCATAGACTCCGCAAACTGGTCGGTGGACTAGCGGTTCCGAAACAGTTTTCCGAAGTTTACCGTGGCTAAGTCTTCATCAACCCAAGCACAACATACCAGAATGCCTAGGTTCAGGTCCCTTATCGGAAATGCCGGGAGATGGGATTTACGGGATTAGGCATATATACTGACTGAAAATTTCAAATGCAGCTTAGGGAAACGTACGTTTGTAATGTTGTTCAGTATCAAATGGCCAAAATAAAAGCAAACACATAGAACTCGTTTTCATTTAAATAGATTTATCAACTGAAGAAACTCACAACTATAATCCAGACGACGATGATTACCACGAATCCGGAGCAGGTAATCACAACTATCGCAACTACACTCAGCGACTGAACCAAGATGACTAAAACGAAAATCGCAATACAGGAAATCGTTGTCGCTCTCATGTAGCAGGTGAACAAGCCTTAAAATAAACTAAATATACCGTCCAGTTTTAACACTGTTTCGGAGTTCGCCTACCACGTACCCCAAAAGAAACGTGAGAGCCATGAAACTGCCAGGTTGCTCATGCCTAAACAGGAGCAGTCTAGATGTCGAGGTTGTGTTCAGACCACGGAACTTCCGGTCAGTAAGTTGGTGCCTTAAGAACTGAGCTATATTGAACCCAAAAGTAAAACCAGTAGAAAATGTAAGATGAATATGGTGGATGAGGTTATGGTCGTAATACCCTATGCACGATGACTTCAGTAAGATGCGTCAGCACTTCAGCCCTCTCCAATTTCCCGGTGTTTATTTATCGCCAAGATCCGGCTTATCACGACAGATGGATAAATACACCAGTGTGCTATACCATGTTTCTCGCAGTGCCATAGTAATGTTATTATTCCTAATAAATCCCACTTCTGATTCATTGCTTTAGTGCATTTAATTAAAAACTCTAAACACAGTCGCATATTAATCAATAAGTTCGTAAAAATAGTCCAGGGGCTAGTTATATTTGACAAAAAATAGACTGACCGGACTTCTGGGACTTTTAACTTAGACAGTTCTGAACATAAGTTGTGAGCACGTATAATCAATTTAAGTATCTACCATTATAAACAACACAGTTTCAAGTGTTGCATAAAAGGAACTACGCTGAGAAAAAGAACTAGCCTACCTCATAGGTTACAGCAGAATGTCAAGTGCCACCATTCCTGATAATTTCATTAGATGTGATACAAATTAAGGTGCACGAATAATCATCATCATCATCAAAGACAGCAACACCAGTGTTGGCGCTGATGCTTCACTGCCGTACGATCATAAGGTTCGTCTAGTTATATATGTATATATAATTGTTTTAAAAGCCCTACACTGAAGAGAAGCGAAAAAGAGTGGGTGAGGTAGGGGAACTAGTGCTGGCCTATGTCAAGCATACTGAGGTGCCTACACCTACCGCTCAATCAGACAATCTGGAAAGAAACTAACAGCACGAACGCCAATGACATCGATTGGTCGCCATTTCTTGCAACGTCTCCAGCCAAGCACAGACGGGGTCACGGGGTCACGGGGACCCCAT
>NW_008751707.1:17679-57951 GCF_000715545.1 Opisthorchis viverrini
CCGGGTATGGGAGACTCTGTGAGTGTCGCGCGGACACCCCCCAGTATAGCTCAATGGGTCTCCGAGGTACATAAACCGCCACACCACGGTAAGGTCCAGTCTCTTCGTGACGGGTGCACGAATAAATATGCGCCCTCACCTGGCTTCCTGCTTGGGGTCGATATTTTAGCTGTGAATGTGGTTGACGGTGCCTGTTTCTCTTCCTCGACTGGTAAGATGACGGGAACCGTTGTTTCCTGGAACGCAATTTGACCGGATGTAGGTGCCTCCGATGAGAATACCGTTGAACTAGCCCGTGTAGTTGAATATTTCGCTTTGAAAATTGTAGCTAGTGAATAGGGAGCAACAAAGAATGATAGAGGGTAGAATTATCTGAAAACTTAACTACGGGCGCTCGTCGCTCTGAAACACGCGATTTGAAAAGAATTAGACCCCTTAGCGAGAATTACGTAAAACTTGATGAGTTGGTTATTGAGTCACATTTAGCACTCAATTGGATCCATACAGAATCACAATTATTACTCAACAAACCGGTTTAAAAGTACCTTTTAGTTAAGTGATGACTCTTCGGTGCATTTCAGAGGCTTTTCAGCTCATATGTGAAGATAACACCCTTAGCAATCTAGGACTCTTCTACTGCTGATTTTTCGGTGATTTTAGATCAGGACAATAATTTACAATCACTTTTGGAATATCCATGACCTTATCATTTTTCTTTCGACATAATTTATGAACTGCACCAGGGTATCAGATAATGGAATAGTTTCATTCGTGACTGAGATTGTCGCTACCTACGGGCATTTTTGTTTATGCAATTTGCCAACTACATACGTTTGGTTAGCACGAATAGTTTGAGAGTTTGGGGATTATAACGGTAGAAAATGCATTAAGTGCAGGGTCCTGACACAGATGTCACCATTTCCATTTTATAACATGAAAATAAGGTGATTAAAACGTTCTCCTTAAACCTCAGCTTTGACGTAAAGCTGAACGGATCTAACGAGTATTCTTGTTACCAGGAAGTACAATAAGATAGCTAATGAGTGCACTAATTGTTCAAATGAGTATATTCTAAAGGGCACTGGTAGGTGAGTCCATTTTTTTCCTTCGCGGTTACCGGAACAACTGAAAAGCAAAACATGGCCTTGTATAATTCACTAAACGTTGTTGAAATGTTTTTATGGTTGTCAGTTGAACCTGGTAGATGCGAAGGGGTGCACGGTGTCGGATTAAATTTTAACCACGGTGCAATCAGAACACTAATATGTTTTCATGCGAAATGTAACAGAATTTAGATTGTTGTCATGTGCCTTCTCTACCGTTTCTTTCTTCATACAGCATACATTAGCACTATATTCCTGATGAGTGACATGTTGAAAGGTAACGTTTATGAACATAGATTTTCAGCCTTTTCAGGGAGAGAGGTAGTGTTAAACACACCCAAAATAGGTGCCCTGAAATCCTCCAAGTTTAGTGACATCCGAAGTTCGATTATTCCTGATCATAAGACTATTTGGTATGTTAGAGTGACGCGTAATGCCACAACATCAGAGAAGGCAAAACAAAATCGCAGTTGGGCTAACCTACAGTGCTATTAAGGTGAAACATGAATTTACGAAATACACACAAGCCTCCGTAGTCGGAGGAACACATCAAACACAGATCGTGACTTTAAGCTGGTTTTTTAAAACGAAAACACAACAGACTGACGTAGTCCACATCTCGTCCTATCATCGTTCCGGTAAAATAATCTCCAAGGGCTTTTGCCAAAAACAGTTTGCTCTGAGTGGCAAAAAAACCACCCAAGAGATTCACACTGGAATAAGATTACTCACCGGTTGTTGTCAATGCGGAATGAAGTGTCTGCTGAGTCACGCTCGTCTGCTGAGTACTTGTTTCAACTGATGAGATGGTGTCCGATGGTCTGGTTTCTTGCTGTCTCACATCCGACTTGGCGTCCGACAACGCATTCACTCCGACCGTCGTCTGTGTCTTGTGTCCTGTCCCAGTTCGTGTTGCGTTTTGAGAGTGCAATGCACTTTCGCCTTTCCCCAAAGCCTCCGTATTTCTTGTCGAAAATGACACTGTTGTATTGGAGCTTATGTCTGTCTTCGGAGTATCAGATTGTCCGGCGTGAACTGAATTTCTCAAGACAGTTTCTGAGGCAGTCTGGAGGAGGCTTGTTTGGGCGCTTGATCCCATCGCGGTGGTAGCGGTGGTGGTGATGGAATAACCGAGTTTGTTCGGAGTTGCGGGCGCACTTACTACCAAACTGGAGGATGGTCTTCCATCCTCTGAACTTGGGATCACGTCTGAGCGGCCGTTGCTCCAACGCACCGTTTGGGATGTGGTCGTTTGGATACTGTTGTCGACCTCCGTTGTTGGACCGACGATTTCGTCACTCAAATTCCTGATCGATGCGACTCGTTCGCTTGACGTTTTATTGTTGGGATAGCTGTCGGTCTGTTGTGTGTGGTCTGTGCTATGTTGCTCTTCATCATCCTCAGGTGTTTGTTTAGCCAGATTTGTGTTGCGTATTGTCTGTGAGGTGCCAGCGGGAATTGATTTGTGGTGTGCAGTTGTTGTTGCGGTGGTGGTTGTTGTTACACGTACCTCTGTGGAAAGTTGATGGGATTCTGTGTTACTAGGTTGCCAATCCTCGCACTCTGTGGAATGGAATTCAATCAGGCGCATTCATTGTCTATTTTTAGCGAAAGTTTATTTGGTCATTTTTTGTCTTGCTAATCACGCTAATTGGACGATTCTTTTTCGGAATTAGCTGGCGAAACCTGGGACCCTCTAGTTTTTCTGTTTGTTATATTTAGCTTAGCGTTTTTCATACAATCCGCACATTGTTTATCTTTTTTCTTCAATATTCCGCCATGTTGCTTTTTGTCATACGTGTTCCCTATCTGGTTTGCCGTTTGTCAATTTTCCGTGTGTTCTTTTTGTTTCCTCTAGCAGTAGTTTTACACTGTTTGATTAATTCGTCTGTTCAGAGGACTTGTTTTACAACATACTTTCATATTTGGAGCTATTGTTTTGTACAAATCCGTTTGTCGAACGGGTGTATACCTTTTGGTTACATGGGTTTGCCCGTACTAGTGCAACTTATGTATCCTTTCGAAGCAATATCTAAACCAATCAAATATAAATTGCACAAAATTTTCCAACCGTGTCTCTGTTTACTTTCCCAGTTTCCTTATGTTGGCAACCGGGATTTGTTTTTTGGTATAGTTCTTTTGAATACGTCCAGCGTATTATATATTCGCATTCATGTTACAAAATGATTAGAGCTTGGCGCTGGTTTCTTCTCCACACGTTGCAAATCAGAAGTCCTTGCTATGTAGATTTTCAACGGAAGAATTGTTTATTGGATGCCTTCCCTCTTTATGTACCAAGTTGCATGCGTACATTTGCTAGGTCTTCTTCATCATGCTCACTCTACATATTCCACTCTGTGGTCCATATACTGCATTGCAGGCGATACTTTGGGGAGAGCATACTGATCAGAGATCTCACTTATTGTTAACACTAAACCAGGTCAAATGCAACAGTGCAGTTTAGCTTGTCTGTGTAGATTTTTCATCTTGCAAGCCAGCGAGAGTCAATTCTAACTGGGTGGTTTCTAACAAGTTTCAGGCAATTACACCATGATATCCTGGGAAATGTTCAGAATCAATCCTGTCGGTAAAGTCCCTGGTTTCAGAATATCTACTCAGTACCTTATTTTCAAGTGCTGGTAGCCCAATGGTCACATGGGCGCGAAAAGTTAGTTAGGTGTGTATCAAAAATGATCACGTCTTGGGTCCGGAGAAGCTAGGTACATTGCGGTACGCCAGTAAATCAGCTCTTCTCGTTGGTTCTTTGGGGGTTACGGAGGAAGTATTACTCAAATGTTACTGACATAAGGAAGCCCAAATGACAGATTGAGATAATCTTAGTTCTGTATTGGTATACAATTTGAATACATAATCGCTAGTCGTAACCATGCTTTGATTTCGGCCAAAACCTCAAGGAATACGTCCACTGGTTTTGTCATTTGGTTTTGTCATGGAAATAAAAAAACATCCATCTTAAAGGAACTTTTACTTGTTTAGCTTACTCTGGCTTACGTCATGCGAAAATTATCCGAATAGTCCATTTTATCGTGGTTTACCCCAAATATGAATGAATTTTGAATCACTTTGCCTTTGGAAAATCACACCATGTCACACAAAAAAGCTTACCAGAAAACCGTACTCCATCGGAAAAGGCCTCAGTGTCTCCAAGCGTGGGCTGAAGCTCAAAATAAATGGACGCCAGATATCTAACCGTATTCGGTTGCACGCTTCGGAAAATGTTCCGTAAACCCACAGCGAAAACAAGTTCCAGACTCAATTCAGCATAGATTTCCGGCAATTTCGCTTCAGCATGTTCATCGGTTTTAGTCGTGATCATCAAGTTACAGGTGACAATGTATTCCTGCGGGACATTTCCTCCATAACTATATACAAATTTAACCTAGAAGACAAGTTAAAAAGTTGTATACTTATACAATGACTCCTTGATCATGAATAACTTAGTAACGAAGGTCCCAAGCTAGAGTCGCAGTGTCTTTGTCTCTTCAGCATAAAATTCGACATATAAGATTTCGCTCTAAAACCAAAGAGCACAACCAGGCTACCAAAACTTGTCAATTCATATATTCTGAGAAAGCGCTGGAACTGCGTGTGTTGTACTACGATCTACGTCACTTCTAACAACCTCAACCAAAGTAAAACCTACCTTTAGCAAACACAAGAAATTGAAAGAAATAGATTGCCCCATAAAGCTGTCTCCCTTAACAGTAATATTTCTCAACCCTCAATTTTCAGCATTTGAACCTAAAAAACTACTTTATTCATGATGTCATTTATATCAAGATATCCGCAATGACATGAACATAAGATGTACACTCACTCATGCTTTGGTTACAAAGCAGATAAAAAGTAGACCTTGTGTTTCTCGAACCGGAGACATGATGGGATAGCAATAAAACCTGCTCAAACTTTAAGCTTGGCCTCCATGATCATCTTTATTTAAGCACTAGAATCAGCCTTATATTATTATCTGCTGTTACAGACAATTTATAACCCGTGGACTTGTCGGTAATTTTATTTCGTTGGTACGGCCTTTACATTCGGTTCTCAATTTCAGAGCGAACTTTTGCAGCCCATGATTTGGCGATCATTTCTTTCAAGATGTAAACAGGGCGTACAATGATCACGGAGCAATTGGATAAGAAGGTTTTGAATCATTCCCTGTCAAAGCGCGGTCCCTATAAAGAATACGGGTAAGTATGAACAAAATCTGACCGATTTGCCGGCTTATATTTTACCGTTTAGAGGAAAAGTAACAAAAAAATTAGTTTCCACAAAGCCACTAAGCTTTTGGGCTACATTCGGTTATACAAAACCTCCGTTTTACAATAGAGCACCAACTGCCAAACTCTTTTTATTGTGTTCGACTCCAGCGGTGTCCAAACTGCCACCGATTGCTGATACACTTGGAGAAAACCAGAATCGGAATTTAGAATGGCTGCACCCATCATATATATATATATATGTATATAGATATATATAATCAACATGTACGTATCATATATATGATGGGTATATGTGTCTCTGAAGCGGCGTGCTCCGAAGCAACAAGAGCACTTCGAAGAGATAGTCACAATTACATAGAATCGTGACACATGCGTGTATAAATAGCCTTGTGAGTGACCGATACACTGAAACTGGTCCACCTGCAAATATCAACCGGTAAGTGAGCTTATTCCACTACCTACTTGACTTCATTATCTTCATGAGGATTACACTGTTTATACTAGGTTGCTTAACGGGAAAACGCTATTACCACAATAACGGTGGACTAACAGGTGGCTTCCGAGAACTTTGCTGCACTAAAATGGAAGTATGTGGTGTGATGTAGAAAGTTAACGTTGGAACTCCTACTTTAAACGAGTACGTGATCTCAGCGTCCACTGATATTTTGTCCTCGGTAACTATTGCGTCTAGCTCTCTTTCAACGTCTTGGGGCAAACGCAATGTGGACCTTAGTACAGATCGACTTTATCTTTCTAGGCTGGCTCACACAAATGGCGAACCAACCACTCTGCTAAAAAGGCTAATCTCTGTGTCTTACGAGGGGACATAGATCATGCTTCCATCCACAGGTCGATTAGCATCCATGTCCAAGAATGGGATTCTAATATAACCAAAACAAAGTATTCCACAAACTAAATGGATTATAAAAGTTTGTTTGCTTCATTCATAAAGTTGGGCTTTGTTTCTCAATCCCCTTCCAAAAGAAGAAATCAAATTAGTGGAGCTACTCTAGCTCATTGAATCTGTCCTAACTGACGAATGAGCGATTAGGTATTTTTATTTTTCCAAGCAAGCTAGCCAACTGTCATTGAGAAATTGACAAAACTTTTGGTCACCGATGTGACGATTAAGTCATACGAGACTGTTGCTCGATAATTCATCTAATATCAGGATTTCGCAGGCCTAACTTCGGGCCCTAACTGAGTCACTTATGAAAAACGGAAAAACTGGATTTATATTTACAAGAAGCAGTCAACAGATCTACAGTACACCAATCAAAACTTGATATCAGGCTAGTTGTTAAAACAGACTGATAAGGCCATCATCTCAATTATTCTGATAGAGCTTTGAATAACTCACATGGTTGCACACTGATTTTTGAAGGTTTTGAAAATCTTCCGAAACAGAATCATGGTATGATTCATGGTACATAACCGTCTGTCCGTTTATCATGTAGGTACCTTGAATTCGCATGCAGAGGTCTGAAAACGCAAATACTTTCTATGTGATACTCCTAAGCACGCAAATCCGACGAGGAACTAGCCATTAACCTTAAAAATCAAGGTGATCCATTATCCATTGGCACCCTATACATTTCCAACACAATCAGATTCCAAGTATAATCAATGAAGTAATCGGCTGTGGCTCACTGCTGCTGTGTCGGCAGCACTGAGCTCACTTGGGTTGGAACTGTGAATCGATGAGGACTAGGTAATGAAAGAACCCAAAGCTTCCATCACATGGTTACCAAGTATAAGTTCAGTATTATTACGGCAGGTCTAACAAGGATGGTATCGTGTTTGAAATAGAATTAAGGCTATTCAGTTTCTCTTGTTTTCTTTCCCCCATTCAGCTTGAACTATTCAAAATTCCAAAAATCATTTAACAGTGTTGTTTTCTTTGATGCTAAAAGAACAAAACGGTTAACTCTCGTTCATAAAGGCTATTCTAAGGATTCTAATTCATAAAAAACACCTGCTAGATCAATTCGTTCCTGAAAAATTGGGCTGTGTGTTCTAGATACCATGTGGCAGTTACACCTTTTTGCGCCTCTTTATCCTTACATTCGTTACTACTCTGAACTGCAGCTGAGATTCTCTGAACTCCCATTTGAATCCCGAAGTTTGGAAAATGTTGGTCTGGAAATTCCGCGGATAGACTAACTGTCGAATGATAAATCATTCACGCAATTATTGACCCGACATTTCAAGATGTGAGATGACTGAGATAAGGACAATATTGTACACTCAGACATACGTAGTGCGGCTAAACGGGCAGGTATTTGGGACGGACAACCCTCCGCTGGCCGAACGAGTGCTCTACCAGCAAAGCTATTGCGGTTGCCACTGCAAGTCACCTGCACTCCTCACTGGTCCATCAATTTGCTGACCAGCGAGTCACCAATCGGAAGAAGTGGTAGTCATCAATCAGCTCACTTTATGGTTATTCCAGTAGTTTAGATATTACCTTCTACCAGACACCCAGTGGCCCCCGGCAACGACCAAAATGACTTTTATTTGCCACCACTGGTTTGCTTTTTCGGCATCACGAGTAAATGTAATCGTGTGAACCACTAAATACTGCTCTTTCCGTCTACGGGTTATCAGTAATTTGGCTTATGGTATCACCTCATAAACTCACCTCCAGGTGAAATTGTTTCCTCCGAAATTTCCATCGGAATAAGCGAGTAAGGAACTGTTAATTTATCTATATTCCTGTTGGTCGGTTTTGTGTGTGCTACAAAGGTGAGTGTGGAGTTTGTCGGTGTATGGTCTACATTAACTTCTTCGGCGGAACCAGAATCGACAATTGTCTTTGGAAATAGGTTAATTGTTTCGAACCTTGGCATACTTGAGGATGTAAATTTTTGCCCGACCACGGACACCTGCGCTTCGTAGAGCTCAGAATCTTCGACCGACGAAACCGTCCGAATTTGACCGGCAACTGTTAAACTGATTCCTTTGATAATAATAAAAAACAGCATGGAGATATTCTTTTAAATTTGGTCACTAATACTTTAAAAAACTGTCAAATGAACTGTTGTCCGTCTCTTACTCTTAGGCTATCATTAGATGTCCAGTCATCTCGAAAGTCACCCACTTGTCTTGATTTCTCTAGAAGTAACGGCTCCAGATTTAAGTAAACTAAGAAACCCCAACTAAATGAGAAAGATCAATAAAAAACACTGGACACTTGTTAGCAATTCCCATTGAGCGACGCTTCGCTTTGAATTATCACATAGGCAACCCTAATGAACACTAACCCCTCACCAATCTCCCTTCGTGTGATACAAGAAGATAGTATTCTCTTGTACCGCGAAATCGGGACGTTCTGACTAATAAAATAGTCAATTTTCCTTACCTTATACCAATGTCCCACAGTTACTAATGGAATAGCGTATTCGAACGTTTACGAGATGTATACTGCTTGACCGGTAATTTGCATGAAGATGCGTACACAACAAGATCTGCTGAAACGCAAAATTTACACTACGGGCTAGAACAAATGTAGCTAAAATGCTTGACGAAGTAACAAATAATACAGTCATTTCTACTATTTTCACTGACGAATGTGGTCGGGAAAACCTTTCGCCATGCGGAAGTGACCTTTCTGTGCGATAAACTATAGCAGATTTGAGAAAAATTAAAACTTGGGGAAAGTAGTAATATTCTTAAACTTATTGTGAAACCTTATGTTGTGGCGTTCAAGCACGTACCGGACTATGTATGAATTTTGATTGATTAGCTCCGCTTATAGGATGAAGTTAAGATTGATATTTGGGTACCGCTAAAAGTAATGAGAACCTTGTTCATGATTCTTTTTTTCCTGGGAGCATCGTGGGAGTTGGGAGACTGTCTGATAGATGCGTCCCAAAATGTGAGACCTGTTCCATTCACGGCAAGGTGTAATGAACTGAATGTTATCCACAGACAACCGGGATCACTGGACAAATCACGGGCTGGACGGATCTCACTTCGTGCGTTCACTTACGAGAGTGTACTCAGGGTACAACGGGGAAATTACAGACTGCAAATGGAGTGCCAACCATCGCAGAACCGCAGAGAAACCAAATTAACCCTTGAAGGTTTCACTCGTTTGTGTGAGACTAACCGGAATTCGGTCACAGAGATTGCGTGATTCGGCGTGTTTAACCATATCATGAACTAGGTAACTTGGAGAGGAAGTTGGACAACTGGGCATATTTAATAGGTTCCACGGAATACTGACTGTATGTACACTTGGTCATGAATGTTTTCGATGACTGTTGACTTAGTTTAGAACTATATTTATCCTGGATTTAATTGGTTGTAGATTAACTCCGCGCCTAACCAATACCTACGGAATAACTCGAAAAGAGTAATACTGAATTCTTCTAAATGGTGTTTTAAAACAGAGAGTATCGAACCTACTAAAGCCAGTAAAACACGTCAACAAAACTAGAGACCCTTTTCAAACTTCTCACAACCTATGGTATTTTTCACGTCTTTTTATGATTAAACGGCCACTCCTCGAGCTCACACGAATTAATAGTCGTGTTTTTGAGGAAAAGAGCTGTAGACGATGTCCAGATACATGAAAGAATTCATCGGTCTGGACCCATCATGATTAAGTTGAAGAAAAGTGGCAGTGGCTTATTCCTGAAACAGTGTTCTTAGAGCTGTTTTGAGCCACGTCTTGTAGGGGTACTCAAGCAAGCTGACTCTAGGTACACCAAAAAAAGGCAGCCTTACTCTTTGTGAGGACATCTGAAAGTTGGAATCATATTTCATTGGTTAATCTCATTGGTTAATCAAAATGGTTAAACTAGGAAGCAGGCAGCTAGTATGCCGGACTATCGACTAGTGATATCTAAAACAGAACCCGTTCAGATGCGACGTCTCACGTGATCGGAAAGCCCTGAGCTAGTATGGGTGCCATGAAAGACATTCCATTGATTGTGTCGCCCCGATTTCTCTGCTTAGACACCGTAAAAATGACATCTCCCCATCAAGATTGGCTGGTTATTCGATACCATTGATAAAGAGTTGATCTGGGTCACAAACTTTAGGTTACTGACCATTTCATACAAATTATGCGATTTATAGCATCATCTTAACTCACTCCTGGGGTTTGGTTTGTACTAGTGAGGGTCTGTAATTGACTTGTTCAAGACCGTTTCCGGTGCCAGACAGGACAACTCCTGTCCTGATGCTTCACCGATTAGTGTATTAGTCCAAATTGTATCAAAGCCGATGAAATCGCAGGTGACATTAGCAACCTATCCCTACATTTTCCTCATTCCATTACAATAGACATGAAATACGCTTGAAAATGCCGCGACAACAACGAACAACCCGTGAACTCTTTCTTACAGGGGGTTCATTACTTGTATCCTGATTTGACTCGAATACCTGTCCCCAATATTACGGCCTCCTGAAAAACAAGATAACCATCATCCCCATGCTACCAATCATGACTTTGTTCCGATACACATTCCACTGATACATACATAACAGACACGTGCCGTAACGTATACTCAAATAATCGGAGAAGATTAAATTAGGGATGAGAATAAGTCATTGACTGAACCATCGGGTCTGAGCGACGTAGGCCAAGTACATATCG
The DNA here is from genome assembly GCF_000715545.1 of Opisthorchis viverrini. Taxonomy (NCBI): domain Eukaryota; kingdom Metazoa; phylum Platyhelminthes; class Trematoda; order Opisthorchiida; family Opisthorchiidae; genus Opisthorchis; species Opisthorchis viverrini. The sequence continues at coordinate 28,632 of NW_008751707.1, forward strand.
AGGTAAGAGGCTTTCCTGGGAGTTACGTGCTCAGCGAACGACCCACAAGTTACAAGTAGAACTCCAGCAGAACTATTGTTTGGTTACCTACTTCGTAGTGAACTGATTGCTCATCATTCAGCCGTATATGAAGACAGGCGTCAGTTACTGCCTTTCATACTTCGTATTAAACGACTTGCATGAAACCCTGGGATCAAGTTAAATCCAGTAAACTTACCCAGATGAAATGTCATTCCTCTATCAAGCACTGATTTGTCTATCCCCATTTAAACCAGTTAGCTGTGCCGTGTAGAGACACGCTAATTTTTTGATTGGAATGAAGGTACTTACAAACCTGTCTGAAGGAGATTGATGCATCCAGACACATCCAGAAGTAATCGTGGAGGGAACTCAGAGACAACCAAAGACAACCACCAAGGGCCGTTTCCGTCGTCATATTATTGGTCCTAAACCGTATTTTTGGAGGAAATGTGGTACTATATTTACTTTGGTCATTGCACTCATCTTCTTCTGTTCTGTCTGCTTTTTGAAGTCTAGGCATCACCCAAGTCATACTGTGTCAGCATTTGGCCGTCAGCCTGACACGCTCGCGCTTCCTTCCCTGATTGGCTCCTTTTACAACCCCATGCGAATTGTGTTCGTTTAGGTTTCGATATCCATGGGCGTCCACCCACAAACGTGATCGAAGATAACTGGTGGATGTACACGTGGCCATTTATCTACGTTTTCTGCACAAGACATTTTAAAACATTTCTACCCTATTGTGCAACACTTGTGACTACAGTCAGAATTGCGCTGCATCAGGATAATGTAAGAGAAGTAAAAGTAGGTGATGAAAGTGAGTTCAACGCAATGAAACAGATTATTTATATATAGTTTCGCCCATCACGGAATAGGTTATTTGAAGCTTGAGTTCAGAGGTAACGCCCAACCAAACAGTTCAGCGGTTCTTGATTTTATCTGCCTCCCGTGTGTTTGACTCGCATGTATGGATTATATGTATGTGACTTGCAGGTTTTACCAAATGCACTGGGAAGCTGATTACATGAGAACCGAAGGGAGATAGTCTAAAGATTTTTGTTATCCTTGAGAGCGATTTAATTTTAGCCTGGCCGGTGAGCCCAGAAAATCCGAAGAGGATGTTATCAGTTTCAGAAAAGGCTTGATCATTTAAGATTTCGCCACGACTAATTTTATTTACAAGTTAGATTTCCTTTTGAAATTTCCGGAATAAAATTCCTACCCAGTAAAAATTCTAAGCAGCAGCTACTTCAAACATGCAACTCAAATAGACCAGCTAACCGATACGCGCGACAGGACATCGCTGTATTTAACTAGGCATCAACTTACCTGATACCTTCTCACTTGTGTTGTTGACTATTTTTTCGACCTCCACGCTAGCCTCTGAATCGAAATAAAGATCACTCATAGCGTCCTTCTCATTGGTGGAATTAGCCGTTGACTGTGGACCAAAGTGAATTGTACTTGATTCCGACGAAAATTTCGGCAAACGTCCAGAATGATTTGGAATCGTTGTCCACAAAGAACACTCTAGAAAGAAAAATACAACTTCATTGATTACTTGTGTGACACTATCCTGCTCCTCGAAGCAAACTGCATTCAAATTTATCGGCTTATTAATCAATCGAAAGCAGCTGTACAACGATATACTTTGACCCACTTTATGAATACCTGATGCTTCAAAAAAGGTGGTGCGCACAACCACACTACTGTCGGATCTGCTGCCGCACTTCATCACGTTTACTAAGAGTTAACAGCGAAGGTCGCAGCACAACAATAGTGGGAACTACCGTTATATATCAAATTGTATGAATGTATCTCTGTAGATCAAACTAAAGTTGTTCGATTTGTCTGGAGGGTTTCGGGGGATATGTTCACTGGGGTACCACATAAGTAAAGCAACCACATTCCCAATATTTTCAGCAAAGCTTACCATCAAGTGGAGCATTTCATGGGAACCTCAAAAGCCGCTTCACCGCCTACAAACTTAAAGTAACCAGCTGAGAGGAATCAACATACCACAGGTCGCGCGGGTTCTCTGATAAGCAGTAAACAACAGATCACTAGGCGTGACCTGAGTCATCGCGGCACAAGCGGTGCAATAATCTCATAACCTGAGTAAAATTAGGAAAATCGAGGCTAGCTTAAACTGAAGAGGAAGCATTGGAATGAAGTTCGCTAACTTCTATCTGGAATAAGTTCAAGTGCTTGGTATGGTGACCATTATTCTTTCAGCAACTCGCAACGACATTTGCACCAGAAATTTCACTAACCAAAGACTATCAAAATGGCTGTTTAGGCAAACGATATGATGTGGTCTAGATAAAATAGTGTATTTGTATTTGAAATTGAGCAAAGAAGGGTATTCAAGCATTTCACTGTCAAGGCTTAACTTTGCTTTGTAGGTGTGGTGCAACCAGGTTATCGGTGTCATAAATATGTTTTCAGATATCCCGCCCTCAAAAAAAGCCGCACCATGAACAAGATGGCACTTACGTCGATCAAGTATTCTCCACCAATCCTTACAATCTGATCAGGCTTACGTAAGTAAACTAGAAAGCTTCATGAAGGAAGCTACTCACAAGGTTTCTGAAAACTCTTCGACTCTCTTCTTTGTGTGAAAATGGGCAAACGTCTTACAGCACTGTGATAAAAACATACAGTCAAAAAGCTGATGCTCATAGACACGGCCCACATATACCGGTATATCAGAAGCAGAATAATGCACGAAGACCCATCTTTCCACTTGGTATCTGCTGAAGTATTAAATGAATGATTCTGGCAGATGCATCGGCTAACCTGATTCACATGAACCACATTTCATGAAGAGTAGACTACCCTATATCTGTTGTAGAAAGCCGACGTTTCACGTTGCGTGATAACTCAAGTGTTATTTACTTAAGACAAGAAGCTACTGACAGCTGACACAAAAATTTCTCTACTGAATGTTGTGTCAAAGTAGGATATCTGCTGCACTGTTCATTAATAGTCAGTACGTCAAATCAGCCATGTTTCGCCTGTCCATGAAGCTTTTTTATTTTTAACAGAATGTACGCTTGGAGTTGACTTTGAATGCCAAATTTACTATCAGAAATTCTCATGTACAAGCTATAAGTGTACACAACCAACACTTTCGTCAAACTCTTTGGCACATCCGCTCCACAGTAACGTGCCGTTATCCTTTTGGCGTGCCTCTGCAACCAACAAGCAATCTATTTATTAGATTTAGGAGACAGGACCTAGAGCCATCACTTGTAGTGTGCGACTAAACCTTGCGTCCCTGTCTATCTAAGCTTCAGGGCTTTGCCTAAAGCATAGAATTGGTTTTTCACTTGCAATTCACCCTCCCCGTTGATGATTGTTAGGTAAAAATGACTGAACCGACACTCAAATTACGTCACCACAGATTGTGATTAGCTGAATAACGGTGTCTTCTGGGATACTCAATGATACAATTAGTGTCACATGTCTTTTTTGGCTTCAGTTCATTTTCAATATGTAATCAAGCTCATGAGTTAGGACAGAATATAAAAGGCAAGTAAACCTTTAAGTGCGCTCGACATTTCAAAATAAGCTACGTGTTTCAAGTGACACTGAAGTTCCTAAAAAACATCTGGTCACCATAGCACAAAACAAAGAAGCGAGGTATATGCCTTGGGGAAGTCTGATGGTTTGTAAGCTAAAATAAAATCACCTATCATACCGATAAATGTTAAGCCGACGCTCGGGTCATTGAGCGAAATCTGCAGGTTTCTTCAACTACTTTTGCCGAGCATTATGATCACCAAAAGTCCCAATAACCCCAAAGCGTAGACAGTTATGTCTCACTGGATTTTCCACCAAGTTTAAGAAGGTAATTTGGTCTTTAAGCCCACTTCCGTACTCTTCTTAGTTTTCTCCCCATAAAATGCAATGTTGGGAACGTAGTGAAAGTCACGTTTTGCTGATCGCAATTTACCGAAAAACTGCACTTCTTTGGAAAATGCCTCAGTATCCTCAACTTCTGGTCGCAGCTCCAAATAGACGGAAGCCAGATGCTTGACAACATTTTGTTGCCCGTCGGGGATCATTTTTTGCGTAGGCACTCTAAAAACAAGCTCCAGACACAATTCAGCCAACGGTTCACGAGATTTCACTTCAGCAGCATCGTTTTCAGTGGTGACAGATAAAATACAGCTGGTGATGTATTCCTCTGAAATATTTCCGCCATAAATATATACGAATTTAATCTGAAAAATGAAAATAAACTTTTTATATATGCATATCAACATATTACAGCAGGCAGATCAGTTCATAAACCATTAGGAGAAAAATGGGGGCCCCGAAACAGTTTTATTCCATTGTTTTCCTCCACACAAAACAGACATGAATACTGCTCCTTGCTGAGAATAGGTGACGGTAATTACATCAGACAGTTGACTGAACTAGAATCAAGTGAGTGATATCTGCTGAAGCGCAATTTGACTACCACAGGAGTTCATGGTACCTTCTGATAGGATGAAATTCTTTCAGTGACTTCTGTTGAGACCAGTCACTGTCGATTCTTCCTTCGGAGGCAAATTGCGCAGATCAATAATCCTCGAATTCCTTCTCGAAATGCATTTTTCTCCCTCTGCCTCAAGGAGCAGACTCAACTCTCAAGTAATGGTAACACCTACTCCAACTTTTGCTACAAATTCAACAGAATAAACGAAACAAAAATGCATTATTACAGCACCATTCCGGATTCCTGACCTCCGTGGTCATTGGAAACTTGAAATTTCTTCGCCGTACAGATCCATCACAGTAGAGAATTTCGTAATCCCACGCCCGTTAGGACTTTAAAACATAATCTGATACAACCGTTGTATCAATCACTTCTAGATGAAAAAAGGTTTTGTGACATATTTTTCAAATATGTACTCAGGACTGCGTGAATTCGAGCTGTAATCCCTAACAAGGATTTGGTTTGTCTGACTAGATGCCTTCACTACGTATAATCGGGTGGTCAAGGTGGATACTTTGTAAGGAAGGGTTACTGCATGCGTGCTACATTATTTTCAGTGATCACGCCAAAGGACACTAATTAGGGTGACCTTCGATGCACCACGTCTGTTCCTAACGCTAAACGCCACCTCTAGATGTTAAGAACTTGTCCCTTTCTTCTTGCTTGAAAAGTGGCTCCTAGTGTGATGAACGTATGAAACAGCTGGGTAAAATAAACTCCTGATTTTACTTCATACGGAATTCGGCGAGTGGCAGCGACCAAGAGGAAGGCTGTCTGCGTGAGCTTAAAGACTTTTGTGGCACTATGAACACCCAGAGTCACAGTACCCCGTTCTCGCTACGAATTCCACAGCACGCAGACTCAAAAGCTTCGTATCGACGTTTATAGCACTTGAGTAGTGGAACATTAATAATCTGACTTTGTTTTGCATGTCGTGGATTCATTGCCAGTTTCCAACAAAAGTGTAACGTGGTATGACTTTTAAGCTTTGTGCACTTGAGTGAAGCCGGCATGCTTGACAGTACCTCAAATAAGAACGAAATCAACCAGTGCACCTGACTTCACGGGAAGTAGCACCCCTGAAAGCGACCTTAGAGGACTTGCTTTGGTGCCTGAGCTATGCAGTCAGCCACTTCTTCCATGCAGTTGCATGTTGATTCCTAACTCTTCTTAAGCAACAAAAGACTACTGAAGATCGTCCACCGCTTAGGCTAACCAGTGAACCATAAAATCATCGTATTTTTCCCTTCATGAGCCCGTGCCGGGCATTTATCGAGGGCCCGGCATGAAGGTCATAATTATCAGCCTAAAGGACAGATTACACCTATACAAAAGAGAATATCCCCGAATTCTTCGTAAGCTCTGTTTTTTTGAACTGACAGGGCCAATAACGAAAGATTAGTGTAGTATAGAGCTGTCATATCGTGTGTTCTCAATACACATTTCCCTCCACTTGTAGCCCAACCTACAGAAGCCTGAGCAACTGAAGAGCTGATCAGCGGGTTCATCAAATCTCTTCTGATAAAACTGTCGGAAACTCACATGGTCGCACACTGACTGTTGCAGACTGATGTAATCTTCCGAAGTGGTTTCTTTGTAGGATTCTTTGTAAATCACTTTTTGTCCACTTATTGAGAATGTGCCTCGTATTTGCATGCAAAAGTCTGAAATGTAAACAAATATACACATCATAGGTTTGATTTACGATTAACCTTTTGAATTTCCACAACAGAACTGCATCTTTTCATAGATTTCACACATACAATGGAAAAGTACGTTACTTTCCTATAAGAACAGGACAAAGCAGGTGATAAACGTTTATTAATAGTTTTTCACGAGTAATAAATGAATGCAATTTCCTCAATGTATTTCATCGGTAGTGTGCTACTGAGCTTCGAGCCAGGGAACAAGTTTGCTTCATGATGAATGTTTCGTACGCCAGGCTAGTCTATCTCCACCCAACGAACAGGAAGTTAGTGAATTTTGCAAAAGCAATGTTTACGAAGCTCAACGCGCTAATGAAAAACAGAAGGAAAAATCACTAAACTGGGCCGGTAACTCCCGGGTCCCCACTGCATGTCCACTTTTCCTAGGAAATCTGATTTCTTTGAGGGTAAGAATTCATGTATTGTGTCAAAGAATGTGAAAGGAAATACTCTCTTATCTCGTGCATACTTCAGGGGAATTCTGTAATACTGAGCTCCGCGCATGATTAGACGGAAAACCGGATTGAGGTAGTTATTCTAGATAGCTTCGTATAGTTTGGCCACCGCAGATATCAGAGCACCCGGTACATTTAACTTCCATATGGACTTACCACACCTCCATTCAATGGGCATAGTGGGGAGCGCTATCAGTAAAGCTAGTGCTTTCTTTGTCTGACACCGCCTCGTGACAATTTAGACGCCACACATACACTGCTTAAACAGAGTGGGTTCGATTCATTTCCACGAAATGCACATTTCATCCTCGCTAATAAGGCACCCTTTCAAGATCAGTGTGCACATACTTTTTCAAACTTCTCAACCTTATTTCAACTGAAAAGTATTTAAAATTCCTGTACAACAACCTCATTTCATGGGATTACCTACAATAAAACTCAATGTTTTAGAGCCTCCTGTTGAACTCAGTGGAAAACATGTTGCTCTACACGTAATATATTACCCATAAGTCCCTGAAAACTCTTCAACAGCCCACGATCGGTTTTGCGCTTCTTGGGGCTAATCAGATGGGCGCAGTTTCCGATTTTCATTCAAGGAATTAACGAAATACGCTCATTTACGTAATAATTTGATTTTGAAGAGAAACTCAGTTTTGACCCAGCTGAATCTGTCGTTTATGATGTTTTAAGCAAGAAGGGCGAAACCTGTCTTGGGCTGTCGAAGAATTTCCAACAACCCTATGAGCAGTACATTACATACAATTGTATACATTGCATACAATTTGCCACGATATCTCGGACGTCGTGTTAACTGAAACATGGGGCGGCCTGGTACAATACAACCAGCTGCTTGGGGACATCATGCAAGTGACGGTATATCATTAATGCTGCTGTTTCTTTCACCTTGTATCGTCTCAACAGAGGTCTGGTTCTTAGGGATAAAAGCAACAAAAGTCTTTGAGTCTCCCGAAGTACACCACGTTCCATTTTTCTCGACGATCAGGTTTGACATCAGGTGATTTGTCGCGAAGTCGAATTTACTTGAAGTAACGAACTCTTCCCTTACCATCGGCAATTGCGTCACGGAAGGCATGTAACCTCGACCGATGAAGTTGTATGAATAAGGCGAATAACTGGCGAATAGACTGTTTAACAGATACAAAATTAAATTGTAGGTAAACATAAAAAATGTTCCTACAAGTTATAACAGATTCTACGTAACACACCAAATGGTTCCTACGTCATCGAATCACGAAGGGTCCAAAAAACTTGATTTCGAATTGACCACATGCCCCTAGTTGCTAGTGAATGCCGTTGCATTTGAAGGCTGACGTGAGGAAAGCCAATAAAAACAACCTAACATATAGTCAACCTTCACATATGTTATCAGTTGTCATATAGTGCAGCAATGAGTTTGGTGAGCATATATTTTGGTCTGAAATTTCACTTCGTCCCACTCATACAGGTTAGTATAACAATTGAGACGTATCGTAATGGAGGATCTTTATATCCGTGCATGAAGTGGACTGTAACCAAATACGCTTCTTGCGCAACTAATCAAAGAGCCATCTTGTACAAGAACTTTCATAGACAATGTATCAAATGTTCAGTAGAGGGAGATGTTACTGTAACCTCTGTCATGTGAAAGTTCGTCTGCTGTGAAAATGGTTCATGAGTTGTTCATTTCGGCTCATTTGATAGAAAACTCATAACCTTCTCTGTTCGTCAAACTACGATATTAAAATGGGTATCACTAAACAAGTGTGAATGACGCAATCTCATCCGTGAGGTTTTACGCTGAACAGACTGGTCTGGTGCTTTTCAAACACTTCTCGTCTTGGTACTGCTCTCTTTAACTGACGTGCTTCTTATCGCATTTAAAAGTGCATTTAATGAGAGTAACTTAGATGAAATTCAATTCGCGGATTCGAACATGAGATGCAAACTACTTTGAGGAAGCAACCAACTTTGAGCTGTACTTTAGTCAGATCCCACCAAGTGAGTGTGACAAATTGGCTGCTGTCTGATGCTCGTGTTTAAAGTCATACCTTGGCCTAGCTACCACAATTTTGCTTTAGAGACTTATGAATTGTGCCTTACTTTGTTCCACTCGCTTATCAAATCCGTGACTGACAGTTTTCTCTTTTACAGTTCTCCCCGACAGTCTGCTAAAATCTCGGCCAGAGTTTGGAGACTCTAGACTAACCTAATTCGTATGCGAGCTACCAGGCTTTACGCCAAAATCCATGACGGATTTATTCACAGGACGGGTATCTGCCTTGCGGATCTCCGAAAGTCTGAGGAACGATTCGGGTGATAGAGATAGAACACTAATATCTTTAGAAAAATTGTCAACACGAGTGACTAATATGCGAAATAATTTCCCCCTGGGGCTTCTAGGGCTTCATAGAAATTTAGGTGAGCAACTCAGAGCAGCACCAAAGTTAGCTGTCCTTTGTGCATCTCATTAGATTCCTGTATTACACTGGATTGTTAGGCGGAATAAGGCCAAACTAAAACAGAAAGAGTTGGCATAGCCAACAGGACGTTTCTATCCCCATACTGTTGAATGAGTGACTAACTGAATGAGTTTGGAAAGTTACCGAAGCGTCACAACAATTTACCGGCTTACTTGATTCATCTTTGCTTACAGCAGAGGATGCCGTCTCAAACTCTTGGTTATTCTGTGAATGTAAAGAAAGGTCCTGAGTAATTTCGTCTACACGATAAAGATCCGTTTGAGACGTTTGGCCACTCTGACTGATGGTGCGGTCCGACTTCTTATCATCAGTGTAGGTAAGACTGTCTGACGGAGTCGCCTCCAGAAAACACACTAAAATGAAACACGTGTAATCCGATATAAATTTCTAGTGCAAGATCACAACCGAAACTATTTTTTCCAACCGATTAAATTCTTGTTCTTTGGAAGACAGCTCCTCCAGTGTTTTACTCTGATTCGTTGAGTGAGCGATCAACGTTTCACACAACTATATTATAACTTCTTCCTAAACTTCGGTATGTCAACACAACTTTTCAGAGAACAAGTGCACAAGTAGGTCAACCATATTTCAGGGTTTGGAATATATTAGAACGAGAGTACCGTTTATACTGCTGTCGTATCAACACCAATGGCTTGATCTACATGCAGCCCGTGCTTGACTACTGGAATACTTTTATTGGGTTATTCATCTATCATGAATTATAACTTCTTGCAACCTTGACTTTTCTGCATAATCATTCAGTACGTCTTACATGCCGTAAGAATCTGGTAGACGGGTGGTTGATTTTAAAATATAACAAAAAACATTACAGAAGTTTATAATATGCCCTGCATACTTCCGCTGAGTAAATTTAGCTCGCTGCGGTATGAAAAAAACTCTTCAAACACCGAACGACTGAGTTGGGTTAAATAAAAACCAACTGAACTCGAAGCTATTTTATCTTTACTGGAACTTACCAGGGTTTTCTTAACCATATCTTTTTTACGAGGAAATCCGCGACCCTGAGTTACGTGTCAGTATTCCATTATACACTGTCGGGGAAATTAAACGCTGAGGCATTTTCGCGATGGGCATTTGTGCTCACTAACGTCTTCGAGATATGGTAGTAGGATTTTTTGTTAGTCCCTCTTTGCACAAATTTCATACACCTTGTCAACCTGGGCCTTCTACAACTGCCAAGATAATTGTACTGTTATACCCTTGCGCCTAATTCGCTGTGTGGTTCGAGATGGCTGATAAACTGTGCGTCATTAGTGATGACAACTGTCATCGGTTCTTTTATCCACCAGCCCGTGATACTGAATATCTCCTGCTATGCTAAAGTTGGTGACTCTTATAACAATCAGTCTTCTCTTGGAGAGAGTGAAAAACCGAAAAAGCGGGGTGTTGTGTAAATACAGTTAAACTAGGCAAAGTATACGCAGAAATGTGACCAACCATCATGGGTTACCATTTTGATGCAGTCTGATTAAAAGATGAAACATCCAGTGAAGCCATGCGACATACTAAGAAAGTGTGACCACACATCAGAAGTCTCATCTTACGATTCAATCACATCTTATTCCTCCCCATCCAATTATATCTCTAATAACTGACCTGTCGCGAATGTCGAAAATTTGTTGCGTGAAACATCTCGCTACTTGCAAGTAATCAAGTTTTGCTCAAATTGCTGGAAGCTGTTTGGACAGCCACACAAAGAAATTGTAAGCCTCCTACGGAGATCTGATTGTTTGACAAACCAAACGATACCGCAGCGCTCGATATACTCCAAAGACACTGATGATGAATGGTATTATATCCGGTTTGAAGGCAAGGCGACGTCGCCGTCGTACCTCATGTCCAACTCCCATTGAGGAGGCTGAGCGTAGGACATCTGACTAAATAGAAAGACCCAACCTGAGAAGAATTCTGCATTGATTGCACGCCACTCATCTGCAAACAGCACGATCTTGTGAAGCGTCCTTCATTAGAGTTAAAGTGACGGACTAAGTACTGAACTGCGATTAACTGTTTCACGATAGACGACGAGTGCATTAAAATGACGAAGCTTTCAAGATGTCCTAACCAATTTTTCAGGTAAGAAATTTAGTAAATCTGAACTCCGGTGTTTGAACACTCTACTTCGAAGTATCAGAAAATTTACTCTCCCGACTGTCCTCTGTACATCTGAGTAAATATATCCTCTCACTTACCGAGTGACCTAGAGACTGTGGTATCGATTTAGAATGACTTTTGGATAATGTAAACAAAAAATAAAAGACATTCTTCCACACATTGGCTCATTTGTGAAACAACGGGGAGAGTATTGTAACAAAAATGTCGTTATTGTGATATGTTCCTGAAGGTCTTATGATGTTAGTCGGATTCTTACTAGAATCTCTTAACTTTATACTACGGATCTAGGTCATATGTGGATGTGGTTGTCTTGTAAGACGTAAATTTCGTTTGATTCTTTTTCCCAATTCTGTTCTTATTAAATGGATGAGCCATAAGAAAACTGGAACTTACAGAAGAATCTAGGGCACTTTTGCCTAAAGTCAGATTCCTCTTTCGATGCTCAATTGCGAACCCTGGTTTTCCATGAAATTGTGTTAAACTCTTTTTTAAGTGCCTTCAAACAATTCACACTTTACTCTTTACTTTAAAGATGGTTTCATTCAACAGTTTGCATTGGATTCCAGGAACACTATGCACGTAAGGCGAAGTCTTCATAACATGACTCATACAATCAATTTTTCCCCGTAAATTTATCTCTTTGGCAGCAGTCTAGTGGATATCCCTAGATTTCACGATTTTCTAGCCCTAGCCATTCTCCAGCTAATGGGAACTAGATTTGAATACGTTAATTAATGAAGTTAGGTCAGTAGCACTAAATAGCAGTACACTGAACCTCCCATCCTAATCAATGCAAATGTTGTCAGGTAGGAGCCGGAGTGGTCGAACTCCATGTTTGTCTGGACGTTGACCAATCATAGTAAAAGTCACGGAGTTGACCTGCGGATCAGTCTCCCAAATGACCTCTCATAATCAATGACGCACCTTGATCAACGAGAGTTGTGTTTACACATGCGCATCGATGTCAACCGCTTGCACAGTGAAGCGCCACTGACAGAAGACGCCCCTATAAGTTGGCCTGACCTTATGGCGAATTGATTGTAACCGAAATATCCAACTCCAAGAACACTGCCTTTTTCAGTCAATACTATTGGTTCGGCTTCTAAAGATGTAAGCTTCGATGAGCTGCTGTGTATTAGCATCAATTATAGTTTATCAACCAGCTTTCATTATTTAGAATCGTGCCTGATGGATGGAAGTAGACTGGCGTGATATCCATGCAAGGCTCCCAGGGCCTCTCATCCCAGATTGATCAGTAGTTAGAGGTCTGACAAACGTGGTCTCCTTGGCCCCTGGTTCGGGACTGAATTAGTTGTGATCACTTGTTCCTTTAGAATGGCGATGCACTAGTATGATCATTATCATATCATTATCATTATCACTATTTGCCACACTCCGCAAGGGGTAAGCGAAAACAGACAACTGCTGACGCTTCCCTCACTCCACTTCTAAGTACTTATCATTATCATATTTGCCACACTCCGCAAGGGGTAAGCGAAAACAGACAACTGCTGACGCTTCCCTCACTCCACTTCTAAGTACTTTTTCCTCCACTCCCTCAACCACACCAATAACTCTATCTGTAAGCCCGTCCGTCTGGACTGACGACCCCGTTTGTCCTGAATGGGTTTTCACCGCAACATCCGCTCATCATCTGGCGCTAACTGCCTCCGGCATCCCAACGTCATCTTGCAAGCCTCAGCGCTCATTTTATCTAACCGCTTTCAGCCTTCACACTCAGAACAAAGCTGGACAAAAGCTGCTCTTGCTCTCGCACTGGGCCCACCTGGCATTATTACGTGCTGTTTGTCAGAAATAATAATTCAGAGTGCAAGAACAGTGGTTGAGCCTAACTGCCCCATCCTTCTCAACTTGCTTCCGGCTGCGCAACTCTGGTGATCTAGGGACATCTGCAGCAGGATGAGCGGGGATCTGTGCCGTCCTAGGTGCTAGGGCGGGCTGATCCTTGCTTGACTGGATATCCGGCGATTGCCATCTCTGTCGTTGGTCCGTCAACTTCCGTAAGGTGGTCTCATAAGCAAGAAGTTGCTAGTCATCTGCTAGTTGTATTAGCCCCAACTGACTATAACTCTGTCACCATCAAAAACAAGTTTTATAACCTCCTTAGTGCTCTGTTGTGGTTGCCGGAGATCTGAATTGGCAGTTGGGTAGGCTTAGCGCATCCGAGACTCATTTGGGTGGTCGTGTGGATTACACTCACTGTGTATGGACAATGGTAGACGATTCCTTGGGCTATGTGCAGACCGTAGGCTGCTTTTATGGTACTAACTTCTGAAATAAACGAAGTCGTATGTACACATGGTGCCTTCCAACATGGTGCCAGCCACGGACCCAGGTTACTCACATAGCCACCAGTTACCGAGGGCGTACATCAATAACAGAATGCGACTCGTTTCGGAACACGTGTAGATTCCGATCATATGCTCCTCTACGGTGGCTTCTCCCCTTTGCTTTCCAGGGCGGTATACGGAACGGAAAATCCCCTGGCAACTGGGAGGTTGGTAGATCCCAAATTTGGATAAAAATACCAGAATCGTCTTCCTGACTTCCATGAACTTGCTCCACCGTCATATGTGCATTCTTGAAAGAGACCAGCATATATTTGCTACAGTGCCTGTGGCACGGCAATACCAGGTCCGTTTAAGCAATGGATACCAGACGGAAGAGTCGTATTGCTTAAATCCGGGGGAAATATTGTCTCTGGCCCAGAAAATAATTCAACCAGACGAATTATCAGACGTCGAGGCAAGCGTAGCGCAAGCGCCAACCGCAAAGTCTGGTGGATAGGGAAGGCTATATGAATGGGGGAGACCCAGAAAGCCGTGAATGTCTGAGGATTGTTTCAGTTGATCCGTGTGACCTGCCCCAGGAAACCGCTCGTGAGCGAAACAGTCAAGGATTAAGTTGGTGCGAAAGTTTTCAACAAAGAGGGCCCCATCAACTGCTGAGCGGAGCCCTTCGCATAGAATTCTCGTGGTTATATACTGTCACTCATTCGGATCCTTAAACCTAAGTAGAGCGCGGATTGGTGCACCTGGAACCGTTTACAGTCTCGCAGGTTTATGAGAGCACATTTCCTGTCAAGCGTCCCAAAGCTCTTGGTCCGGATGATCTCCCATCCACCATGTGCAAGGATGGGATGAAGTGCACAATCAACGCAGTTTTGATCTCTTTGCCTGCAACTGGTAAAAAGAGACTATCCCACAGAACTAGGAAGCATTGGTGACAGCACCCATTTTCAAAAAAGTGGATCCGTGATGAGTATGGTAAGCACGAGGGGATTAGCTTGACATTGTCGTAACGACACTGCTGACACCAATCGTACTTCGTCGTCCTTTTATGTCCTTGGAATGTTGACTCAAGAGCAGTTAGCAGGTTTCCGGTCTGGTAGGGGTTGCGTTGATCACAGATCACCAGGTGTTAGAAAAATTCCTTATTCTAAGGCTGCTTACTATTTCAGTATTCCTAGATTTCCGAGGCGCGTTCGACTCAGTTGACCGGTCTATTCCCCTTAACACGCTTCCAGAACAATAAATGTCCCGGAAGTTTGGAAATATGATAATTTCTTTGTGTTGTCAGACGTGCTGGTGCACAAGAGCATTCGGAAAGCTTCAGAAAAGCTTGCATACACAAAAGGCTGTCTGTCAGTGGTATTTAATGCCTTCATTCCTATTAACTTTTTTGATCAACGAGATAATGGGATGAACACCAGGTCTTTAGAACCCCGGTGTTCGAAAATCTATATCTTGCAGCGCCTCCAACCAAAAGTGATGGGGATTACATGGTCCCCACCCTGAAAGGACAATCACGTAACACGCCACTTACAATGTAATGAGAAGCACTCGAAGTTGTGGAGCGTTTCACGTATCTTGGAACTTGTATTAGCTCCGACTGTAGTGCGACAGTTCCTTGTGCGAATATGTAAGAATCCAGTCATGTTTGCTAGCTTGAGGTATCTATGGAAGCAAAGCGGCATATTTCTAAATCTCAGGGCACCTGTGTATCAGGCTACAGTATGTCCTGTTTTTTTGTACGGCAGTGGGAACTGGCCTCTTCGATACCTTTAAGTCTCTGACAAACGTTTGCCTCAAACCCATAACTCATGGGAGCCACTGCCGGTGACGGATATTGGTCCACTAATCGATTTTCAGCAATTCAGTAGGTCAACGGCCATCCTTACAAATCACATGGCCAATACTCACTCTGAAACCAAATGCAGTTGCCAGTACGATACTGCTAGTTAACACCGGTTGTACCTTGTGTGATGATGACGGTCATTTTGGAATCTCAGCGTACACCCTTGTATTCATTGTTAGAAGGCACCGAAGCTCAACCACAGTCAAAGGACTATTCTACATCAGCTGACTCCATCTGAATGACCAACCGGCCTAGTGAATGGTTAAAGGGAATCTAGTAAATCTGGTTTAGATGCCGCTTCAGGTATTCATTGAATGAGTGAATGTGAATCTTTGAGGTTAGCGAGGCGAAGCTACCCATGCCAACAGGCACAGTCAAACGGCCAAATGGGGTGGATCGATAGTTCGAGTAACAACTGGGGTTAGCTACGGATTCATGTCCATCACAGAATGACAACCATCTTTAGGACAGCACCAAATAGGTTATCACTATAGGCCATAATTATATTTTTCCATCTCATAAAGCTTGAGAGTTAAGATGAAGTATTGTCTTCCTTTTCTAAACCACGAGTGTCCACCGTAAGATTGACTAGTGTCAAGTCAGATGCTCAGACAGATTCTGTAAAACAAGCATGAATCAGCAGACTTGGATGCGAGTAATTGATCAGTCAAATTGATCAACAAAGTGGGGATGTCACCACGTCTCCCCCACTACCGACGGCTCCCAAGGTAATTTCGACGGCCGTAGATTGGCTCCTATTGCTTCAATACATATTAAAGCAAGCTCAAATGGTACGTCAGATGTTGAAAATGTAAAAGACTTCTCGCGCATAGACTAGGTAGGCTTAAACCTTTGGCTATTTTTCTCGGCAAAGGTTGCCGTGCGATGCGAAAGGTTTCTGGAAGGTAAATGGGAGTATATTTTTGTAACAGGCAGCTTACTTAATCCGTTTTATACTACAGCCGCATACCGACAGCCAGTGACCGCCCAGGAGGCGTACTGGAGAAGCAAACTTTGCATGGGATTTTAGCCACAGATTAAACAGTCATTTCGTCGAAGTTCAGGAATATTGCTAGCAGAATTGCAGGCAGTGAAGCGTCACCAGTAGCACATTATTGACATGCAAATACACGCCTCATTATATATCCTATTCAACACAATAAAAATCCGCCTACTTGAGAAGCCCGGTCCATCTGTGAAAGCTTCGTTACCTCCGACTATTGGTTGTAGCTGTGTGTAGATGGCAGATAGATAGTTAACCAGCTCCGTTCTGCTGCCATTGTACAGATCCAAAAAATATCGATCCATGACCATCTGTAAGGTAAGTTCAACAGGCCAGCCTGAGGAACTGGAGTCGAGCACTTTTCCGCGAGAGACAAAAATATTGCAATTTTTGATGTCCTCTTGTGTGACATCCCCACCGAGAATATATACGTATTTTACCTATAAATACAAACAGGAGCAATAAATAAGACCTCAGAAGGTAAATTTCCTAACATGAAAAATCCCGCGTTTCTGAAAATTTGTTTTGAGCGTATTCTCAATTCCAACTTTATAGCCACCAACCATGGAAGCCCCTGCCTAGCGAAAAAAACATTAACGTAAGTCTAATGGCAACACAACTGGGTGATATACCTCATGATCCCAAAGGTAGTTGGTTCATTTCAAATGGTGTTTGCCGTGAGAGGCGTATTGTTTTTCCTATCAGCACTGACAGTAGTGTCCAAATCCTAGGCTCATCCACAAACTACCGATCTTCTCTTAATACTCGATATCAGGATCCGTGAAATCACATAATTCAACATATCCTCAGCGACATTAGCGATAGTTGTTGATTCGAGTATTGGCCAGCACATCGGCTACGATCTGAAAAGCCTACAATCAACAATTTCTTCGTTCACTTGGCACACAGAAATCGGTACTGCTAATTTTACATTCCTAAGGTGTCCTCGATTATCCTGATTTCGATACATCAGTCGAACTCGCATACCTGATGAAATCGACGCACTTGTTTTCGTTATTCACTGTCGGTTTTTGCTTGGGCACATACAATGAAGCTGTATACGTGGGTGTGGAGCATCAGACGTGACACTTTTAAACATCGCTGCTAATCATGGAAGTTTGAAATTTTGTTTCCATCTCTGTGTGGCTATGAGACTGAAAGCATCTTGCGTTTCCACAAGCTACTGAAAATCTACCACAAGGGTTGATGATCACACCAGTTCGACAGCAAAGTTTCTGGAATCGGAAATGATTCCCTTGATTGTCGTTAGCATGTCAGTGCATATCTTCTACTGCTATTGTAAGTTAATATTCAGAATCTTGGGATACATGTGGTCGAATGAATCTAGTCATGGAACGATGGTGTAGACCAACAAAGGACAACAAAGGACGTCACCGTGAGGGTGCCGTTGACTACCGACACGTATTTGGTCCCCATCAATGCGCCTTCGTAAGACGCAGGTAAGTTCGGCAAAAGAGCCTTCGACGAGCAGTTGCAAGGTGATGAAACCCGGGTATGCGCTTATGCAATTGACAAAGCTGATAAAAAAAACAAATCTGTCCTTTTGAATTCCCTTTGTTACTCTACTCTATAGATGGCGATTTATACTTTGTAGTATGTAGTTTCACGAACTCCAAGCCTATGCCGCTAACGATGATGGTCTCCATATTGGGTCCCCGAGGATTTTCAAAGGCACTTTTTTATGGCAACGCTCGCCACACCGACAGCTTTCCTGGCTGTCACACGGCCAAGCATAACTTATGTGTTTCTTGGTAAAGATGTCCCGTCAGTACTTGATTTGCACACACACTTGTCACATCACATCTGCGGATTTTCCTGCCACTGAATTCATTTAAGCGTTAACGTATTTTGGTGGAGGGGAATGCATATATCTGAGTCTGTGTCTGAAAAAGCAGACTTGCATGAAGAAATAAGACTAGTCCAAGGTTGAACATCTACAGCCTGAAAGCATGTAAAATTTCTTCCCCTTTAATAAGATGAAAGCAACATACAAGCCTAGTCGTAATACGGACCACAGATCATATTGGCACAGTGCCTATCGGCACAGACCTATGGTTTGACGCCACAGAACCTGAGAGTTCACTTTTCAACTAGTAACTGTGTGCTGAAAATGGGTGTGATGCATCATGTTATGAAGTTTCGAGTAAATGGTTTTACAGTCCATAGATATCAGTCTTTCAATGGAGATACGAAGGATGACTTAGGAATACTAAGGAGTCATCACTGGTAGAATCCGGCAGCCGTTTCGTCTCAAGCGTCCCGCAATTCAGCACTCAGCGTACTAGATAGTTCAGTCAACTGATCAGGATCAGTTTGGTTAAATTCATGTTGGCTTTTGCAGCACTACAATTCTGATCATGCTGTTTACGCAGACCCCAGCAACCGCAGTGAAGACGTCTTCGTTATTCAGAAAAAACTTGCTAAAATCCAGGACCACTCACCCCTTCACAAACAGATAACTTCAGGCTAGCAAATTCCTTCGAATGCCGCTGGGCGTAGGCCGGAGTGTAGAGAAGAGGGCTACCGTTGATTTTGTACCGTCCAAATATCTGGAAGCAGAAATCTGAAAAGAATAATTAGTTTTAAAATCTACTTTCAAACCGTAAAAGTTGATACCAAATCACAATCATAATGTGAGCGTACTAGTATCATTTTGAGCACTCCTTAAGCATGACCCATATGTCATGAAAACAGAAGGCTAGGAAGCACCAGGTGTGAAGCTTCAATACTAGCGCAGATTACCCTGGCCACATGAAACCGCAAAAGGCTCGCAAGTTTTAGTTGCCCGTGAGGTTTGTGCGGTTGTCAATATGAGGTTTGAAGCAAATTCTGGTTTTAATCCCACTCGAGTTTCACAAGAAACAACCGGCCGCCAATTTACATATGCAAACAAGCACTACAGAATCTCCTCTAGGTGCTCTGCTGCTGGAAAAATTAGAGCTTTAATCGTCTACAAAATTGCTATATTGCACCGGAAAAATCATACCGTCACACGACCTGACATGGTGCATTTTCGAGGGTTTCCATTTTTGACCCAAATTATCTCGCCCCGCTGAGATCACGTAATTTTACATAAGATGAAAAGTGAACACTGGAGGTGGAATGCGAATCACTTCTAGAATGGGAAAAAACGTCGAAAATGTGTTTAAAAGGTGAATAAATCCGTTTTTCTTCATTTTTCCCGAATTACCATTGTGAACTAACTCGAATCCCAGCCGGTCTGTTAATATCATCAGTGGATACATTCCCACAGTGCGCAAAATAAAGTTAAAAGTACGGTGATCGATTTAAACGAAAACAAAGATTTATGCCTTTTTCCCACTACTTCGGAGTTAGTCAACACTATTCATGGGAACAGTGGATTGAATAGTTTATTGCAGGTGGATGGGAAACCCAACCAATTCCTAAAACCAGAGCTCCATTACATCAGATTTTCAGTATCATTTGATAGGGCGTAATGGGAAAATAGCATTTGGGTAACCGAAATGCACACACTATTCGAGGAATGACAGAACCAAAGGCGATACCGCTAGTTTTGCCGAATGAAGTTACGTAGGAATGACTTCGGGACATGCATCTATCGGCTCCCTATTTAATTTGTCATCATTAACTTTCACTTTCCAGGGCGAAGTAAAAAGAATGTGTGAAGATTATTCACACGGAGTCTGATTAATTCAAGCTGGGTAGTTGGTGTTCCAATCAAGCAGTGTATTACTTTAGATTTGTTAATACTTCTGAGGCGTGTTCAAGTCACCAGACCACCTTTGTACAGTGGGCGAATACAATACTTTCTTTTATTTGTTTGCCCTTGAAAATGGGACAAGTCGCTAAACACACCTTATTTCGTTGTCTCAGTATCGAACATGATCCTCAGGGTCGAAGTCGAAAGGCGAAAGCAATAGTTTCAGAGGAAACAGTCAAACTAGATGACTTTTTTTAAAATAAGTACAGCACTT
Organism: Opisthorchis viverrini; assembly: GCF_000715545.1. Lineage (NCBI taxonomy): Eukaryota > Metazoa > Platyhelminthes > Trematoda > Opisthorchiida > Opisthorchiidae > Opisthorchis > Opisthorchis viverrini. Next base: position 49,054 of record NW_008751707.1, read on the forward strand.
GCAGGATAGTACCAAAAGGTTTGTTGAATTTACTTAGCTAGTTTTTATCATTTTAAGAGCCCATGATGGGTTCGTTTGCTCCCAAACTCAAACGCTGAAAATTGTGCACCCTCCCGAAATTTCGATGCACTTCCTTTCCCAGTGAACTTCTTGTGAGAGGCCATCACGGTAAACGTTGGAAGCGTACCTAAACGAAAATTCTCCCTACATAAAATGGCGTATCGAATTGACGATGAAAATTCCCTTACTGTCAAAAATAGTATGACCGGAAGAATCAAGCCACACATCGAAAAACTGCACTTTTCTGCATTTTTACCACAGATCAAGGATAGTTTTTGCACCTTTTTGCCCAGCAGTTAAAAATTAATGCAAGAAATAAAAAGGCTACTAATGAGTTCTCAAAGGCTTGCTGGAAATTATTCAAGCTGTTTGAGCTGCGCAATTCGTATGCTGAGTTAAGGCAGAAAAAGCATTCTTTCACGTAGAACCTTGGAGGACTACTGAATGCATGTGGAGTTAATTTCCTTCGCTCAGTGATTTCCGTCGGAAGTAACAAGGTGGTTGTTCGAGCGTTGACCTAATTTCTATCACTGATTCACTTTGAAAAGAGGCTCCACGTGCCAAGAAAATTTCTTCATATTCCATTGATTAGTGTCGTGAAGTTTGTTGCAGCAATGGGCTAGCAGAAATAACATTATGTGGACCCTTCTTTGGGAACTGAACTGAATATATGTAAACCTATGCACCTCAGCGACGCGACCGAAACGCAGTGGTCCATTTTCCGTGCAACATTGGCTCCGAAACGTCCATCAAATCCTGCGCAGCCTTTGCGATTATTGCAGGTTGTTTGCGCCATGCTAAGACGCTGTTCATTTATGTTTTCTGTTAGTGAAGCCGTTGAGGTGCCTACACTTGTGGATTCAAGTGTTGTTAGAGGTGGATTACCCTGAACGAAGTTTGCTAAGAGTGTGGCACGCTCCCCTCAGCTAGGGAGCTCAAGCAAAACACCACAAATCAGTGGTCTGATCAGTTGGCAGTGATTAGCATTTAACACTGGTAGCGTCAACAAGACGTACCGTTTGCTCTTTGGAGCACCTGGCCCAGTCACACTGAGTCAGCGTGGGACATCTATCCATTAGCACTAGTACTACTGAGTGTCAGACAGTCAATGATTCTAAAACAAACTAAGACGCTGGAATTGATGTTTCTATCGGTGCATGAGCCGAGGTAAACAAGGATGAAAAGTCTACCCAAAAACAGCTGTGATTTCAAGCAACCACTTGTTTGAAACAAGGGACTTTTCCCCCAATCCTTACTAATAACCACAAAAGAAAATATGTGAGACTTGTATTCTCAAAGATTGACTGTATGTCACCCAAAAAATGTAATGCCCGACTATTTGGATCACAGTGTGGCCAGTCTGCAAGAAAAGTTGCCGTCGGTTTTCACCGAAACCGAAAATAGGACAACTTAAACCATCATGCATGCAGTAAAAGTTATGTAGTGTTTCGGACTACATCTTGTCCCGCGGTATCCTTCAACAACAGCATTCCATTGAGTGATTTGTATATGAACAGGGCCATCCGAACTCATGCAAATTGGTTAAAAATGCTTATGATGACAATTTTTTCTGAGCTGTTTTAAACCATTTTCTCACTACGGAACCTTGCGATACTACGTTTGCTATTTGTGGCAAGTTCTAAGAATAGGCTGTTTTTCTGTTGACATTGGAATTTGACAACACTTTCCAGAATTTGCTTTTACGCTAGCAGAGGAACATTAAATATACTCTGTAGAGCTTGTAATGATACTATCAGTCAGGTTTATTCCAGGGCGCTTTACATGTGGAAGTGGTGGCACGATTCAAGAGATAACTAATAAATGGGGCGTCAGATTCCTCATGTTGTGTAAAAGTAATATGACGTCGAAAAAGTTTAAATGTTTAAAATTCAGAATTTAAATGACGATTGATTTTGGCGTCGCAGTAATACACTTACTATACCTACCTCCACTTTCAGTGAGTTCATCCACCCGCCGTAGCCCTTCTGTTCGTTTGGTCTCATACTTGTCCGAGCCAAACAATTTTCTCTGAGATGGTTCTTCTGAGCCTACTCGTCCATTTCTGCTTGTTTGCTGGTCCAAATGAGCTGTATGGTATTAAAAAAAAAACAGAAAAACTGATCACTTGTACATAATGTACTGAGGTGTACCGAATTCTGACATGTCTTGGTTGTCAAATGGAACAACAGAAAAACGATCACTTGTACATAATGTACTGAGGTGTACCGAATTCTGACATGTCTTGGTTGTCAAATGGAACAATATAGCAAAAAAGCACCGGTTCATTACCCAGCGCACTGTCGCTTATGTGATTGCAACATATCATAAATAAAAGTAAACCCCTTTACCTAATGAAATAACGAGCAAATGGACAAAGCTTATTCCGCATGTGCGCATGTTAACACTGCCCAGGCAGGCTCTATTAATCACATAAATTGACCTCACCGCCAATCACTCCACAGCTTCAAGGTCATGCTGATGCACGGGGGGCGATTGGTTTGAATCTTCATGTCTCTTAGTGAGTGCAATATATTTAATGAACGAATGACAACAAACCATGAAGTCATCTTCCCTTGTGATTCACTGAGGGCTGTATCAGCTTTATGCAGTAGTGAACAACTCAACTTCCGCTGTGGAATCTGTTTGTGTACCAAGATCTGGTTTTCAGTGAGAACAAAGGTAAAGGGCACCATTCAAGAAAGCGATCAGGACAATCGGATGGGAAAATGATATCTATATGCATGTTATTAGTCAGAATTGTGGAAAATGACCGGTAATATTTTTAGTGATGCATAGCCTTCTCGATGGTATCTCGTGTATCTAATATTAAATCACATGAAGATACGTGTTTTGGATACTCATCCTAATTAACTGTAATGATAATTTGACACGGTAAAAAGTGTCTTGATATAGTTATGGCGGACTCTCGCTTATAAAGTTAATGTAAGCTACTTCAAAACGTTTTTTAGATCCAGTCTAACGTGCAATTAATCACCCTGATAATATACAAAATCTCCCCAATCACCGGACCTACAGCTTGCACACGATTTTGAGTTTATAGCGTAAGAAGAGCGCAATGGACCTAGAGATTTCTAAAAACGGGATTCATTCTGGTATTAGTAAATCACTATGAGTACATTCCTCATTCAGACCGAATAGTTCAGATACGTCACTTGTTTTTAAGGCGTTGTTGAAAAACAGCATGAAGTAAAGACCATACACCACTGATGAGACCACAGCATCCATTTTCCATCAACAAAAACACAAAAGTCTTTAGTGTTCAAGCATCGGAACACCTTTGAGCATTCATTCCTGAGAACAACCAACAATCCATGCAAAAAAGACTAATTCAAAAAGGATTCTGTCATCGGAAAGATCGGGACGTTTAAATTCCACTCTTCAGCTTATCCGATGAGATTCCAAGTAGCATATTCATCGTTAGTTTGTCCAACGGACTATCCAAATGGCCAGAATGCCTCCAGAAGAGTTAGAATGGAATGTCTGTCTTTGTTCTGACGGTTGATAGCCTAGCGCCATCGATTTCATCTTGGTTCCATTTGATGTGGTATCAAAAAGCCAGGTCGCTGGTTGAACATGCATGCCTCGAGCATTCGATTTTATCGCCACGAGCACGTGATAACTAAAAAGACAGCGACAGCCGCATGGCCCAGTTTAGGGAACGTGGCTCGCGGCTTGGTTATCTGACCACTGACTTTATCTGTTATAGTACATTCCATTTATGCGTTTCTGAAAATATTTTAACCAATAGCAAACTCATTCTCCTCGTTCCGAAGTGAACAATCCACGATAATGTCGATGATGGGGTTAAACAGGCAGAACAATAATGACAATTTGTTATGTAGAGTTTTTCAGAGATTCCATTATGATCTTCAGCACGACCGAAATGTAAGAATGAGAGACAAGAAAAATGCCATCAAAATTCCAGCGCATCCTCTTTAGCAAAGAATATGATCATCCATTTTTGAGGCTCTTCTGATAGACAGAAAAAGTAAATGCCAGCGAAAATTTGAAAGGATTAGGGAGGGAGACATCCTAAGGTGTACCATCAGTAATTCCTAGCCAGACAAGATTATTTACCACGTACGTAGGAATGTTTGTTATGGAGGCAAATGTATAAGGATCAGCAACTTAAGGAAGAACAAAGAATGCTGAAATCACTCCAGGGCACACCAAGGGCTAGCACAGTCAAGACACGCACATCAGGCTTACAAGAACAGGCATGAAAATCAGTGGTAAGATTGTACACTCAGAGCCAAGTACAACGCATAATAGTATCGTAAATATGCGGAGAACTAAAATGGTGAATGAATGCAGGAAACTGGCTGTAAATTTGGAGCATGACACAAATGCGGTGGGCAATTGCAGATGATAATGGGCAGTTGGATTTAACAAGGGCGTTGGCGTCGAACCGTTGAAGCATCATGAGAGCACCCTGTTTCCAATAGTCTTCCGTGTCCAGAAATAGACCGTAGTCACCTTTGTACGGTTTCTTCCATGACACACCGAAGATAGCATTTTCCGCCTTGGGTGATAGAGCGTCTGCGTGGTGGCGTAGTTGGTTCGATGGATCCACTTTCTGTTGGCTGGCACACAATGGGTTTGTTCACACTGGCTTGGGGAGAGAAATATCTTGGAGGCGTGGAGGTTCAGAGGCAACAGAACCTGTTTCGACAGCATGATGCCAGATTTCCACCGTCAGATACATGCCAGAGGGTCAACAATGGTAAGCGGACTGTCAGAATTCGATTTCAAGAGTGACATGGCCATCTATGGTCTGTCTGAACCAGACGCTATAGGTTTCGGAGTCTTACGAATGTAGAACTGTTTGATGGATGGTCTGGTCAGGGTTACCACATCTAGCTGTAATCTACAGTTAGTATAGGTAACCTAGTTCTGATGGTGATAGCCGATCGAGCAGGAAAATATTGCGGCTTGTGCGCCACAAGACGGTGTAAGCTGTCCGCCAGGTACGAGAGTGGTTGTGACTTATTTTAAAACCGGCAGACCCCACACTTCTTCCCTCGGTCAAGCTTATCTGGATACGCTGGGCAGGGTGTGCTTGTTGCTGGTTCTGATTCAGGCCACTCTTCGTTGGAGAAAGATGGCAACAATCAATGCAGGTCAGTTGAGTGACTATGCGTTGGCCAATAATTCCGTGCATGTGAACTCGACGGTCAACTACCAAGCCAGCTTTCGATTTACGACACTTACGGCGGTACTCACACTTGAGCCACACTAGCCTCTCCTGTGTACTGATTGGGAGTGGGGCAGACGCGCCAGCTGACTCGCGCTACGCATTGTCAAAAGTACCCAATACGTTTAAACCAAACGGAGTGGTTGCTCAAGTTGCTGAACTTTTAGCTCGCCCTGAATGATTTCGTAGCTATTTAGTCGGCATCATGAGGGAGTAGTTCAACCGGCCGACTACCAAAGGAGTAGAAACCGCATTTAACATCAACGGAAACTGTGAAAGTTGACCGTGGGTGTGTATGGCGCTACTCACAACATTCAGTTTATAAAAGGGAGAAAGTAGAGGAGGATGACTAAGGCACATCTCCAGATGACGCTTCTGTTAGCTGAATTAAGATGCAGGTATTGGAAATATGTGCCTGGGCTAATGAATTCACAAATAGTATACGAGATAGCATACAAGAAACACATGTATATATACAAGATATGCAAGATAGTTTATCATCTTACAATGTCCTAAATAACTAAAAACAACAGTGCAGTGATAACTTAATTATCTAGACTAGCAGCTTATTCAGACACAGAGTAATGGGAGCATTTTTTGATCAAATTTACTTTATTTACTGAGCCTATTAATTAGCGTAGTCTTTATGTTAGGGGGCACTCCTCCTAATGAACATATTGCTCAAAATTTCTCTCTCTATTTTAGCCTTTCATTGGACTGTTTTGTTCCATTCCATTCTTGTCTTGATTCTTCCCGATATTGGCTGTTCAATTGCTGCAGTATAATTTCCTCAAGGCTTTTTGTCTTCTCAATTCCGTGTGTAACTGACAAGACAAGGTGACTGATCAGTAGAGAAAATAACACTGGCGTCGGGAACACTTTGCGAACCCAAGAAAGCCAATTTCAGCTGAGGATTTGAAATCAATCCTTCAACAACAACAAGCGCAATTTGAAAAACCGCAATTTCGACTTATCCAGTCTCTCACTCAAGTCATCAATCTCCAAACTTCAGTTTCATCTCAAAGTGGTAGTTCACTATCCTTTGCGGATTCCATTGCTGCAACTATAACTGAATTTCACTATGAGCCAGCATCTGGTCTCACCTTTGATTCGTGGTACAGCCGTTGGGAGGATACATTCTTGAATGAGTTCACCGGCAAAGATGATGCGTGGAAATCCCGTCTCTTGGTACGGAAACTTGGAACCCTCGAACACGACCGGTTCACCAACTTTATCCTTCCACAACACCCAAAAGATTTGACTTTTGCGCAGACGGTGGACCAACTTCGCGAAATTTTTGGTGACCAACATTCACTTTTTAATGTCCGATACAACTGTCTCAAGTTGGCCAAGCGTGATGCCGACGATTACGTTACTTTTGCCGGTATCGTTAATCGCGAATGTGAGAAATTCCAATTGCAATCGCTTACAGAAGATCAGTTCAAATGCCTCATTTTTGTCGCTGGACTTCAATCTTCTCAGGAATCAGATATTCGCACGCGATTGCTATCCAAACTTGAGCACGAAAAAGACATTACTGTGAAAGACCTCACCACAGAATGCCAGCGCTTGCGCAATCTCAAACATGATACCGCAATGGTACAGCAAGAGTCGCGATCGCCTATTTCCAGCAGCGTCATGACATTGAAGCGAACCGCTGTCACTCCTGGAAAAAAGCCACCAACATCATGTTGGTCATGTGGTGAATGGCATTATGCACGTTTTTGTCCATTCAAGAAACATCAGTGCCAAGCATGCCATCGTTGGGGCCATAAAGAAGGCTTTTGCCGTACCCACAATGCCAAATCACCATTAAACCCAAAGAACGATAACAGTCCGATGAAAGACTCAATCAAAAGGCGGACGTACAAGCAACGAATACAATCCAATTCTCTGTTTGCTACGTTTCAAGTTGAATTTGAATCCCGCAGGAAATACATAACAGTTTCCATCAACAATTTCCCGATCCGTTTGCAGCTTGACACAGCTTCGGATATAACATTAATATCACGTTCAGTTTGGGAATCAATTGGGAAACCTGTTTTATCCTCCACGAACCATCGGGCCAAAAGCGCCTCTGGCAGCACTTTAAAACTAACAGGCAAGTTGTCTTGTGATGTGTTATTCAACAATGTGCACTTCTCAGGAACATGCTATCTCACCGATTGTCCGAAATTAAACATACTCGGACTCGATTGGATCGAGAAACTTGACCTTTTCCGTGTACCTTTATCATCTGTGTGCAGTACTCTGAAATTTTCATCCTCCTCAGACATTGCAGAACACTTTACTAACACACTGAAGACGAAATTCAACGATGTCTTCCAAAGTGGCCTTGGATGCTGTACCAAAACCAAGGCAAGCCTCAAACTCCAACCTGCTTCCACACCAATTTTCAGACCGAAGCGTCCCGTGCCATTTGCTGCTCTCGCAACTGTGAAGAATGAACTTGTTCGTCTCCAGCAATCCGGAGTTATCCAGCCAGTAAACCATTCATCATGGGCAGCTCTTATTGTTGTCACCAAAAAAGCAAATGGCAAGGTGCGCATATGTGCTGATTATTCCACAGGATTAAACGCTGTCTTAGACTCTCACCAGTATCCATTACCTCTTCCAGAAGATTTGTTCACCAAGCTCATTGGTGGCAAATACTTTGCAGAACTTGATCTTGCTGATGTTTACCTCCAAATCGAAGTTGATGAACACACCAACGAACTCTTGACCAATAATACGCATCGTGGTTTATTTCAGTTCAATCGCTTATCTTTTGGCGTAAAACCTGCACCAGCTATATTCCAGCAAATAATAGATACCACGCTCAACGATTCTCCCGGAGTTGCTGCATACTTAGATGACATCATCATCGCTGGTGCCAATCAAGACGAACTACTACATCGATTACATTGTGTGCTGGAGCAAATTCAACAATATGGTTTCCGCGTCCGTGCTGAAAAGTGTGAATTTTTCCTCACCTCCATTAAATACCTGGGATTTATCTTTGACGAAAATGGTCGTCATCCGGACCCATCCTGCCATACTTCAAATGCCAGCACCGACTAATCTAACAACTCTACGTTCGTTCCTTGGCTTGGTTAGCCATTACAGCACTTTTCCACCAGATATGCATCGTGTCCGCCACCTTCTACAAAAAGATGTTCCATGGAACTGGTCACACAATTGCCAATCTGCATTTGATAACGTGAAGTCGCAACTTAGCTCTAACTTGCTTCTCACACATTACAACGCAGATCTAGACATTACTGTGGTTTCGGACGCATCCAATTATGGTATTGGAGCAGTTATCTCGCGTGTTCCCTGATGGAAGTGAAAAAGCAATAGCCCATGCAGCCAGATCCCTGACAGTTACCGAACGCAATTATGAGCAGATTGAAAAAGAAGCTTTATCTATAATTTTTGCCATCAAGAAGTTCCATAAAATGCTAGATGGTCGTCCTTTCACGCTCATCACCGATCATAAACCACTTCTCGGTATTTCCGGATCAAAGAAAAGTATCCCTGTGTACACAGCAAATCGCTTACAATGCTGGGCAACAATGCTCTTGGGCTACGATTTCTCCATCAAATACAAATCAACTGATGCTATGGGCCAGGCTGACGCATTA